>NC_090922.1:387888936-388202408 GCF_040938575.1 Ambystoma mexicanum
AAAGGGATGGTTCCCTTAACTGATATTTCCAAGGGCCGTCGACGTCTGGAAGTCCAAATAAGAATCTGTGTCTAAACCTATGCTTCCCCTCACTCTTTGACAAAAATGTGTTAGGACGTCTTTCAAAAGCAAAAAGTAGTTGTTCAACAAAAATAGGAAACCAGGATTGGTTTTGGGTGTTCTTTTCACCAGCTGTAGGTTGGTCAGCTTCAAAAGAATTAGTTAATCAAAATGGACGGTTCTAAGGACCTTCTCCATAGTTCAAACAATGTCAATTTCTTTAAGGCTTTGGGGTTCCCTTCCCCAGGCTCTAGCCCTTACAAATTCAAAACATAACCAATAAAAAAACACAGGTTTTCTTTAAACGTCTCAGGGTTCCTTTACCCGAACTTCACTTCCTTCAGTAACACAAAAAAAATAAAGATTCCACTTTAATAGGCCTCTTTGATTCCCTTCCGCAAGCTTAGGCCTCTTTCAAGTTCAAACACACATTCAGCTCTTAGGCCTCTTAGGGTTCTCTTCCCCAAGCTTAGGCCCCTTTCAAGTTCAAACACAAATTCAGCTCTTAGGCCTCTTAGGGTTCCTTTCCCCAAGCTTAGGCCCCACTTGAGCTTTAAACACAGGTTCAACTCTTGGACCTCTCAGGGTTTCCTTCCCAGAGCCTCTGCCCCTCTTGAGTTTCAAAACACGAGTTCAGTTTGTCAGGGTGTACCTTTCTTTCATATACAATTCTTTCAAAGGGTAGCATCAGAGACTTTAGAAAACGCCAGGTTCTTGACTCTTCCTAATGGCGACCACTCCAATCTTTAACCCCTCTTTTAGTTCCTGCTCTTCCTTCTCTTCACCTTTTGCATTCAGGGGCTTTCTACACCCCTTCTTGTTTCCCTTTGTTTTCTTGGCTTCTTTCTTGTGCCCACTGGCACCCTTCATTCCTTCTCCTGCACACTTGCACCTTCCTCTCTTTCTTGTGCCCATTGGCACCTTCTTCAACCTCCCTTTTGCACACTCACACCTTTTTTGCCCTTCTTGTGCCCCCTGGCCATTTCTCCAGCTTCTTGTGCGCTCTCTTTACCTTTCCATGCCCAACAGCACCTTTTCCAGCTTTCCCGTGCATACTTTTCACTCTACCAGGTCGCTTGCACCCTTTGCATGGATTGTGTCCTCTCACGTATTCTCATCGCATGATATCTCCATATCCAGCGTTAACTGCTTCAGAAAGAATGCCCAGCAGGGGGAAGCTGCGGGTCGGTGCCAGTTGAGTCAATGTTCTCGAGGGCTTCCGTCTCGGTGTCGATGTCATCGATGGTATATAGCGCGCGCAGTGAACATTGGCTTCGGTTTGTTTTTTTGAAAGAGCCAACGCTTCGGATTATTGGCACGCTTTGGTTCCTTGACTAAGAAACCTTTTGTTTTGTGAAAATGGTATTGTCGTCGGCATCATCAACTCTGAGATCGGGGTTAAAAAAATGCCACGACTGTGGGGCGAAGATGTCTCTTACAGACCCCCATCGGGTGTGTCTATGGTGCCTCGAATCCTCTCATTCAACTTCGGAGTGTGGGACCTACCTATCAATGACAGCGAATGCCCTGAAAGAGCGTAAAGGGAAGCTAGTTGCAGGTAGGTCCCATAAATCCCCTTTGGCAACCCTGTTGAAAAGGTGATCCTCTGACAAGTCGAGAGATGGCTCTCCTCGTCGGACGAAAATGGAAAGGTCCCGATCATGTAGTGGCTCACATCACTGGTCATCTTTCTTGGCGTTCGAAGAAAAGGCGCCACAGATCGCTATCTTCGTCAGAGTTCCTCCCCGGAATGGGTTTCGTTCCCGACCAAATCAGCCTTACTGCCTGATTGGGAGATCTTCAGACTAAAGATGCTCGAAGTATTCAAGAAAGCGGCTTCACCCAACTCGAAGAAATATAAGAGCTATCTCAGTGTCGACAAGCACGCTAAAAAGAAGGCAAGGGACAAAACCTGTGCTCCCTCTGGCCCAGGTGTCCATGAGAAAACACCTTGAGAACCCTCATACGTTCCCTCGAGTCGAGAAAAGGCTCCTTCAAAGCCAAAATAATCAGCGCCATTGGCGCCGAAAGACTCCAAGTCGAGCTCTAAAATACCCTCAACGCCACAGCCGTCGAAGCCCTAGATGTCGACAGCGTCGAAGACTTTGACGCCATTGTCGACGCAAGTCCCTAAATCCTCGAAGGATGTCGAGAAAATATGCAGTATGGGACACATAATGTTTCAGAGGACCTCATTTCTAAAGACTCAAGAATAAAGAATCTACATGACACCTTGCAATCTACAAGTGGGTGGGACACTTCCCAGAAAATCCCTCGGACCATGCCGATGGATCTTACAGACAACTGATGTCTAGAGTGATAGAATATCTGGAATGGAGTAGGACTGCACCACTATTTTAGCAGGATGACCTAACTCATATTTTATATAAGGGACCCCAGGAGGACCCTATTCTACGATTCCATGTAGCTCTGAAAAAGAGAGATTATGCAAACTGGGAGACGCCAGAGTTACTTCCAGCTGTGAACAAAAAACTAACCAGCAAGTACCATGCGTCAAGTAGTCACTCGTACTATCTAACAAAACGTACAACTCCTGAAAGTTTGTTTGTTCAGGCTGCCACTTCTACATCCAGGCAACAGGCATACCCAACTAACCCTCGGGACAGAGATGACAAGCGTTATGACGCTTGGGCTAGATATTTTTCTCTGCGGGGTATGTGGCTCTTAAATCAACAAATGCCAAGTTCACTTTCATATTATGGGATAGTATAGCAATGGCGGCTGAGCATATCTCCGAAGGGGAAGAACGAGACAGCTTTTTAAACATTGTCAAGAATGGGAAAGATGCAATGTGCAAATCCCTCCAGACTGGTCTCGACTATGTGGACAATATCAGAAGAACCATGGCAGCTAGCACTGTAACGTGTAGATTTGCCTGGTTGCAGATTTGCCTGGTTGAGAAAGTCTGGTTTTGCTCTAGATGTACAGTCCAGACTACTTAACATGTCCTTTGACGCACTCATTTATTTGGCAGCAAGGCTGACGAGAGCCTAGAGAAGCTGCAGACCTCCAAAGCTGCAGCCAAAGCCCTTGGCGCAGCAATCAGACAGCCACCTACTCGCCCCACTGGTACAGCTTGGAGGGGCAGGTCCTTTCACTATTACTCCTCAGTTAGAAGAGGGAGAGGACTGTTGAATCAAAGAGGTCAGAAAAGAGTCCCCCGTGGGGGACAGGGAAGATGTGCTAAGGCCGGCCAGGCACGAGCTGCTTTTCCCTCAGCCGCTACAGCAGCATCCTCAAAACCTCTCTGAGGCCTTACTCCACAAGACCCCAGTGGGAGGCAGACTCTCACAGCATCGGAAAGAATGGCGGGGTATTACTTCACATGCATGTTCATTGGAAACGGTGGCCCAGGGTTACTGCCTTCCGTTCCTAATAAAGTTCTCAGGAACATCCACCGGGGAACAGCTCTTTCAGAATTCCAGATCTGCTCCTTTTGCTATAGAACTGGTACCTGTAGCGGAGATGAACAAGGGGTGGTACTCCCCTTACTTCCTAATCCCCAAGAAGGACGGAGGCTTGAACAAGTTCCTCACGAAGGACAAGTTCAAGATGGTTACCCTTTCTCAGATCCTTCAGGCCCTCCTGTCTCAGGACTGGATGGTATCATTGGACCTTCAGGATGCTTACAATCATGTGCCAATCCATCACAAGCACAGAAAGTATCTGAGGTTGGCCATTGGCGGTTCTCATCATCAATTTCGAGTTCTGGCTTTTGGGCTGATTTCCGCCCCAGGGGTTTTTGACCAAGTTGATAGCAGTGGTGGCAGTGTGTTTTAGGAGAGGGGGGATTAATGTCTAATGCTAATCTGGACGATTGGCTGATCAGGGCACGTTCTCCCAAACAGTTCCTGGAACATCTCCGCTCCACCTGTCACTCCCTCCAAAGACTAGGCTTCTCCCTCAATTGTCCTGGATGCACCCTTGGGAAAAGCCTTGCTACCCGAGATTCTGCAGATCGTCAACAAATTCTAAAATGTCCAGAGTCTTCCGGCCTTTGATTTTCTGAGGTTGCTCGGCCTCATGGCTTCCTGCCTTTTCCTGGTGCCAGAGGCCCGCCTGAGAATCATATCCCTCCAATGGGCTCTCAGGACTCAATCTTCGAATTGAGATGTCTTCATCATCGACACCGACGACTCAGAAGTCCGGTTTTAAAAAGTGCCTAGATCGAAAATGTCCCCCACTGATCCACACCATATCGGTTTGTGGTGCCTCGGAGCAGACCATGATACCTCTGACTGCTCGAAGTGCCAGTCCATGACTGGAAAGTCCTTGAGGGAACGGAAGGGGAAGCTGAAGGTAGGCAAAATCCCTAAAAAAATCACCTACCCGATCCATGAAGCCTTTGACTGACAAGTCGAGGGGAGACTCTCCTCGGAGGAAGAAGGCAAAGCGGTCCTGATTCAGGAGTGGCTCCCAACACTCTTCTTCGTCGAAGAGAAGGCACCGGAGGTCTCCTTCGTCGACTTAGTCGTCGGACGCTTCACCTGAAAGAGTTGCTTGCCCAGCAAAGTAATCCACTCCGGCTGAGTGGGAAGCCTTCAGGGCTGAAATGCTTGAGATTTTCAAAAAGCAAAAACCTAGCTATGCTCCTACCGAGCTTTCGAAAGACGCTGGAAAGGAAAGGTCTCGACTGAAATCTTGCACGCCCTCGAGCCCGGGTAGAAGGCCTGATCCACATTGTGAGCCTTCGAGGCCTCGATCCGATGATTCATCAAAGGATCACTGGAGGCATAGGCACAAGTCGAGGTCGTCAACGCCATCGACACCCTTTAACGCTGGCGGGGCTTCCGACGCCTACCAAACTCTCGACATTGACGCCGAAGATTTCGATGCCAGCTGCGCCATCTTTGCCAATGGCGCTGATAAAGAAAACAGACTACCATGGCGTCGAAGCCAATTGTGCTGAAATCTGCAATTCCAGAAAAGACCTATGTTCCACTGCCTACAAAAGACTTTTTTAAGTGTCTATCTTCAATTTATGAAGATGACGAACAATCTGATGAAGGGGGCCCATTTGGCCTACAATATGGTACGCCCAATGTAACAGAGTTTCATTGCGGAAGAGTCCAGGATGAAGGACCTTTTTAAAAATGTGAAGACTGCAAGTGGGATCGATGCCTCAACTGAACTTGAGTTTGGGAAACCAGAGGATGAGGAGCATGCAGATGCATCCTTCAAGCAGTTCATATCAAAGGTGGTGAATTACATGGGTTGCAGTAGACCTTCATTACCATATGAGCAAGACGACCTTACTGACATTCTTGACAAAGGTCCTCAATCAGATCCCATCTTGCTATTCCATATGGCCTTGCAGAAAAGGGTGGCCAGGAACTGGGAGACTCGGGAGACCAATCGGGCAGTTTATAAAAACGTAACTAAGAAGTGCCGCCCTTCCGGTAGTGACCCCGACTACCTGTCAAAACACCCCACATTGGAGAGCTTGGTGGTGCAGGCAGTGATGAAAGCGACGGCTTCTTAGCCATTGTTAGAGACGGCAAAGAGGCCATGTCCGAGTCTCTTCAGTTAGGTTTCGATTCTGCTGATAGCTTCAGCCATGGCTACAATGCGCAGGTTTGCGTTGTTGAGAAAGTCGAGTTTTGCACCGGATGTGCAGTCCAAACTTCTCAACATGCCTTTTGACAGGTCTCACCTTTTTGGCAACAAGACAGACTAGAGCCTTGAGAAGTTGCGGGCCTTAAAGGCGGAAGCCAAATCTTTAGGCGCCGCTATTAGGCAACTCAGTCTAATCGTCCTAGTGGGCAACCTTGGAGGGATAGATCTTTTCGCTACTACTCCTCAGTTGGCAGGGCAAGAGGAAAGGCCAGTCAAAGGAGCCAGAGAAAATGTTCTCGTGGTGGTCGAGGTGCAAAGCCAGATCAAACAGCAACCTCCTTACCATCGGCTGATGCATCAGCCGCCTCTAAACCCCTCTGAGGTCTTGAGTCACAGTTCACCAGCGGGGGCAGACTGTCTCAGCATCTAGAAGAATGGCGAGACATTACTTAGAAACCGTAGCTCACGGTTACTGCCTTCCTTTTATAAGGAGACCTCAGAAAAATCCGCTGGGGAACCACTCTTTGAGGATTCCGGATCCGCTCCTTGTGCAGAAAGTTTTAACCCTGCTAGAGAAAGGTGCTTTACAGCCATTACCTGTAGCGGAGAGGAACAAGGGATGGTACTCCCCTTATTTTTTGATACCCAAGAAGGACGGAGACCCATCTTGGACTTAAGATACTTGAACAAGTTCTTCAGGAAGGACAAGTTCAAGATGGTCAAACTTTCTCAGATCCTTCAGGCCCTCCAACGTCTAGATTGGTTGGTGTTATTAGACCTTCAGGATGCTTATTTTCATGTGCCAATCCATCCCAAGCACAGAAAATACCTGAGGTTCGCGGTTCTCATGATCAATTTCGAGTTCTGCCATTCAGGCTAACCTCCGCCCGAGGGTTTTCACCAAGCTGATGTTTGTGGTGGCAGCAAGTCTCAGGAGAGGGGGATCCACATCTACCCCTACCTGGACGATTGGTTGATTAGGCCGCGTTCTCCACAACAAGCCCGGGATCATCTCAACGTCACCTGCCACTCTCTTCACAGACTGGGCTTCTCCCTCAATTACAAGAAGTCCCATATGACCCCTTCTCAAAAACTACAATACATTAGAGCAGTACTAGATACATCCTTGGGGAAGAGCGTGGCAAACATGGTGAGGGCTCAAGACATTTTTCAGATCGTTACCAAGTTTCATAATGCCCAGAGTCTCCCAGCCTTTGATTTTTTGAGGTTGTTTGGCCTTATGGCATCCTGCATTTTTCTGATGCCCGAGGCCCTCCTGAGAATGAGATCCCTTCAATGGGCTCTAAGAACTCAATTTTCCCAGTTCTCAGGAAAGATGTTGGACCTACTCCAGATTCCAACCAGGGTCTCACAGGATCTTCTGTGGTGGGCCTGCAGGGACAATATTCTGATGGGAGAACCTTTTTGGCAACCATGGCCGGAGATAACAGTAGTGACGGATGCCTTAATCACGGGTTGGGGAGCCCATGCCAACAAATTGACAGTCAGCGGTCGTTGGTCCACATCATAGTCCAAATCAATCTTTTGGAGCGTAGGGCAATCAGACAAACGCTGAATGCCTTTCTGCCCTATGTACGTGGAAGGAATGTTCTGATAATGACTGACAACACAGTGGCCATGTACTACCTCAGCAAGAGAGGTGGTGAGGGGTCGCTACCACTGTGCAGAGAGGCAATGCAACTCTGGTACTGGGCAATTTAAGAAGAAAGCTCCCTATCAGCAGTTCACCTAGCCGGAGAGGAGAACACAGTAGCGGATGCTCTGAGCAGGCAGAAGACAGTCTCCCACAAGTAGGAACTAGCTCAGGAAGTCCTCCTAGAGATCTTCACCCTTTAGGGAACCCCTCAAGTAGATCTGTTTGCGAACTGTGTCAACCGGAAGTGGGAACAATATTCCTCCAGGGAATTTCCCCCAAGAAGAGCTCTAGGAGACGCGTTTGTAGTGGACTGGGAGTTTCCACTGCTGTACACGTTTCCTCCAGTCCCCGTCATTCCTCGTATGATCAGGAGGTTGAGAAGGTTCGGGAAACGCATGATCCTAATTGCACCGGATTGGGCCAGGAGGACGTGGTACCCGGACCTTCTGGGCATGTCCATCTGTCCTCTGATAAGTCTTCCACAAAGAGAGGATGGGGTTCTGCATCCAGAGGTCAAAACACTCAACCTTCATGCTCAGTTTCAGAAAGGCTAAGATATAAGGATTGGGACCACCCGGATGACGTAATGGAGGTGTTTCTTTCATCCAGAAGACCAGCAACAAAGTCTTTGTACCGTTGCTGTTGGAATACATTCTGTAACTGGTGCAGAAAAAAGAATGTAGATCCTTTTCTATGTAAAACACTGGATGTTTTATCCTTTCTTCTATCCTAAG
The DNA here is from genome assembly GCF_040938575.1 of Ambystoma mexicanum. Taxonomy (NCBI): domain Eukaryota; kingdom Metazoa; phylum Chordata; class Amphibia; order Caudata; family Ambystomatidae; genus Ambystoma; species Ambystoma mexicanum. The sequence goes on from NC_090922.1 coordinate 387,896,965, forward strand.
CCAATCTGGTGCTCCAGATTGGTACTATTAAAGGCTACTTGGCAGTGCTGTCCATCTTTAAGCACTCGTCAGAAGAATGTTCATACTTTAAAATTCTACTGGTGACACAATTTCTAAACAGACTCACCAATGTGTCCCCCCCCCCACCCCCCTCTCCTTTCCAGGTTCCAGTTTGAACCTTAATCTGGTTGTAAAATTCCTAATGTGTGCACCATTTGAACCATTACACGCCTGTCCTTTAAAGTTGTTAACCTTTAAAATCATCCCATTGGTACCTCTAACTTCAGCCCGTAGAGTGAGCGAGTTGCAGGCACTTTCGTCCAAGCCACCCTTCACTATCTTCCACAAGGATAGGTTTGTTTTTTTTTACCTTCATTTTTGCCCAAAATCATTTCGGATTTTCATTTAGGTCAGAAAATGGTTCTACCTTCTTTCCCCCACCTCAACCTGGCAAGGAGGAGGAAAGACTACATAGGTTAGACCCTCGGAGAGCGTTAAAGCTGTGTATTGACGATCCACTTTTCATTGGATATACTGGACGTAAGCTCTGTCAGGCTGTTACTAAACAGACCTTATCCAGGTGGATAATTCTGGCAATCTCAGAATGTTACAGGCGGGCAGGGAAAGACCCTCCTGAAGGTTTAAGGGCCCACTCCGCCAGGGGCATGGCTACCTCTACAGCCCTGCAAAGGGATGTTCCAATTAAAAACATTTGTGAAGCGACAACGTGGTCTACCATCCACACATTCCCAGAGCATTATTGCTTGGAATCTTCCTTCGGTCAGGATGGTACCTTTTGGCAAGACAGTCCTGCACTCCGTCCATGAAAATATATTGATTCAAATTCTAGTACCTCCTCCTACCCAAATACTGCTGTGGGAGTCTGTCAAAGATGAGTGGGGGAGGGCACAATCCATTCGAAAATGTTTTCCGAAGCAACTGAAGCTCGAACAACATGTTCAAGATGAGGAATACGTGGGAGGAACATCCAGTCGAAAGAACGTTACCAGGGGTAAGTAACTTGTTCTTCTGGTGGTTCAGGCCTGAGGTCAAGGTCCCATGGGAACGAGCAATGTTCTGACCGTCCACAGCAGTCGACAGGATGCTTCGCTCCCGCTCTCTGGAGAGACGTCTCCCTAGTCATGCTGCAGCCCCTCACACACACCTGGCCAGCATCTCAGCATGCCGTTCTCCTTTTGGCCATAGATCCGGCTGCTCTCTGCCCCGGTGCTTTTCTTGTCCAAACAACTTCCCGAGCTCGCTCATTCACCTGTGCAGAACCTCACTTTTTACAGCTGGCAAAAAATGGTCAAGTGGAGTCGGTGTGTGTGATAATTAGTAAGCGCCTGACTCTATCAATGGGACAACTTAAGTACTTTCTACAGTCGGTTCCCTGACACTCCCCATGTTATTCCTATGGGAAATCTTCACTACTCCCGGCTGCCTCTTCCTCATCTCCGTATTTGTTGGAAATGGAAATGGAGAGGGAGGTGGAATGGGTTTGGAAATACCCATGAAAGCTGAGGAAAAGGGTTTTGAGGTAGAATGGGATTGTAGGGGAGATTGCGTTCCTGTTAATTTTCTAGGGAGTAGTCTCGGTTCATAGGACAATCTTTTAATCTTGTATGTGGAGTGATTATAGGAACACTCTTGAGGAAGTTTACGACTTGGACAGGTAGAGGATGAAAGCATCTCACTACAGGAACTCTTCCCTTGTGTCACTTGGGTCTTCTTCCTCCCCCTTCTTCGGTAACTGACTCCTTTCTTAATCCCCTTTGGTTTATAAATGACAGGATAGGAATCACAGGTCATGACTCCTGAATAAATGTTGTAGGAATCAACATAGCCCATGAAGGCGTCCGGGATTTTCTTTTCCTCCCCTATTTCCCTATTAGGATACTACATCTCGCCTGGTGTATCCCCCTTCAGACGACCTTGGGTACCCCTACCTGGTGATCCTTCATCACTCCACCCATAGGATTGAGATCCGAAAGCGATGGCCCTCCCCTGCCACCTGAATAGAGGATTCCTGGGGTCTACATGGGAGAATACCCCTAGGTTTCTCAAAATATCCAAACATGTTACTGCTTATGTGCTATTGGGCAAAATGACTACACAGCTTGAGATAATGATCTCATGCATGATTAGGCTACACAACAAACAAAAACAGGAAACGGTCAGCATATGGCAGCTATCCCCGGCTTCCACTGATATTTTTCTAAATCCGCGACTGCATAGTGGTGGCAAAGAGAGGAACTCTAACATTACTGTGTGATCTCGAGGAATTTTTAAGGGAGAATGTTCTTTTTCTGCAATATGCTTTAAGTATCCCTACTGGCAAAGTGAATTACGTTTTTATTCCTTGAAAAATGTTTTGATTCCAAGTAGGGAGAACAATCTTACCAGAGACTTCTTTTAACCCTGGCATAGGAAGTGAAATGACAGGACACACAATGCAGCTGAAGGTTTTGCCCACCCTTCCTCACCAGAGCCTAGACAAGATTGAATAAGAGCCTTACTGACGTTTCTTATGGATTCTCGATGAAGAAAATCACACACATATGAATCATAAGTCAAAGGCAGCACTGCTCAGACGTACAACAGATTGAGTTCCTTCTTTAACTAGCGACCCCTCTTCTGCACATCACTTATCAGTTAAACAATAGCATGGGGATTCTTGAGGCAATACATACAGAACACATGATTATATTGAAAGCCCTCGGTTTCAGAGCATAGAAAGAAACAGAAGGTGCAGTTTCCTCAACTGTTACTAGAGTTTCCTATCCTTAGCAAACAAAAAAACACATTTCCTTCACTGCACTGCCCAAACGTGTTTGGTTTTTGAAAGTTGATGATTTGTTCTTCACCCAGAAGGAATGTTCTCATGCGCCCTTCAACCCTTACCCGTCCATGGTTTCTCTGCTAGCTTCCAATACTAGTCGGCAGGGCTCTGTAAAAAGTGAGGGATTGTAGCAGTAAAAGACTTAGTGGGATATTTGCATACCCAAAATAATTAGCAAGCAAAACATATTTAAAGCCTCACCATGATGTGTGCAGTTTAAGAAAATTTAATGAATGTTCATGTGTACAATTATTTTGAAGTGCATACAAGATTGTTTGCAACATACCCACCCTTCTGTTGTTGGTTTGGATTATACAAGTGCTCGGTGAAACTGTTTATTGTATAGCAGCGCGTTACTATACAATTTAAGATCTATGACCAATGGTAATCTGGAACTTCAGATTTTGTGAAAAGCATTCTAGCTGTCTTAATATCTGTTGCCCTAATACTATATACAAATAATCCTTAGTCCATAACTATTATCCATTGCAGGACAAGTTAATGATATTGCACTGTTGCTCTCCAAGTATAGGGCTTAGGTTAGCAATGTTAAAATGGGAGATGTGGAGCATGACATTTGCCCATTTAAAATCCTCAGAGGGCAAATTAATGTTTGAGTTTTATAATGTGTTAACTTGCCGGGGGATTGCACGAAAGTGCTTTTGTGACATATGCACAAAGAATAGGAAGCATGGGATGAGATTACACGTCGAAGTAGCCTGCTTTCTTGCAGTCACTATACAAAATTTGAGCTGACAGTTGAGTTACATAGAGTGGTTGATGCCTTTGTTAAGGCACCACGAGTAACAGTAATTCTGGTGCTTGAACATTATTCATATTATAAAAAACATAAAATAATTGGATGTTGCTGCAAGTTTGGTAACTTTTCGCTGAGCCAGTTTGGCAGATTCAAGGTTGTCTGGTAATATCGAAATGTGGCCTGCGGCGGAAGTTAGTCATAAGGTAGAAGTGTGGTAGATTCAAGTATATGACCAATGAGTGGGAAGGGAAGATTATTTGGTTAATGTGTGCAGGCATATCTTAGATCGTCTGTTCATGGAGCCACTTGTTCATATTAGTTTTTAAATTTGTGTGGGTGTATTCTGCTTTTTGGCTTTTGAGTTTTTAAGAACACGCTTGCATAGTAGGGTAATGTAAAGAAGCTTGACCGGGATATGAAGACTAGTTAGTATAATGTAGCTTTATTTTGAGTGAAAGCAATTGCTAGGTACCTGTTACGGCTTCTGCCTTATTAAATAGTTTTGAATAGGTGGGAATTTTGTGTGTGCGCTGCTAAAACTCTGCTGAGCAGTACCCAGAAAGAAGCTGGGCATTGGTCGGAAGGGTAAACCCTTTTTGTTACTTCTCCTCCCTTAACCAGAAAGGTAGAGGGTAGGGTTCCCAAAGCCAGGGTCAGAGGAGATTATCTCGCTCAGCAAGAGGCTGAGGTAGTAAACCCTCCCAAGCAACTGCCTCATCCTCAACCGCATCAGCAGCCCCAAACCACTTTAAGGACTTTTTTCATCAAACTCCAATTCCAGTGGGTGGAAGATTACCCTGCTCGATAAAGGTACTATAGAAAGAGTGAGTACCTTTAGCTGAGTGGAACCAGGGCTGGTATTGAACATACTTCCTGGTACTCAAAAAGGACAGAGGACTGCGGCCCATCTTGGACCTGAGGAGTTTGAACAAGTTCCTCAGGAAAGACAAATTTGAGATGGTCACCATCACAGATCCTCCAGGCCCTAGAGCTCTAGGATTGGTTAGTGGCACTCGATATTCAGGATGCTTTCTTTCATGTGTCTATTAATTTCAAGCACAAAGTACCTGAGATTTATGATTGGCAGTACTCACTATCAATTTCGAGTTCTACTTTTCAGGCTTATCTCCTCCTGAGGGTTTTCAACAAGTTAATGGCGGTAGTGGCAGCTAGTCTGAGAAGGGGGGGATTCACATCTTCCCTTTCCTAGACGATTGGCTGATCAGAGCACGTTCCCCAGAACAGGTTCTGAAAGATCTCAACAGCACCTGCCACTTCTCACACAAACTGGACTTCTCCCTCAACTTGAAGAATTCTTAAGTGACTCCTTCTCAAACGCTCACATCTATAGGAGTGGTCCTGGACTTCTGCTTTGGGGAAGGCTTTTGCTCCCGAGTTAAGGGCTCAGTATATCCGGCACATGATAATGAAGTTATATACAGCCCAGTATCAGCCCAGCCTTCGTCTTTCTGAGGTTGGTGGGTCTCATGACATCCTGCATTTTCCCTGTGCCGGTGGCCCGACTGAGGATGAGATCTTTTCAGTGGGGTCTAAGTGGTCTCAGTTCTCAGGCAAGATGACAGACCTCATTCAATTCAATCCCCGAGCGGGTTAGCACAGGACCTTCTGTTGTGGACCTGAATAGAGAACTTGATGGCTGGAGAAACTTTTTGCCAACCATGGCAGGAGATCACTGTAGTTATAGACGCCTCCCTCAAGGCGTGGAATGCACACCGGAACAACAGGAGAATAAGACATCCCAAGGACCATGTCTCTGAAAGGCGATGGCCATGGATTTAGTTCGGCCTGAACTCAGCTCCTCGTTTCTTCACAAAGTTGATGAACGCAGTGGTGGGCCTTCTGCACTTGGAGGGCCATCATCTATAGTCATACTTGGACGACTGGCTGGTGAGGGCGGGGTCACCTGAAGGGGTGTACACTCCTGCCAGAGACTGGCGGATACCCTTCCTCAGCTGGCATTTTTCCTCACCCGGAGGAAGTCACAGTTGTGCCCATCTCTGGAATTGTTCTTCCAAGGGGTATGCTGGAACACTAACGTTCATCAGGTTTTTGCTACGCCCGAGAGGCTGCTGACCCATCAAGGCAGCAGGGCACTTTCTGGCCAACATGACCATGGTGGTTCCAGCACATTCTGGGCCTGATGGCCTCCTGCATGCTCACTATACAGCACACCCGCCTCAAGATGAGGCGCCTTCAGCTCCACCTGGCAGCCAATTGGGATCAGGAGACAGTCTGTCGGACAGGATCCCTATCCTGCTGCTTCTTCTGCCCGATCTTTGCTGGTGGCTGGTAATGTTTCAGTGGTAGCCCCTTTCACCTGACCAGAGCCTACCCTGGTGGTGACGACAGACTCCTCCCTTTCGGGCTGGGGGGGCTACTCTGGAGGGCTATGGGATTCATGGGGCATGGTCCAGGACTGAAGCCCTCCTACATATCAGTCTGCTCGAGTTCAGGGCAGTGTGCCTGGCCCTCAAGGCATTTTTGACCCTTATCATGGACATGTCGGTTTTGGTCAGAACAGACAATTCTACTACTATGTTTTACCTTAACAAGCAGGTTTTGATCTCGGAATGTACCCTGACGGAGGGGATTTGGATTTTGGCAGTCCACCTGATGGGGGACAGCAATTCAGAAGCTGATCAGTTTAGTGACTTGGGGTTCAACACCTACGAGTTCGTGGTCCTGGATTTGTTTGCGTCGCCCTTGAATGCCAAGTGTCCCCAGGTTGCCTCATGGGCAGGGTGGGGTTGGGGGTCGCTGGGAGACGCCTTCCAGATCTGTTGTCACGGCCGTAGGTGTTATGCGTTCCGGCCCACCCCTCTGCTCCAACGGACCCTCTGCAAGTTTCGTGCCTCTCTGGGCTGCAGCCTCATCCTGGTTGCCTCCAATGGCCTTCGAGACCCTGTTTTTCGGATCTGCTGAAGTTGTGCTCCCGGGGTCCCGTCCATCTTCCGATCCCCAGCAGGGGTTTACAGACACAGCAGGGCGTGTCTGTGGAACATCCAGACCCTGCCGAACTGGCCATGGCGGCCTGGTTCCTGATCACCTGAGGCTTGAGCATGCTCAATTCTCTGACAACTGGGACATCATTCAGCAAGTCAGGAGGCCCTCGACTTGGTCCCAGTATAAGAGCAAATGGACTAGGTTCTGCCATTGGGATCGCAACAAAGTACTGGGCTTTTCAGCACCCTTGGCTTGCTCGCTTATTCAGGAGGATACTTGCCGCCCCTATTTGGCCGTCTTTGGGGCTTACAAGAATTACCCAGAGCATGTGTTTTCGGCAGCCAGCACCGTAGTTAAGGCCCACCTTAAGGAGTTGTCCAGGCTTAGTACTAAGGTCCATAGGCTGCATCCAATCTGGGACCTCAATGTGGTTCTTACAGCTTTAGTGCAGGGTTAGTGAGCTGTAGGCGTTGTCTTCATGTGAGCCACCAGCATTTCACAATGACAAGGTCGTCTTGCGTACTCACCCAATCTTCTTGCCCAATGTGGTCTCTCCGTTCCATCTGAATCAAGAGATCTGCCTGCCGGTGTTCTTCCTGAACCCACAGTCTGAGCCAGAGAGGGCGGACGTACACGGCCATGGGCAGACCTGTTCCTGAGGGAATTCATGACCATGCGGTCAGAACTAAATCCATGGCCATCGCCTTTCAGAGACATGCTCCTTGGGATGTCATCAGCAAGGCGGCTACGTGGGCCTCTCCGTCGGCTTTCTGTAAGCACTACTCGCTGGACACCAGCTCCAAGCGCGATGTAGAGTTTGGTCAGGCGGTTCTGAAGAACCTTTTCCATTCATCCTAGATATGAGCTTGGCTGACACAGCTCCGCCCTATGTTCTTGCTCAGTGGAATCACCCACAAGGATGGAGGAAAGGGGACGGGTAATGAAAGTTACACACTGTAGTGAGTAGAGTGCTCATAGTCGCCTTTCCTCCATACGTCCCACCCACCTTCCCCACTAGTATGCCATGGGTTAGTATGTATAAGTGGAGCCAGGTATCTAACCGTCTGATGTGTTCAAAGGGGACTGAGCTGAGGCGCTGGGGGACTCGGTGGCATGTTCATATGCGCAAGGCCGCTCCCCCGCACGTTATACTCCATTTAAAGTGGAAGCTCAATTTTTCGCTGCCAAAGGTTCCGGTACGTCCCCATGTTTGGGGACGCCCACAAGGATGGAGGAAAGGGGATCATGGACTATGAGTACTCTAGTCAACACAGTGAATAACTTTAATTTTATTGCCATGATTATTCCAGGAAATAATCTTCCCAATTTGCGGACTACTAAAAGCCTGTTGGTATAAACCCCTTACGAGAGACCTCCTTATTAAGGCAGCCAGCCCCACTCGGAATTCGGATTGTCAGCGTCGCATACAAACGCCTGTTCAGGCTGTGAGGCACCCATGCCCCTTGAAATACTCCTCTGCAAACCAAATTCCATGCTGCGAATTTGGGATGGATAAATCTTTCCAGATCCTCCCCCATCACGCGGCTGCAAAGGCCTAATGTCAAAGCCACAGGCCCCAAGTTTATCCGCTAGCGCCAATAATATTTTTCTAACAGACAGTGCCTGACGGTAGTAATAGATCCGACCATTGCCCGCCCCCCCCCACTACTGATAACCTTGGGGGCAATAGACTGACTTGCTGATTAGTACCCATAATACCGGCTTCCTCCATTGTACTGGTTCTGTTTTTCATGGGGATGTCTACGACGATGTTTCGGTAGTTGCTACATCTGATCTGTTCACAAAATCTTCCATAGGCACTGGCCATGCTGTCTTCACCTTCTCCTTCCCCACCGTTCTTTACAGCCCCTCTTCAAGCTACTGTGGTACAGAGTCCCGACTCTTTGCCTTATTGTTTCTCATAAAGATTGGATAAGACACCAATTTCGGCCTGACAATTCCACTCGCCTGAATAGATCATAAACATTTTTGCAATTAACTCTTATTTGATTTTTTTCTTTTGCCCCTTTTGGGTTTTAATTTCTTTTTCTCTGGTTAGCTTTGGCTGGGATTTGTGGCTCCCCAGCTACGACCCCTCCTCTCGGCGCGATACTACTCTTTTGAGGACTCTTTCTGATCCAAACTCCTCCTGCAGGTGCTCCGCAGGACTGATCACAGGGGACTCAATACAAATCACTGAAAGGATATCACCCTGATCGTCATTCTGCCCATTATTAATTATGCATAGTTAACAAATTCTCTCAACGTTGAGTCAGACAATGGGGAATCAGGAACCACGAGGACACAAACTGGAGCTCCATCTGGCTGAATATTACTGGGGTTAGTAATCTCACTAATAGCGGTTTCCCATAGCCAAATCACACACTCATCCAGCTTCAGCTGCACCCCAAAGAACTTTAAACTGTGCTGCTTAACCTCCTCTCGAAGGAGCTCAAAACATTCACCAATGAATTGAGCACAAAGTTCAAGGCAGCCAAAGACCACCTGCTCATATTCTGGGCCACTCTATTGGTATTTTATGTTATGTTACTTGGTATTTATATAGCGCTTTATATATCATTAGTATGACCTCAATGCGCTGGTAGGTGTGGTGTTGTGGATATCAGTTAGATGTGTGCAGTCTGGTGGGTGGACACCCAGACTGGGCTCTGGCTGCGTTAGGCCTGGAGGACGCCTATGTGAGCAATTATCCGGAATGTGCTCAGCTAGCTGCGTTTTATAGGGTGATGAAGTGATCATGGGGTCGTGTTCGTATGTGGACAGCTAGGCCGAATTAGTCAGGGGTATAGCTGTGTTCTAGTTGGATGATGGTGTATAGTAGAGAGTAAGCGTAGAGATGTGATGTGATGGTTATATTTAAATTTAAAGAGCCTGAGACCAGGCATGTGAACAGGATGGCGGGGAGCAGAGCGACATACGGACACAGAGACGGGGCTGGGCTTACAGCGACAGGAGGGGATACGGATATAAAGCAACAGCAGGCAACTGGGGAGTAGGTTAACATTTACATTTGTATTACATCTGATCCGTCCATTTCATTCACTCTGTCTGTTCCGTCCACTGTGTCCGATCCGTCCATTCTGTACATTCCATCATTCTGTCCATTCTGTCCCCTCTATCCATTCAGTCCACTCTATTCATTAAGTCCACCCTATCCATTCATTTCACTCTTATTCATTCCATCCATTGCATCTATTCTGTCAGTTTTTCATCTACTCTGTCTATTCGATTTTATCGGTCTATTCCATCCACTTCAACCATTCCCTCCACTTTATCCATTCCATCCATTCTATCCATTCAGTCCTTTCTATCATTCCGTCCACTCTATCATTTAACCATTTCGTCCATATCGTTTGTCCTATCCATTTTGTGTATTCTATCCATTCTATCTGTTTCGTCTATTCCATCCATTTCCATCTAGATGGTAGATTTGGTACTGACTATCATTCATAATTTCATCTAAGAGTGGCGCATGCACTTTCACAATTCATCCAAGTCTAGTACATGTCATCATCCACATTTTTATCTTGATGAGACGCAGGCTAGAGTTCATGATTCCATTTAAGTGGACACATGCTAACATTCACAACTCATCGAGCTGGGACACAGGCCAGTGCTCACGATTCCATCCAAGTGTGATGCACGCTAACATTCACAATCTCATCAAGTGTGGCATATGCCATCCTTCACATTTCTATATAGATGTGACGCAGACTAAAGGTCACAAATCCATCCCAGAGTGGCACATGCATTCATTCACATTTCTATATAGATGCGACGCAGGCTAGTGTTCATGATTCGATCTAAGTGTGGCACATGCTATTCCCCACATTTCAATCAAGATGTTACGCAGGTCAAAGTTCACGATTCCATTTCAGTGTGGCTCATGTCATCATTCACATTTCTATCTAGGTGCTGCTCAGGCTAAAGTTCACGATTCCATCTAAGTATGGCGCAGGTTAAGTTAATAATTTCATCTAAGTGAGGCATATGCTAAAGTTCACAATTTCTCTGAGTGAGGCACATGCTATCATTCACATTTCTGTCTAGATGCTACGCAGACTAGTGTTCATGATTTCATCTAAGTGTGGGACATGCTATCATTCACATTTCTATCTAGATGTGACGCAGGCCAAAGTTCACAAGTTCATCTAAGGGTGGCGCAGACTAGAGTATACAAATCTCTCCAGGTGTGGCGTTTGTTAATATTGTCAAGTATGTTAGTATGCAATGAAAGGCATCATTTACAATCCTGTCATGAAAAGATTTAGGCTGATAGTCACAGGTCTTTCTAAATATGTTGTGTGTACGTTTTGGCAGTCTATGTTATGGAAAGAGTGAAGGTAGAGTGGCACATCTTGGAGCCGCCAGTGTAGGTGCTGCCGTTTGCCTCGGGCCCTTAGCCGCAGGGGCTGCCGGGCAGGGGCTGCCCTGGGAGGGTTAGTTAAGACCGGGCAGGAGACCAATCAGGGAGAGGTATGAGGGTTAGGGAGGTGGGAACAAGGACGTCAGGGGTCAGGGAGGGAGAGGGGTGCACAAGGGCCTGGGGGTCACCAAAAATGCCACAAATCAAGTAAAGAGACCCAGAGGGTCTTCCACAATGTTGCGCTCACCTGCTCAGCACAATGGAAAGTGCGGGTGGGGAGCGAGAAGGGCCGTTAGACCCACGAAGCAAGAGAAATCACCGGGACCATTCAGGGGGAGGTGGGAGGGCTAGGGAGGTGGGAACAAAGAAATCAGGGGTCGGGGAGGGAGAGGGGCGCACACGGGCCTGGGGGTATGCGCGGTACTCTGTGAAGATGCCACTGAGGATACTGAAGTATCAAGAACATCAGCTTCATCCAAATTGGCAATTGATTGAAAATGTTCTGGAGTTTTAGACCAAGGTAGAGATCTATTTAAAGAGTCTGAAGCCATAGTAATCAATAGTTTCTGATGCTTGTTAATCTGCTTAGAATCAAAAGCTGTGCATGTAGTCCGACATACAGTGGTCAACGCAGAGTATTGCATCTTGTCTTTCGAGAATCAAAAGGAGACGTGTCTGTAACACTATCCCTAACGTAATGTGTAGTGTACCCAAAATCCCTCATGCGTCAAGGTCCCTCAGATTGTTTTTTTCCGCTCAGCATACTGGTCGCCTTATGCAGAGCTAATCCAGTGATATTGCTTTGTCCTCTTCGACCTTTGGTCATAATATAATAAGGTTATTGATATTATCCTACCGTCCCTTCCATCGACGGCTGTTCCAGCTCCCCACTGACGACGGTCCACGGGCCTTCGACGGACGGAGACCGGTCGGCGCTGCCAACCACGTGGCCGGGCCTTCTGGCCTGCCTACACAGTCGGGAGATTGGGGTCGGGGTGGACACTTCCTTTTCTGAGAATGCCTTTCCCTTTCCTCTCTCATTGTTCCCTGGGTCTGTTCGTCACAGTTTATTTCCTCAGATATGGAGAGGACTCCATTTTAGGTTTTGTCCTGTTTGCAGGGCCAAATTTCCTTGGAAAGATAAACACCATAAATGCAACCAGTGTTTACCCCTCAATCACAACGAGTCAGTTTGTGAGGCTTGCAAGCTCCTGCGCCCGAAAACTTTGAAGGAGTGCCGTGTTAAGCGGTGGGCGGCCTATGGAATGTCACAGGACGAGTCAAGTTCTCCCGCTGCCACAACCGCCGATTGTGACGAGGGCTTGAGTGACGAACTAGCCTCCGATTCGGAGGCGATTGACCTCTCTGCCGAGCACTCTCGCCCCGCATCGTCTGTCCTCGGCCCCGCTAGGCAAGACCTAGGTCCTGCTATGGGGAATGTACACCCCGACGACACAGGTGCACATGTTCCCCACAAGACACAACCCCAGGGACGTCTTTGACTAAACAGTCGAAACGGTCCGTTGCGCCAACAGGCCCGCAAAAAACTTCGGCGTTGCCTGCCGACCGCCAGGGTCAGCAGCCCTCCCCGCAATCACAAATGCACCTTGCAACTGGGCCTACTAAATCAAAGGTCGCTGACCCCAATATCCACCTTCCCGTCGAGACACATCAGAAGAAGGCGTCCACGGCCGAAAAGGCCTCGGTTCCGCCGAAAGGAGTCACGCAACCAGATGCCCGTACTTCCCGATGAAGAAGTAATTACAGAAAGCATCGCCAGAATCATCTCGGCAGATTCCCACAAGTAAAGGTCCAAGGAGTCGTCGAAACCCAAGGACAAGCACAAGGATTCTTCGAAGCCTAAGGATAGGCCGAAACATTTACCGGGACCCACGGAAAGGCCTACAGACAGTCAAGAAGACACGCGTCAACCGTCAGAACCCCGAAAAGACTTTTCGGAAGCACCTGAAGGGATTTCTTCGGCTTTGAAGAAAAAATCTCGACGTTTACAGACTGAGTATCCGCTAGATGAGCCTTTTCCACCCCTGGACCGCTCTGGTTCATCTGTTTGGACCAGAGAACAATTTGAAGGATGTATCGACAGGCTAGAGAGATTTGTGGAACTCTCTTAGAATTCTACACCCAAAAAGTCTAGGGAGGAATGCAGCAGAAACTGCCGGAAGGTCTTTGGCTCAAGGTACCCTCCTGAAGAGACACACATTGCTAAGAAACTCTGGTTTCAAGCGAGAGACACAGGCTTCACTTATAAATAAACCAGTGGAGGATACTAATTTATTTGGAAAGGCAGTGGATGAAGCCCATGAAACTGCAAAAAAGGAGCATGACACCCTTAAGACTCTGGATCAGATCACCCAGAGACCTTCACAAAGAAGGGGAAGTGGGAATAGACGTTCTTTTCGTGGGCAACGATTCCCTCAAAATCATTACAGCTCAGGGAATAACTGGTCATCTTCTCAAGGACCAGCAGCTACAACACTCCACACCCCACAAGGGGGCAACGACATGGTAAAGGAAGGGGCTGAAACTCTACCCCTCGATGCTCCCCGGCCTCAGGCCAGAAATGACCTGCAGTTCCCCCGTCGGGGGCCGGTTAACGGAATTGTACCATCGGACCAAAAAAAAGGTCTGACAGTACAAAAAGACCAAAAATGCATAGCACCAAAGGTCCGAACACCAAAAGTTCAAACCTTTGGTGGCGTGCATTGTAGGTAGGTTAATAAACTGTACACTATAGTGAGCAGGGGTTGCGGGGTAAACCCCTGCAGCTGCCCGTAAAAAAAGAAAAGAAAAAAAAAGAAAAGGACCCTGTGTGAAGAAAAAATAAGTAGGGTATGTTTATGTTGGGGGTGTGGGTGAGGGTGTGTTGAGGGTGTGGGTTGGGGGTGTGTCATGGGTGTGTCATGGGTGTGGGTGGGGGTGTGGGTATGTAGTGATTTTGTAACACTCACCTGATTCCCACAGAGGCGCCAACCTGTTCTGGACTGCTATGACCTCTTCTAAGATGATGCGCAGGACTCGGAAGACTGACTGGACCGGACCCCCAAACCTCGCCTGTTTGGCCCGTAGAAGAATCCTTCTGTAGATGGAAAAGGGGATTAACTGTCTGCTGGATAATGTGTCGGATTCCCCCCCTTCCCCCTCTCACACTCCTCGAACCCCCTCTGCGATTCCCCGTAGAGTCTCACCTTAGAGTCTGAAAGGACAAGCTCTCCATCCTGCTTCCGATGCAGGGGCGCGTTGATTTCCAGTTACTTCACTGGATCTCGGGTTTGGTGAGTATTCAACTCCGCTTGACTTTTCCGATATGAGGCCGTAAGTATTCAGTTGCAAAAGTTCAAGCCTTAATTGTCCGTTGTCCTTTTCTCTATTTTCAGATGCAGGATGAAGAATCCGCGTAGAGGAATGGATTCGCCGAAGGTAAACTCTGGTGAGTCTTTTTGATGGATGGTTCCCTTACTGATCTTGCTTTCACCCACTGATGCGTGTGTCTTTTTCCCCTTAGGGGCCGGGATACGGAAGTGCCAAAGAAGCGGCGCCGACCCGAGGTGAGGAAAGATTGTCCCAACAATAATCAGGTAAGTCTTAAGGTGGAAGAATCAGGCTTTCCTCAATCTGTTCCTTCGCTCACCTTTGTTTTGTCTCTTTTTCTCCTTAGGCGCTGAAAGGCGACGGATGGTGCAAATGGTCGCTGAAGAGCCCGAGGGCGCCTCGTGAAGGTGAGTGGAACGCGGCGCTGCAGCGTGCGATGCGCTTCTAAAAATAATGTCTTTTCTCAGGATCGTCGGAGTGATGGTTCCGGACTCCGGATGGAGGTAGGTAAAGTTCAATTATTCACCTTTCTCTCCTTTCCTTCCTTTTCAGGTGTTCCAGGTTGCAGGCGGGTGTGGCTGGAACCAGGATGCAGGAGCAGACACAGTGAGAGTCCAGCTGCTAGATGCAGAACAACGCTAAGCGTGAGCTGCTGTCTGGGCGTGGTTTAAATAGCCCCCAAAGTAGTTCCAGGTAAGTATTCTTCCTCAGCCACGCCCGAGTGATAAAATAGTCCCATAGGTAAAATAGTCCCTTTCAGACCTCAAGGAGGTCTGGATCCGGCAGCATGGTCTGCATCAGGTAATTCCATCCAAGCACTCCAAGCTGGGCCTGAACTGGCTTCCCGGGAGTAGGCATCATGACAGATTTGCAGTGTTTCTTCGCATGGGAAATGTAAGAACCTTTGGTGGTGCGTACATTTCCCATGCAAACCTTTCCGTCACAGACATTTCTGTGGCGGAAAAATCACGCAGATCCCAGTTAACATTGTTATTTCGAGTATGGGAGGGAATAACTGCAGACCAGTGGGTGCTAAAGACTGTCGCCCACGGGTACTGTATAGAGTTCAGCCGGACCCCACAGGTCAGATCACCACGAGCAAGACGCCCGACGCCAGAACATCTGCAAATCCTGCTACAATAAGTCGAGACCCTGCCGAAAATGGTGCCATAGAGGTTATACCTCTTCTACAGGTAAACGAGGGTACTTATTCAGTGTAATTCCTTTTACCCAAAAAGGATCTCACCATGCGCCCTGTACTAGATCTGTGCCCAGCGAACACATTTGTGAAACCCCAAAAGTTTCGTATGGTCACCCTGCAAGAGGTAATTCCCCTGCTCACACAGGGGGATTACATGGCAACATTGGACATGAAAGATGCATACTTTCATATTTCAATGTTGCCGGGACACGGAAAATACCTCAGATTCATGATTCAAGACAAGCACTATCATTTCAAAGTACTACCCTTCGGCAAAGCTTCTGCACCAAGGGTATTTACAAAGGTACTGGCAGGGGCAGCAGCACACCTGCGTGGACAATCCATCCCAGTTTAACCTTACCTCGACGACTGGCTCATAACAGGGGATTCCTACGAAACCTGCCTGTCAAATACCCAAAGAACTCTATAGTTCTTTTATTCAGTCTAGGATTCTCTATTAACGAAAAAAAAATCCAGCCTAGACCCCAGCCAGGTCAAACAGTTCCCAGGGGCTCTAATTCGAACAAAGGACAGCTTCGTCTTCTGCTCCAACGAGAGGGTCCAAAACATGCAATATGTAGCCAGTCGAGAGGTAACGGTACGCAAGGCTTTGTGACTGCTGGGAATGATGGCATCATACATTTCTTTGGTTCCTCACTCGCGCCTGCGCATGCATCCAATGTAGGAGTGGCTCAACAGCCAGTGGTGTCAGGCCAGCGGACAATGGGACATTCTAGTGGTTGTCTCGCAAGCCCTCATTCTCTTGCTGCGGTGGTGGTCGAGGGAGAACCTCTTGAAGGTGAAACCTCTTCACCACCCCCGCAGTGGAGACCACTCTAACTACAGATGCATCTCTCACAGGATGGGGAGCTCACCTGCTTCAACAGACTGCACACAAGAGGTTGGTTGTCAGACATAGCACCCAACCACATAAACCTGTTGGACTTATTAGCAGTATTCAAAGCACTGAAAGCTTTTCAGACACAATTGCAGGGAAAGACGGTCCTGATCCTCACAGACAGCACCACTGCCATGTACCATCTGAACAATTTGTTTACGCTTTTCCCACCAGACTCCACTACTCAACAAGATAGTGCACAAGATGCACCACAAACCAGTCACAATGATATTGGTGGCTCCTATGTGGGCCCGCCAACCCTGGTTCGCTCATCTGACGGAGATGTCCCTATCTCCTCCAATGAAACTGCCTTGTCCTTACAACATGTTGTTGCAAGACAAGGGGGAGACACTGCACCCATGCCCTCAAACATTGAACTTAGCGGCCTGGCTCCTGAGGTCATAGAGTTTTGGCACCTGCAACTCCCTCAGAGATGTATTGATATACTCAGGGGGGCAAGAAAACCTAACACACGATATTGCTATTGCAGTAAGTGGAAACATTATGCGATCTGGTGCAACTCTAAGAGCATCAACCCCATTGACTGCTCTCCTACACATATCGTTTTGTACCTGACTCATTTACTTGACTCAGGCCTAGTATTTAGCTCTCTAAAAGTTCACTTAGCTGCTCTTTCAGCCTACACTACATCACAACAAAAGGTGTCATGGTGGAAGATACCAGTTATTAAGGCTTTCATGGAGGGGGTAAAAAGAATTCACTCTCCCATTTCTAACCCAGCTCCCGGATGGGACCTAAACGTGGTGTTGACTAGAATTATGGGGTCTCCTTTCGAGCCCATGCATAAAGCAAGTCTCAAAGATCTCACCTACAAAACTGTCTTTTTAATAGCCATTACCTCCATTAGGAGAGTCAGTGAACTACAAGCGCTCTCAGTTCTAGACCCCTTTGTAACAGTTCACAAGGATAAGGTGGTTCTGGGCACTTACCCTAGGTTTGCGCCTAATTCATTTCAAAGTTCCATGTGAACCAACCCATAGAACTACCGACGTCCTTTTAGAACCCATCAAACATGGGAGAAAGAAGCCGGCACACACTGGATGTACGCAGAGCAGTCATGTTTTACATGGGAAGAACTTGACCACTAAGATCAGTTTTTCGTTTCATTGGCAGCAGGTAGAGAGGGAGCTACTATCTCTAAATGGATTGTCAAATGCATCACACTCCATTACACTCTTGCTAAGAGAAAACTACCCTTCAAGCCTAGAGCACATTCTACACGAGGCACATGGGGCTTCCATAGCATTAATTGCAAATGTTCTCCTAGAGTCCATTTGCAAAGCGGCAACCTGGAGTTCTGTACACACCTTTACAAAACACTATTGCCTAGACACTCTTTCTAGGTCTGATTCTCAGGTGGGACAAGCTGTACTAAGACCTCTTTTCTCTACTGTTCCTTCTCGCATCCCATCTCCAACTCTGGGTACTGCTTGCTAGTCTATGCACAGCATGTGATTTCAAGCAGATTAACAAGCATCAGAAGACATGCATTACTTAACGTAAAAGCATTTCTGATGATTGTATCTGCTTTGATTCACATGCGTCCACCCTTTCTCCCCGCTCTGATGGAAGGAACATAGACGTCTTAGTACTTTCTCTCTTTTCTGTACTCATTCACTCACGTTAGTCATAGGCTCCCTCATGGCAGAAAAAATATAATTGGAGGGATCTCGACGCGTGAGGGATTTTGGGCACTCTACACTACACATCACGTTAGGGATAGTGTTACAGACACGCCCATGTCGACGTCCTCTTTCGATTCTCGAAAGACAAGATGCAGTACTCTGCGGTGACCACTGGATCTCTGACTATATGCACAGCATGTGAATCTAAGCAGATACAATCATCAGAAATGCTTTTACGGTAAGTAATGCATGTCATTGTCATACTGGGTTCCGGCTAATTGCTTTGTCTCAGAGAATGTACCACATGTCTCAAGAGGGAACAATCCTGTAAGGTGTGACTGTTCTTTATAGATCTCCAAACCTGCGCTGCAAGCTTTTAAAAAGTTGGTAATTTTGTGTTTAATAGTGGACGTCATTGTGTATTCAAGAGCTGAGAACTTTGGAGTGGCTGCCATTGAGGCCATGCAATCGCTGTCTGGCAAAGATGCAATAGTGTCTGCAATGGAAGCGACCAATGGGAAGGGCCCGCCGGCTTCATGCCAGCCTCATTCCCCTGCTTACTCCTTAGATTATACATCCTTTGCCAATATTGGACATGCAAATCTTACAGCTAAAATATGGCAAACAGCAAAGCAACACCCTTTGCACAGAAGATCAGTCCACTCCTCAAAGGACTCCAGGAGACTCCTCACTCTCCTCTGGACACTCCGTTCAGTGCAAACCACAATAGTAGCCTGTTTTTTAAGTGGCCAGGTGTTCGCAATCAATGCTCCCTCGCGCAGCACCATCAGGGGAAAAGACAGTCCCACTATGACTTCTAAGTGTTCCAGAAGACTCCACACTCTGCTCTCGACAATCTGCTGTGGTGTTTATGAAGTTCATGAAATCGGGTGTTGCCAATGTGCCGGTGCATGGTGAATTGCAAACACCGACCGATGATAGTCATTATTCGTGGAGGTAAGAGTTTAGGTTATGCTAGCCAAGAAAGATACATTTGGAGCTCTGAATGCTCTTTTTTCACAAACTAAATTAGTTTTTTCCTGAATTTTAGAAAGACAAGTGTTGAAAAGGTTAAAAGAATTGTATTCAGAAATTGAAAAGCCCTGTCTTAATGTAAATAAAGTAGTCTCTGCATTTTTTCGAGATTATGGTGTGGCATCTTTTGCAAATGCTGACATTCGACATAATTCAATTAATGTTTCTCGAAAAGGTTGAGTACATCTCACAAATCATGGGAATGAGCTCTGTATTTGTAATATTCAGAGTGCAGCTCATCCATTTTTGTGAGAATAGATGCTAAGAATGTATAAGAGTCTCTTGTAAGAGCCCCTGGTCTTGTTTAAAAATTTTTTTTAAAAATAGAAAATTGGCTTTGGATTTATTTTGGTAGTTATTCCATTATCTGCATACCTTTCAACGTGCACACAAATACAACTGAGAGGGATACACAGAGATAGATTGAATTATTTGTTTTCTTCTTTTTGACTAAGAACTAAGAAAACCCCCCTTTTTTGAGAGAGAGAGAACACAAAACGCACCATTTAGAAAGGATAAGGACAGGAAGAGGGGGAGAGCGCAGGTACATAAGATGGTAAGAGGTTATGAGAGGGGTCAATCCTTTAAGCGTTCCCTTACTGCAACCTTGAAGGCACTGTGGTATATCTGTCCCTGGCAAATGAGCACTTCACAATATATACAGATAACATTTCCTCTTTGCAAGTATGGATCAGCTGCCTCCTGTATATATTGTGAAGTTGCAGGAGGAACCCTCTTCCCATCTGAAATGTTTCTACTGTGGGCAGAGGTGGAAGAAGATGAGGTGGAGGAAGTTGCATGACTTCCCTTGAAACCTATGGCCTTCGTAAGGTAGTCACCTGAGTACTGTGTGAGGGGTCAGAAATGAGAGGCAGACCCAAAGTAATAGTGTTTTCTGCATCAGACATCTTTATTAAAAGAAAATGTTTGGAAAGAGGACTATCTGTGCCTATCGTATAGAAAGTTTCCCTACCTAGGAAACTAAAACTAAAAATCAGTCTGTGTCTCGTCAAAATGATATACGCTGTCCTTGTGTCCAAAACATTAATCTGATCCTCACACTACAAATGAGCAACTAAGAGTGTAAGGAAAGTGTCTCTGATGTAAATTTGGTAAAAGGTGTTCAAATGAAAATAGATACATTCAACAAAATAATCCTTGGATCCAGAGGCGGTGGGGGGGATCCCTTCCCTGGATGTTTCGGGTAGGATGGAAAGGTGTCACTTTAAAATAATGGCTCCTTTGGCAAAGGTGTCTTTTAAAGCAACCCATTCTCAAGGATGGCAAAAGTATTTCTTCCAAACAGCCATTTCTTAATGATGGCAAAGGTGCCTTTTTTTAATTAGCCGCTTCCTAAGGCTAGCAAAAATGTCTTTCAAGCAACCACTTCCTAAGGATGGTAAAAGTGTCTTTTTCAAACAATAGTTCCTTAAGGATGGTGAAAGCGTTCTCGCAAAACATTAACCTCTTACGGGGAAACTGCCAGGAAGCCTTTAGCAGGTTTATCAGATCTCCTGCCAGATATCTTCCCAGAATGTCAACTAATTTATTGAACTTCTCGTGGCCTGGTGTTTGATCTGCCAGGACCTCTTCATCTGATTTTTACAGATGCTCTGGTATACTCTTACCAGGAATCTGTCTGTAATCTCTGTATCCTCTGTGCATTTTAAAAGGATCACCTTGTATGTTCCCCTACCAAGAATCCCTTTCTGGCGTCTGCAGATCCCCCGGTATATTCTCCTGCCAGGTATCTTCCCCCAAATGCTTACTTCCCGATGTGCTTCTTTCACCAGGACTTTTCTAGTGTTCCCACCTTCCTTCAGTATAACAGTTGTATTCCTTCACTGTATATACTTTCTTGGCTTGATGTTCTACTTGTCCCAACTTTCCCCACATTGACATATCATATATGGAGACTTGTTCAAGTTCGACCTTTTCACTTCTTCAGTAGTATTCATCTGCTTTTGGTAACACTTGCTCCAACTTTCCTCCTTTTGACAACTACTGTATGGAGATGTGTAAACTCTTTCATTCGTATTCATTGGCTTGTGGCAATACCTGCTCCAATCTTCCCCATATTGACATCTCATACATGAGGATTTTGGCAAATTCTGTCCTTGTTTTCTACTTTTTCAGTATTCAGAATTCACGTGCCTATCATTATGCCCTGGGGTCCCCAACATCTCTGGGCAGGCTCACCGGCATCTGGCATTGCCTCCAACTCGTGACACGTTGCTGCAGTGAAGCTTTCACCTCAGGATGGCGTTCTCTGCTCTGCAGACCTCTTCTCAGCACTTCTGCTGGCTCTGGGTTCGTCCGCATGTAAGCCTGCTGCTTCTGGACTTGACCGCGCTTCCAGCAGCTTACCTGTTGCTGCTGGTTCCCCAGAGGTCCTCTCACAGTGTCTGCTGTGTCATCGCGCCACTCCGATAAGTAGTGCCTGCAAGTGGCAGTTTGAGAACACCTGTTCTCACCAGCGTGGACCGTTCCAGTGCTTCTGCCTCCTCCTGTGGTTCGGCTTCCTTCTTCTGCTCAGCTTCTCTCTCACTTACAAATGCACACATGATTTTTAAATGTCCCATGGAGTTGTGCCTCATCACAACTAGCCTGCATATTCAGTTTAGTGTTTTTTTATCCATATTAACTCCTTCATCTTCTCCATCTCAGTAGATGAGTATTTATGGGCGTTGAGTCCATAGGATTTATAGGACTTGTAAGGTAATTTTGTTTGGGATTTTTAGTTACCACAAGACCATCAGAGACAGGAGGTGTTGTGTGTGTTATGTACATATGAGGTGTGAATGGTATTCTGTCTAGAATGTCTGGAAGGAAGGGGTTTTAAGGTTTTGCAACTACAGGGATTTGTCTAGTGACAACAGGCCATCGGGAATTTAGGAATTATAGTGTCTTCTAATTTGGAAGGGAAGAATACTGCCTCTCCCCTGATGGGGTCACTACATCTCCCCGACAGCCATCTCCTCCCATGTGATCCTCCCTCATAATACCATCCCCAGGGTCAAGATCAGGTAGCGTCTGCCGTCCCCTGGCCACATAGGAGGAGATCTCAGGCTAGGGATCAATGATGACTCCACAGGATTCATAACTGTCACGCCACTTCGGGGGAGACCGAGGTCCAGGGCGATCGCTCTCCCTTCTCCTTCCTGGCGGCTCTACCCGCGCTTTCGCGTCTGGGGAGCCGCCGGGAGGAGAGCTTCAGGAACCGCTGTTGGTGGGCTACGGCGCATGCACGGGAGACCACTGTCTCAGTCCCGCGCATGCGCCGTAGATCAGGCGTGCACATCGGGAAGGGCTCGCCTTCCAAGCCTCGTTTTGGGTCCGCCGGCTCTCGGGGGTGAAACGGCTTGCGTTTCAGGCCTCGCGGGCGCCGGCGGCCCATAAAAGGAAGCGGCAACAGAAGCCAATCGCGTCTCAACGCGGAAGCTTCGTTCGTGTTGCCCGCTCCTGGTTTTCCTGTGAAACCAGCTTCCCGCTATCCTGCCCTGCCTACAGCCTGTCTGGGAATCCTCATCTACTTGCCCAGCCTACTACCTACTGCCAGCCTGGGTACCCTGTCCTACTTGCCCTGCCTGTCTTACTTGCCCTGCCTGGACTACTTGCCCTGTCTGTCTTACTTGCCCTGCCTACAACCCTCCTGGGTATCCTGTCCTACTTGTCCTGCTGGGTACCCTGTTCCACTTAGGGCCCTGTTGCTTACTTACCCTTTTGTCTGCTTGAGGGGTCCAGTTAGCTCTAGGTCTTTTGGGTCTCTCTGGTCCCTATTTCTGTACCTCGGTTCCTTGTTCTGCCCTGCGTCTTGCAGGTTCAAGGGTCCCCCCTTATTTCCGTGAGACCTTTAGCTCGTTCCCAATCTGGTTCCTCTTTTCCAGTCTGTCTCAGCCTGGTGCTTGGTGCTCCTTCTTCTTACCAGCTATCCGAAGTCAGCCTGCAGCTTGGTGCATCGACCTTCAACTTGGACCTCGCCTTGTTACGACACTTCAGACTGATCGTAGCCTCTCCTGTCTGTGCTTGCACAGTCCCATCGCCACGTTAATCGGGAGAGTGCTTTCCGTGGCGCTGGGAGTCTGCCCATCCTCCACCCTGTGCCATTTGGGTGGTGGAGAGGCGGGTTCCCCGAGTCACACACTCATCGTTCAGAAGACTGCAGTCTGGCGGCCTCAACAAGATCCACATCAAGGAAAACAGGTACACAATCATCACGAACATCTCAGCTTGACAGATTGAGACGCCTGCCTTCAGACCTTGAGATGGAAGATTCGCAAGAAGTGCGGAATGAGTTACAAGCACTCAGGGCAGAGATGATCGCCTTACGCCAGGAGAACCAGACCCTACGCCAAATGATAACCCAAGGGGTTCCGAGTACCTCACAGGTGGAAGGATCTTTGGCACACACAACGCCTATCAAGTTCGACGGAGACCCACGACGAGTAGCAGAATTCTGTAATCATTGTCGAATCCATTTTCTTTTTAGATCGACGCATTTCAATAACGACAAGGCCAAGATCGGTTATATCTTGGGTAATTTGATGGGCAATGCTCTGGCCTGGGCAACTCCGTTTGTGGTTACCAATAGCCCAATCCTGAACGACTTTGCAGCTTTCGAAAAAGCATTTCTTGAGGTCTTTCAGACCCCCAACCTGGCCTCCGCTGCGCAGAACCAGTTGATGGATCTAAAACAGGGGAATGTCGACGTAATAACATACATCAGTCGATTCCGTCTGCTGGCAACCGATTCTCAATGGCCGGAAATCACACAAAAGACACTGTTTCGCCGTGGGCTGAGGGAAGAGTTTAAGGACGAGTTACTCCATATACCCGAACCCGAGACTCTTCAACTACTAATTGAGCAGGTGCTCCGTATTGATCAGAGACTGGCGGAACGGAAGGCAGAGAGACGTCGGTTCGAGAGGGGCAGTTCCAGGATAACCGGTTTACCAGCCGGATCCTTCGGGTCTACTGAATCTGGACCAGAACCTATGCAACTAGGGGCTATGAGGGGTCCTTTATCAGAGGAAGAGAGAAGACGGAGAAGAACTTTACGTCTATGTCTCTATTGTGGAGCTGCTGGGCATTTCCTGGGTACATGCCCTCTACGGTCTCAGAAGAAAAAGGCGGAAAACTAGAGGACCTGTCGTGTGTTGGGAAGGCAGCGACAGGTCCCTCTCTCTCTTCAGTCCTTTCCGCGTTTTGTTCGGTTCTACATCCTATGCAACCTGCGGTACTACAGACTCTGAAGATTCGAATCAAGCTACCCGGCAGAAGTGTGGAGGTGTTTGCTCTGCTGGATAGCGGGGCTTCCGGCAATTACATAGATGAAACTTTTGCTTCTGTGAATCAGATTCCACTCCTGTCCAGAGCCACTGCTCTGTCTGTGCAAGTCATCGACGGAAATCCTCTGTCCTCTGGCCCAGTCCTGCAATCCACAGTGGGTCTATCTCTTCGGATCGCCAACCATCTTGAGGAACTCGCTTTGGACGTCATAAAGTCTCCCACCTACAAGGTGGTTTTGGGATTACCTTGGCTACAATATCATAACCCGGTAATCGATTGGAGAAAGCACACTCTGACCTTTTCCTCTGCTGTTTGCACTCAGAAATGCTGTGTGTCTACGCCCACTCGGGCTCCATCGACCCCCTTGAATCCTAACGGAAACGGGGTCCGTGTGTGTTCTGTCTCTCATGTTCCTCAGGACTACGCCGAGTTTGGCCACGTGTTTTCTGAACCGGGCGATATACCCCTACCACCGCATCGCCCGTTTGATTGTTCTATCGAGTTGTTACCTGACTGCGTGGTACCTCATGGGAAACTATACGCTTTAACACGGGAGGAGAAACAAGTGCTACGGGACTACTTATCGGATTGCTTACGAAAAGGGTACATCGTTCCGTCTAAGTCTCCTGCGGGGTTTCCTTTATTTTTTGTGAAGAAGAAAGAAGGTACCTTGAGACCTTGTGTTGATTATCGTGAACTCAACGAAATAACAGCTAAAGATCGGTATCCTCTCCCTTTGATACGCACTATCCTGGATACTTTACATACTGCCCGGATCTTCACTAAACTGGATTTACGCGGAGCGTACCATCTGGTACGTATCAAGAACGGGGACGAATGGAAAACGGCTTTCAAGACATCATTTGGCCATTTCGAGTATAAAGTCATGCCGTTCGGTCTGTGCAACGCCCCGGCCGTTTTTCAACGATTAATGGACAACATCTTTAGTGATCTCATTGGTTTGTCGGTCTGGGTATATCTGGACGATATCTTGGTTTTTTCCAGATCCATTGAAGACCATGTAGAACATGTTCGTGAGGTCCTTCAACGCTTATCTTCCAATCACCTATTCGCAAAGGCTGAGAAATGCAGTTTTCACTTGTCCAGCATTGAGTTTTTGGGATTTGTGATCAATCAGGATGGGATTGAAATGGACCCCAAGAAATTACAAGCCATACAGGAGTGGACTCAACCCCATGATATAAAATCTCTGCAACGCTTTTTGGGATTCGCAAATTTTTACAGGCGCTTTATACCACTGTTCTCTCAAATCTCAGCGCCCCTTACCCGTCTGACCAGCAGTAAGATCACTTTCAGGTGGGATTCTCTCGCTTCCCAGGCATTCGACACCTTGAAGTCGGCCTTTATGGTCGCCCCCATTTTGCGCCATCCTCAGGACGATCTACCTTTCATCGTAGAAGCGGACGCATCGAACTTTGCTGTGGGTGCAGCCCTTCTGCAGAAAGATCCAGAAACCTCAGTTGAACATCCGGTGGCCTACTTCTCGCGCAAGCTAAGTCCCAGTGAAAGAAACTATGCCGTTATCGAGTTAGAACTGTTGGCTATAAAAACCGCGTTCGAGGAATGGAGGCATCATCTGCTCGGAGCCCGTTTTTCGGTGGAAGTACGTACCGATCATCGCAATTTGCAGTATCTACGCTCCCTGCAATGCCGAACACCCCGACAGGCTAGGTGGGCCTTCTTTTTCTCCCCTTTCGTATTTCACGTCACTTACATTCCGGGAACAGCCAATCTGAAAGCGGATGCTCTATCACGATCCCTGGAGAAAGGGGAAGAAACGCCTAGTTTGGATCAGCCTCTGCTTTCCCCCCAACATTTCTTATTGACCTTGTCCTCTCACCTACAAGCCATCGCTGACGCCACCAGGACGGATCCTGAAAGACCGGTCCTTCTTCGGCGCAAGTTCGTATCGGAACATGATGGACTCCTGTTTTTTCGGAAGAGGCTTTACATTCCCGAGGGTTCGGTTCGTGAAGACATATTACATGGGTTACATGGCTCTCCCATTGGTGGGCATCGAGGGGTGAAAGCAACATGTGAACTGATTTCTCGACAATACTGGTGGCCTAGGTGGGCTACCGAGGTTAAGGGATTCATCGAGAGTTGTCCCGTCTGTGCTCAATGTAAAGTCCCAAGGAGACGACCTCTGGGTTTACTGGTACCCACTGAATTGGCACCATACCCGTGGCATACTATCGCCACTGATTTCGTGGTTGAACTACCTCCCTCTGACGGGTACACTTGCATCATGGTTGTGGTCGACAGTTTCACTAAATATGCCCACTTCATTCCATTCCACAAGATCCCTACGGCTGCTCAGATGGCTTCCGTCTTTCTCCACGAAATCTATCGATTACATGGTCTTCCAGAAAAGATAATCTCGGATCGTGGTTCTCAATACCTTTCTGCCTTTTGGAACAAGGTGTGTAATCATCTGGGTGTACGTAGAGCGTTGAGTTCTGGTTATCATCCCCAGACCAACGGTCTTACCGAAAGGACTAATCAGACCTTGGAGGAGTACCTCCGTTGTTTTTCCAACGCCACTCAGTCCAACTGGAAGGCATGCTTGGATCTCGCTGAAGTATCCTACAACAACACTATTCATGCTTCCATCGGAATCAGTCCGTTCTTTTGTTCTACTGGTCAACATCCCAAATTGGTGCCGTTCCATCCTGTACCCACTAGTACCGTACCATCTGCTGATGCCTTGGTCTCCAATATACAACGACAACAAGAATTGGCATGTGATATCCTGAAGAGAGCGAAGGAACGGATGAAGGCCCAGGCTGACAGGAAAAGGAGTCCGGAACCAGATTTACTAGTAGGGCATAAGGTGTGGCTGTCCTCCAAAAATCTGCCTTTACGCAATTTACCGGTTAAACTGGCCCCCCGGTATTTTGGTCCATTCACGATAACCGAACGGCTATCCTCTGTGGCCTTCCGTCTTCAGCTACCTCCCTCTTGGCATGTACACCCTGTTTTTCATGTCTCCCTTTTGAAACCCTATGTAGCAGATCCCTATGGTCGGTCCTGTCCTCGCCCTGCCTCTGTCATAGTCCAAGGGGTTCCAGAATTTGAGGTACAAGAGATTTGCGATGCCCGCTATCTTAGGGGGGTGCTCCATTTCTTGGTGGATTGGAAGGGGTATCCGGCTTGTGATCGCACTTGGGAGCCTCATCAGCATGTGCATGCCTCCCGCTTGGTGCGGAAGTTCTATGATCGGTTTCCTTGGAAACCCGGGGCTCCGGGTCTTCCTGGGAGGGAACATAGTGTCACGCCACTTCGGGGGAGACCGAGGTCCAGGGCGATCGCTCTCCCTTCTCCTTCCTGGCGGCTCTACCCGCGCTTTCGCGTCTGGGGAGCCGCCGGGAGGAGAGCTTCAGGAACCGCTGTTGGTGGGCTACGGCGCATGCACGGGAGACCACTGTCTCAGTCCCGCGCATGCGCCGTAGATCAGGCGTGCACATCGGGAAGGGCTCGCCTTCCAAGCCTCGTTTTGGGTCCGCCGGCGCTCGGGGGTGAAACGGCTTGCGTTTCAGGCCTCGCGGGTGCCGGCGGCCCATAAAAGGAAGCGGCAACAGAAGCCAATCGCGTCTCAACGCGGAAGCTTCGTTCGTGTTGCCCGCTCCTGGTTTTCCTGTGAAACCAGCTTCCCGCTATCCTGCCCTGCCTACAGCCTGTCTGGGAATCCTCATCTACTTGCCCAGCCTACTACCTACTGCCAGCCTGGGTACCCTGTCCTACTTGCCCTGCCTGGACTACTTGCCCTGTCTGTCTTACTTGCCCTGCCTACAACCCTCCTGGGTATCCTGTCCTACTTGTCCTGCTGGGTACCCTGTTCCACTTAGGGCCCTGTTGCTTACTTACCCTTTTGTCTGCTTGAGGGGTCCAGTTAGCTCTAGGTCTTTTGGGTCTCTCTGGTCCCTATTTCTGTACCTCGGTTCCTTGTTCTGCCCTGCGTCTTGCAGGTTCAAGGGTCCCCCCTTATTTCCCTGAGACCTTTAGCTCGTTCCCAATCTGGTTCCTCTTTTCCAGTCTGTCTCAGCCTGGTGCTTGGTGCTCCTTCTTCTTACCAGCTATCCGAAGTCAGCCTGCAGCTTGGTGCATCGACCTTCAACTTGGACCTCGCCTTGTTACGACACTTCAGACTGATCGTAGCCTCTCCTGTCTGTGCTTGCACAGTCCCATCTCCACGTTAATCGGGAGAGTGCTTTCCGTGGCGCTGGGAGTCTGCCCATCCTCCACCCTGTGCCATTTGGGTGGTGGAGAGGCGGGTTCCCCGAGTCACACACTCATCGTTCAGAAGACTGCAGTCTGGCGGCCTCAACAAGATCCACATCAAGGAAAACAGGTACACAATCATCACGAACATCTCAGCTTGACAATAACAACTGCTACTGACTGGAATTTTTCACTCTGTGCAGTGTACCTGGGCTGCCTGAGCTTTTGGTAAGTGAAAAAACACCACACCCATGACTCCTTGTGGTAATTTGCCATCTGTGTCTTCCAGGTGGTGGTGGCCTCTGGGTTGGGGTGCAGCTGCCATCCAGCTGCCAATCTCTCTTCAAGGTACCCATGGAGATATACTAGCTTGCAGGTTCTGATTCTCTATGACAATTAATAGAATAAATAGGTGGGTTACCTGGAACCATTGACTGCAGAGCACATATGTTGTCCACAGTCGTCAAATGATGGAAAATGAGTAAGAAAAGTTGAACAGAGTGAAGAGCACAGTTAGAAATGGTTGGTTAGAAATGGTTGTAGCACCTGTACAGGTAACGGATTCACTCACTTCCTACGAACTTGTTTGTAAACAGCCAGCACAATCTTGGTCTATGTAGTCATGCCAGACAAGCGCAGTTGTGTTATGACATCCATGACAATTCACCATCACATCAGCCATTCACGAACATCAACGCACCCAGACTGGATGAGTCAGCGTGACTGCGGTGCCATCACGGCACCGTCGTCATTGGAGCCTATTTGTGAACATCATTGGAACAGTCAACCTCATTCGTAGACCTCAGACATCGAACATTATGCGGAAAAATTAGCAATGTGTTAGTTTGTGAGTAGACCAGAACTATGATTTATATCACCTTTATTCTATATATATATATATATATATATTTCTGAGGCTTGTGGAATCTGCTTAGATCACATGCTGTGCATAGGCCGACATCTAGTGGAAGCTGCGGAGTATTACAGTTTGTTTTTCGAAAATCGAAAATGGGCGTCGACACAGGGCGTGCCAGTAATACTATCCCTAGTGTGACGTCCACTGTACCCATGATCCCTCACGCGTCTATGATCCCCAGATTGTTTTTTTCCGCCATTCTGGTCGGAAGCACTTCATCGGAGTTCCCTGGCTTTGCCATATTTGCACTTAAAACAAATTCTAATTTGCCCCGTTTTGTCACCCTTACGTCGATCAGCATCTCGACGCCGAACCGGGGAGGAGATCAACGTCGAAACCCGACGGATTGGGCCTTGAGGCTTCCGCCTCGGCTCGGGCCTGGGCCGCTGGCCTCGGCCCTACAAGTAGGGAGAGTGGGGGGTGGTACACTTCCACACTCGGTTATAGACACCTTCTTACCTACACACACTTGCCCGCTGCCCACAGGCGCGTATGGAGGGTACGCCCTTTCAGTTTTGCCCCAAGTGTAATAAGAAATACCCTTGGGTAGATAAGCACGCTACGTGCAACCTTTGCCTGCCCAGAGACCACCCCGAGGCGGGTTGCAGGGCCTGTAGCAGGTTTAAGACCAAAACCCTTAAGGACCGCTCCACCAAGCGTTGGGCCCACCACGCCAAGCTAGCAGCTATGGAGGCGGAGGGTACCTTCAGCGACGGCAGCGACGCCGGACTTTCGGACGGCGAGGGCACCAAGGCGTCGAAAGACAGCCTAACGCACGTCCCCGGCCTCGGAAGGTCGTCTGTCCCGGCGACTATGGGGAAGTCCCCCGGCGACAAGAGCGTTACACATGCACACGCTAAACACAAAAAAGCCACCCGAGATTTGACGTCGTCGAAACCTCGGAAAGAGGCACAGAAGGAGCGGTCCGAAAGGACGTCCTCTGGGCGGTCCCGGTCGAGGTCGCCGCACGACGTCAGGCAAGCCTCCACACTTGCACATAGTGCCTCGCCCATTAACATCACGGAAGATCACTCGTCCGGAGACGAACACGACTTCCATCCCCAGCCTGCACCCCAGGGAAAGGGTACATCACTTGGGAGTAAGGAGGGCCCAGTTTCGAAGCCTAGTTCGAAACACAGGGATTCCACCTCCGATCCTCGACGCCAGGCGTCGAAAGGTAAGGGAAATGGTAAACACACTTCCACCCACGGGGAAGGGGGTAAGCAACAAAGGAAACAACCCTTCAATCCCCCACAACAATAGAACTGACTTCCCCGTCCAAGTCTTCTCAGGGACAGTCCATAGAGAGTTCCAGCAAGGTCACCCCAAGCTCAAAACTCTGGTCATGCGAGGACATTGACAGAGTAATGTCAAGGATGTCCTCCTTAGCAAATTTCTTCGAAAGACACCCTGACCAACTCCTAGCTTTAAACCCTAAGGAATCTTCTCCCTCAGGTTCAAGGGACCCTATCCCTTCAAATAAAAGGCCCCGGGTCGAGACACCATTAAAGGCTTCAGACCCCTTCGAGGTCCAACCCTATTCTTGCCTTTTCCCTACAGGCCAAGGAGACTCTTCCCTTATAGAGGGCCAGGATTTTGAGACACCAGAAGATCTCGCAGTGTCAGATTATTACGGGGAGGACGAAGACGAGGATGAGCCAGAAAATAGCCCAGATATTTTCAGAATGGACTCACCAGTCGAAAGGGAAGCCCCAGTGTCTGATTCCCCAATAGATAATCAGCCCCTCCTGAATGAACTGCTCTCTCGGGCAGCTAACCACTTCCACATAGACACACAAGGTGTCCAAGAAGAGAGGGACTTCGCGGAGGAACTAATAGGGGAAAGGAAGACGGTAGCCCAGACCATTCCCATCCTGAAATCTATTCAACGCAGAATAGCACCATCCCTTGTCAACCCAAACCTGACAAGACCTGTAAACCCGAGAGTAGAGAAGCTGTTTAAAGCAGCCCAGTCGGACCCTCTATATATTAGAGGCCAACTTAAGCCAGACTCTCTAGTCGTAACTAACACCCGCAAGAGAGCTGGAACCCCATTATCTTCCTCGGAGGCCCCCCCCGACAAGGAAAGTAAGAAACTCTATGGTTTTGGTAGAAAAGTAGCTTCCACGGCAGCCTACCAGACCAGAATCGCGAATTCCACCACACTGTTGGCCAGCTACAACTGCCATCAGTGGGAAGAAGTTGCAGCACTAATAGATTCCGCTCCCGAACCCCTTAAGAGCCAGCTATCTCGCATTTGTGCAGAGGGAAGAAACGTCTCAGGCTGCATTTTAAAAGCAACTTTGGACGCCGCAGACAATGCGGGTAGAATTATAGCAGAGGGGACTGTCATCAAAAGACATGCTTGGTTGAGGCAGTCGGGATTCAGAGCAGAAACACAAGCTGCACTCTTAGACAAACCAGTGGAAAGTGATCTCCTGTTTGGAAAGGCAGTCGAGGACGCTCTAAAAAACGCTAAGGAGGAATTCGACACCCTCAAATCCCTTGGCCAATTAACTACAAAACCACCTAACCAAAGAGGGAACGGCAATTTTCGTCGCCCCCGCGGCCAAAATTCCAATAGAGGAAATAGCTATTCCCACACCCAGGGTACACAGTGGAACACCAACTCACAACAGTCTACCCAGGGGTATGGTAGGGCTAGTAGAAGAGGACGTGGTAGAGGCAGAGGCAGCCCCAGTAAAGGAGGCGGCACGCCTCCACCAAAGCAGTGACGCTCATTTCAGGGTCCCTTCCCATGCAACCCCAGTAGGGGGACGAATATCCAGCTTCACCCAGGCATGGGAAGGGATAACATCCGACAGATGGGTGCTGTCGACGGTATCGAAGGGGGTACTGTATAGAACTACTGCAACGTCCCCGAAACCATCCTCCAAGACAAAAAGTCCACTCTTTAGAACATCAAAAGATCCTCCTCGAGGAAATCTACAATCTGCTCCTAAAGGACGCGATAGAACTCGTCCCAGGACACCAGGTAAACAAGGGTATCTATTCAACTTACTTCCTTGTGCCAAAGAAAGATTTAACAATGCGCCCAGTATTGGACTTACGGCCTGCCAACAAGTATGTCAAGCCCCAAAAATTCCGTATGACCACGCTACAAGAAGTAATCCCACTCCTAAAAAAGGGGGATTACATGGCAACCTTGGATATGAAAGATGCCTATTTTCATATTTCCATGCTCCCGGCGCACAGAAAATACTTGCGCTTCAAGGTGGACAGTCGCCACTACCAATTCAAGGTACTGCCCTTCGGGATAGCTTCAGCACCAAGGGTATTCACCAAGGTACTGGCGGTGGCAGCTGCACACCTACGCAGGGAGGCAATCCCAGTGTACCCTTATCTGGACGACTGGCTCATAACGGGGGAAACCCCAGGAATCTGCAGGTCAAACATTCAGAGGACTATCGACCTCCTCCACGAATTAGGTTTCTCTATCAACGAGAAAAAGTCAAGTCTGGTGCCAAGTACCTCATGACAGTTTCTAGGAGCTATCCTAGATACTCAGAAAGAATTGACCTTCCCCTCGGAAGAAAGAATTCGGAATATACTTCTGCAAATTCCGCATTATCAGTCAGGTCAACAGATAACAGTACGCAAAGCTATGCGGTTACTGGGCATGATGGCGTCATGCATTTACCTGGTCCCCCACGCGCGTCTGCGCATGCGTCCCATGCAGGAATGGTTGGCGAAACATTGGTCTCAGGCAAGTGGTCAGTGGGACGATCTAGTGGTCGTTTCGCCAACACTCGTACAGAGCCTACACTGGTGGACAAGAGAGAATCTCGCAAAGGGGAAACCCTTTTACGATCCCGAAGTACAGGCAGTGGTGACTACAGATGCATGCCTGACTGGGTGGGGAGCTCACCATCTCCACCACACAGCTCAGGGTCGCTGGTCTCACTCAGTAGCCAAGAACCACATCAATCTGCTAGAGCTTCTGGCAGTATTCCGAGCGCTGCAGGCGTTCGAGCCCCATCTACTGAACTTGTCGGTGCAGATCAGGACGGACAGCACGACAGCCATGTTCTATCTGAACAAGCAAGGAGGGACTCGTTCGCCAAATCTGTCCAAGCTTGCCCAGAAAATATGGATATGGGCACTCAGACGGAACATCTTCCTGTCATCGCAACATGTTCCAGGGGAGCTCAATTCCCTAGCGGATGCTCTAAGCAGAGACTCCCTCCCAGAAGAACACGAATGGGTCCTTCACAGAGACGTAGTAGAAGATCTCTTCTCTCAGTGGGGTTTCCCCACTATAGACCTATTCGCCACAAGCGAAAACAAACAATGCCCAGGATTTGCATCCAGGTTCCCCCAAACGGACTCCCAGGGGAATGCCCTGTGGATGAACTGGTCAGGGATGTTTGCGTACGCTTTTCCACCAACTCCTCTCATCAGGAAGGTGGTGTACAAGATGAACAAGGAATCAATGACGCTCATCCTAGTTGCTCCCATGTGGGCGAGACAACCATGGTTTCCACACCTACGCAGGATGGCGGTGTGCGAGCCCATCAGACTCCCAGCCTGGTACAACCTTCTGTCCCAGCAACAAGGTCAAACAGTGCATCAGGAACCCAACTCTATGAACCTAGCAGCATGGCTCCTGAAGTCATAGAGTTTGGACATCTCAAATTACCACAGAGGTGTATGGACATTCTAAAAGAGTCCAGGAAACCAAATACAAGACACTGTTACTTTGACAAGTGGAAAAGATTCGTTATCTGGTGCCAGAATAAACAAATCAACCCGGTTGATTGCACTCCTTCCAACGTTGTAACATACATGCTCCACCTGCTGGATGCAGGGTTGGTTTTTAACTCTCTGAAAGTACACCTGGCAGCCCTCTCGGCTTACACCACATCCCATAACAGGGTCTCGTAGTGGAAAGTACCAGTGGTTAAAGCCTTCATGGAAGGAGTAAAGAGACTTCACCCTCCTATTTCGAACCCACCGCCAGGATGGGACCTCAACGTGGTGCTAGCTAAGCTCATGGGCCCCCCCTTCGAACCCATGCATAAAAGTAGTCTCAAACACCTGACTTATAAAACGGCCTTCTTAGTAGCCATTACCTCCATAAGAAGGGTCAGTGAAATTCAGGCTCTGTCAGTGCAAGATCCTTTCTTTACTATCCACAAGGACAAACTGGTTTTACGCACACACCCTAGGTTCTCACCAAAATTCATATCCAAGTTCCATGTAAACCAGTCCATCGAGCTTCCGGCTTTCTTCCAAAACCCACAAAGCTCGGCTGAGGTGAAACTACACACCCTAGATGTGCGTAGGGCGGTCTTATACTATGTAAATAAAACCAGACCGCTAAGGAAAACAGATCAACTGTTTGTCTCCGTAGCTACAGGCAGAGAGGGGGATCGCGTCTCTAAGGGCGCTATCTCTAAGTGGATTATCAACTGTATACAGCTGTGTTACTCTCTTTCTGAAAAGACTCTGCCTTTTACGCCAAGGGCCCACTCTACTAGAGGCATTGGGGCCACTCTGGCTTTCATTGCAAATGTTCCCCTCGACACCATTTGCAAAGCAGCTACTTGGAGCTCTATTCACACTTTTACTCAGCATTACTGCATTGACACTCATTCCAAGACAGATACACAAGTGGGACAAGCGGTTCTAAGACACCTGTTTGCTCATGACCCTTCTCACATCCCACCTCCTTCTTCTGGTACTGCTCGCTAATCTATGCACAGCATGTGATCTAAGCAGATTCCACAAGCCTCAGAAGGGATACATTACTCACCGTAATCGTATTTCTGATGCTTGTATCTGCTTAGATTCACATGCGACCCACCCTTCCTCCCCTCCGAGAGAAGACGCATGGTTGCTTGTAGTCTTACCTTTCTGTCTATCTGCTTGGACTATCTGTACTCACGCTACTCCTCATGCTACCTCATGTCAGGAAAAACACAATCTGGGGATCATAGACGCGTGAGGGATCATGGGTACAGTGGACGTCACACTAGGGATAGTATTACTGGCACGCCCTGTGTCGACGCCCATTTTCGATTTTCGAAAAACAAACTGTAATACTCCGCAGCTTCCACTAGATGTCGGCCTATGCACAGCATGTGAATCTAAGCAGATACAAGCATCAGAAATACGATTACGGTGAGTAATGTATCCCATATATATATATATATATATATTTTACAGGGCCTGCAGTAGCAGCCCTGTAGTTATGGTTAAGTTGCTCAACTCCTAGAAAGAGCGCTTTCTGGATGGTTTATAACAGTGTGCGCGCCCCCCTCCACCCCCTGGATGGATGAACCCTCACCAAAATGTGCAAAAAAGAATATACAGTCCCCTCGAAGTTTGGTGTGATTTCGTCCAGGAGAGCCCAAGTTCTGGAGGGGGGTCCCAAAATGTGTAGTTTTCCTCATTGACGCAACAGAAAAAAAATGTGCTCATACCTACAGCCCAAATAGCTGTGCAGAATTTCAACAAATTTGGGCCAGGAGCAGCGGTTTGGTCCCAAAAGTGTGCATTTGTAAATTTGAAGTAAATCTGTCCAGTAGTGTTCCGGTCCACGGACTCACTTCCCTATTCGGTCTGTGGACCGAATAGGGCCAATCGGGGGCTTGCGTGATGTCTGCGGACATCAGACGTGCCCGCTGATTGGATGTTCAAAAGCGTGAGATGCGTCAGATATTTTGAAATGGACGCCATGTTGGATCTGCAAACTGACGCTGTTGTCCACAGACATCACAGTAAAAACCTTTAAAAACACATTGCACTTGACAAACTCATGAAACTAGGTCTGGGGCAGTGAGGAGTGATGAGGATGGGATGGGATATGGCCATAAAAAGCGATGTGTGCCTTTTTTCCCCCTCCGATGTCCACGAACATCTTAGATGTCCGGGGACCTTTGTGGGATGTTCGTGGACATTTGAGATGTTCGGGATCAATCTGAATTACAGGGTTGGTGAAAGGCAGTTTTTGGATGGCTTATAACGTTGGCGCTACTCAATGAAAATGCATAGAAATCTGTGATATCATTCTAGACCTGACCGTGAATGGTTCTACAAAGTTTGGTGCGGTTTTGCCAAGAGGGGACAAAACTAGAAGGGGGCTGTCGCAAAATATTTGAAAGGCTTATAAATTTGGTGCCGTTTGACGAATCTGCACAAAAGTGTGGAAAAAGATTTTAGATCCAGATTTGATTGTTTTTGTAAAGTGTGGTCGGATTTTGTGAAGAGCAGGCAAAATTAGAAAGCGGGGGGGTGTCTCAACATTTTTAGATAGCTTATAACTTTGTTGCCGTTTCACAAATCTGCAGAAATATTATAGACCCAACCTTGAATGGATTTTGTGCAGATATTACTTTTTTTCGTACGTACGTTTTGACACCTTTGATAAGGGACGTATTTGCAACAAACCTGTGCAACGAGCATTGGTAAGGACTCGATAGCGTGGTTTCGGAAATGTCAGTGTTGTATTTTTGGAAATGTGTCATGACGTAGGTAGAACAATTAGTGATATACCTTTGGTGACTGAGTTTTAACCTCGGTCCATGGGCAGTGGCTAGATTGTCCGGGTCATGGGCAAAGTTCATGACCCAGATAATCTGGTTAGTGGCCATGACCATCAGGGACTGGCTATGGGGTACAGGTTTTTGAAATCGGGATAGGTTTAAATGTGAAAATATGCACGAGTAGCATCAGCAAGAAATTCAAAGCTTGGTTTTGCAAATATGTCTTTTTTTAATTTTTGTAAAATGTGAAAATGAAAGAACACAACACAGTGATATAACTTTGGTGCCTGGGTCGTGGACCTGGCCCTTAGCAAGAAGAAATGTGTTCTGTAAATTGCTTATTGGGGCATGCAGAATGGTCGAAGCAGTAGGTTTGAATTGGAAACAAATATTCTGTTTGCGTTTACAGCCTTAAGTGCTGGACTGAATTACAACAAAGTTGTGCGACGAGCATCAGCAAGGATCTGAAAGCACGTTTTTGCAAATCTGTCTTGTGTTTTATTTTTCCAAAGTGTCAGAATGCAAGTAGAAAAACCTGTGATATAAATTTGTTGTCAGGGTAGTGGTAATGCAAATGTGTACTCTGATTTACTTATTGTGGAATGCTGCATGGCCGAAGCCCATGCCCCATGGATTTTGGAGACTGGCCATGGCTGCAAGCCACAAGCACTGCCATTGGTCACATTCTTAGGGTATACTGGACAATGAGCTAGGATATAGGGTAGGTGCAGTGAATAATGGGCATGGTTTAGTGAGGCTGGGGTGAATTCAATGATGATTTGCATCTCCAGCATGCACTGCTGATAACACACAAGTATGCATTGCAAAAATATGTTGGTTAAAGGAGGTTTATAGTTCTTGTATATATGTTAAAAGAGGAATTATTAATAACTTATATACAGTGATGTAACATCATAAAATATTTTGACTTCTTAAAACCTATTAAATTGATATAAAAAACTTGGCACGTTACTGTTAAGATGCACCCTACCCCTGGCACTCCTCCGCCCAAGCAGTTAGCTAGTGGTCTCCAACCTTGGCATCCCTAGTCACTTCCCTCATGGGCTACCATGAACAATGAGCACTTGCCCATCCATATTTCCCTTTCAATGTATGCACTTCTCTCATTACACAATGCATATGTGCATTTATAGGAGCACTGTGAGCAATTTGTTTGTATAATTACGGGAAATGCAGATGCAAAATATTTGTACACCATTGTTAAGTGGTAGTTGGTGTGTGGAAGTATAATATGTTGATAGGGTTATATGTAGAGTTTTTGGAAGTGATTGGTGGATGGATGTGTAACTATGTGAAAGCAGGCAATGAGGGAGTGTTACAAATATAAAAGTAAAAAGGGTAGAAAGGCTATCCTGTGCGATGGTGTTTGAAAGGTGGTTCCTATAGGAACAATTTGGTGTTTTTTGATTTTGTATTTTTTTTTTTGCAGGAGATGCCAGGAAGTAAGATGGGGGAGGGAAATGATTGAAGGGGTAACAGTGAAAGATACGGGGAGGTGGACAGGGAAAGTTGTTGTGTGTGCCTTAAATGTAAGGTAAGGGGCAGTGTTTCTCATGCTCCTTGATTGCAGCCTCAAAAGCACTTTGAAACTGCTCTCCCCTGCAGAATGGTGTGTTGCAGTATATACAGAGTACTGTTGTCTTGGAAAGATATGGAT
This sequence comes from Ambystoma mexicanum, assembly GCF_040938575.1. Classification (NCBI taxonomy): domain Eukaryota; kingdom Metazoa; phylum Chordata; class Amphibia; order Caudata; family Ambystomatidae; genus Ambystoma; species Ambystoma mexicanum. Next base: position 387,935,661 of record NC_090922.1, read on the forward strand.
CAACAGCCTCTTTTATTGCTTGCAAGGTAAGGTAACTGGTGGGGAAGGCGAGGTGGCGCCAGACCACGCCATATCGGTGGCCATGGACATTGCCGACACTGGTTTTTGCCAGATGGGCAACAGCGTTTGCCTTCGCCGGCGTGGACATGCCTTTCGACGGGAACAACCTGTTTGGCAAGACAGTGGACGAGTCACTGCAGGCCATCAAGGCCGACACAGAGACGACTCGGCCTTGGGTGTGCTTCAACGACGACAGCTGCCCTTTTGGAACTCCGGATGCAAGCAAGGTGCCTCCAAAGGATTCGGCGGCGGGTCCTCAACGTACTGGCAGGCGGCCCGCTCCTCGTCGCAGGAGGCCTACAGAGGACGCGGCAAGTCAGGAGGTTCTTGTCGGCGGCAAGGCCACTGCCAAGCAGGACTGAACCGCCCCCAACTGAGCACCCCAGTGGGAGGCCGGCTGGTGAAGTTCGTCAGCGTGTGGGAGTCTATCGCCACCGACTGTTGGGTGCCGTATGCCCTGGCCCGCAGGCACACTCTCGAGTTTCTAAGGAAGTGCCCCGCATTCCACCCGTGTCCAGGAAGGAAAACCACGTCCCTCAACTGCTGCTGGAAGTAAGGGCGATGCTGAAGAAAGGGGCCATCAAGCTCGCCCCAAATTGGCTCCGGGGCTCCTGAGTGTACTCACGATACTTCCTCATAAGAAAGAAGACTGGCGGCTGGCGACCCATCCTGGACCTTCGTCGTCTAAACAAGTCCATTAAGTCCCAGAAGTTCCGGGTGGTCACCCTCCAGCACGTGCTGGGACAGCTGGAGGAAGGCGACTTCCTATCGTTGCTGGACTTGGAGGATGCCTACTTTCACATTCCCATTCTAAAAGGACATCGAAAGTTCCTGTGATTCGTGGTCCAAGGGCGACACTATCAGTTCAAGGCCCTTCCCTTCGGATTGAAGTCAGCGCCCAGGGTATTCACCAATTGCCTAGCACCAGTGGCGGCACGGCTGCGCCTGCAGGGGATCCACGTCTACCCCTACCTGGACGATTGGCTCATCTGAGCAAAGACAAGTGAACTCACTGTCGTTCACGCAGCGAAGACCGTTCAACTGCTCACGGATCTGGGATTCTCAATCAACTTCACGAAATCCCACTTGGTACCGTCGCAAGTCACTCTGTTTCTGCGACCCAGGCTCGACACAGTGGCGAGATTGGCTTCTCCGTCAGTGGAAAGGACGAAGGCCATCCTGGGCAAGGTGCAACTGCTGTCGACCATGGACGTGGCCAGGGTGAGGTCCATCAAGTCCCTGCTCGGCATGATGTCCTTGTGCATCTACCTCGTGCGCCTGTGCAGGCTGCGGATGCGTCCACTTCAAGATTTCCTCGACGCCCGTTGAATGCAGGCGGCGGGCAGCTTCGAAGACAGGATCTCGCTCAACGAGACCTTCCGCCAAGTGATCCGGTTGTGGGGCACCTGCGCGCATCTGGCGGCGGGTATGGACTTCCAGACCTCGGCACATGAGGAGACTGTGACGACGGATGCCTCCCTGGAGGGATGGGGAGCGCACACCGGAGATCTCCACGCAAGAGGACTTTGGCTCCCAGAGGAGAGGTCGCTACACATCAACGTCCTGGAGCTCCAAGACGTGTTCTGGGCCCTCAGGTCGTTCCTTCCGTCACTCAAGGGCAAGGTGATAAGGGTCTTCACCGACAACACCACCACGATGTTCTACATCCGGAAGCAGGGAGGCACCAGATCCCCAGCCCTAATCAAGGAGCCCCAGGATCTGTGGCAGGATCAAGTGGATCTACTATTCCAGCGATGATCGACCTGTTCACGATAGCGACGAACACTAAGTGTCGGAGGTTCGCCAGCAGGTTTCCCCAGCCAGGGAGCATGGGCGATGCCTTCTCATTCCCCTGGGCCGGCCTGTTCCTGTATGCTCTCCCACCGTTGCAGTTGCTGCTGCGACTCATCAATCAACTCAGATGGTCCCGGTGCAGGATGATTCTCGTCGCACCGGCGTGGCCGAGGCAGATCTGGTTCCCGGACCCTCTGGACATGTCGGCGTCCCCCCCAGCCAAACTGCCGACGGACGCGGATCTCCTCGCCAGAGAAGGAGACGCCATCCTCCACCATGACCCGGGGTCGCTGAACTTGTAGGCCTGGCTCCTGCAGCACTAGAGTTTGGAGGGTACGATATCCCGGAGGACTGCAAGGAGGTGCTTGCAAAGGCCAGGGCGTCCTGTACTCTCAAGTGCTATGGACATAAGTGGATGAGGTTCCCTGTCTGGTGCCGTGCACAGAAGATGAACCCTCTGCGGATTACGGCCCCTCAAGTGCTGCCATACCTACTGTCGCTGGCCAAGGCGGGGCTAGCTCATGCCTCCCTCAAGATACATCTAGCGGCGATTTCCCGCTACACCAGAACTCCGGGGCGATCATCTCTGTGGTCCCATCGCCTGGTGAAGGAGTTTATGAAAGGACTGTTCCGATCATTTCCGCCGGTGACGGCTCCAGCCCTCAACATCAACATCGGACTACCCGACTGAACGGGAACATAAACACAAACAAGGGACACAGCCCCAGGGAACCTTGTCTAAGAATACACGCGAATAAATACTCCAAGTGATATCTTTCATGCAGGCCACTATTTGGACCGTGCATCCCGCTATACGCGACTCGTTCCCCTCCCATTAGAATCCGCTGGCACACCATGCGGGAAAAATGAATTAACAGACAACTACATATTTGTGTCTTTTTTTCTTTCTTTTTCTCTCACCGTGGGACTACATGAATGCATGCATTCAGGTAGTCCCACGGTGAGAGAAAAAGAATGGGCTGTGTGATTATTCCAAGCCCTACGTCCTGAAGGTCTTTTTGACCGAAACACGCGTCAACGCTTTTGTGTGATCCATCTGGCCAAATATAATACCGGATGCAAGACGACACCTGATACTATGGACTGGGTCACTGATAAATGTGACAATTGAAACAATCTGTGTGGCAACATTATTAACACACACTGGTTTAGAAATTACATTTGTTTTTTTACAGATTAATGTTTGAATGAGTTTTGTATGTGGATGTGACTGAAGGAATGAATTGACTGTTTTTTATTTATTTTTATGATGCATATATTGTTTTTGTTATGAGTTTATTGATTAAAATTTGATATGTATTGAAATAATTTAGTGTCATCCCGTTCTACTGGTCCATTTCCGCTTGATTGCTATGTACTATACCTGAACGATCAGGAATTTGAGTGCAGGTCTACCCCTTTATTTATAATTTGGAGAACAACAGTTACAGGTAAGTAACTCGTTCCATTTATATATAGATAGACAAACCTTCACATAGGTTAGAAATAGTGCGACAAACACCCCTGTCGACACTCTTCAAACTCAAAATGAAAACCAGATGAAACTCTGTCCAAAAACCACTAAAGGCATAGTATGTAATTCTAAGCAGATACAAGCCACAGAGAAACAATTACTGGGTAATTAATGTTTATCATATATATTTATGTATATATATTTCTGATGCTTGTGGAATCTGCTTGGATCATATGCTGTGCATAGGCCGACATCTAGTGGAAGCTGCAGAGTATTACAGTTTGTTTTTCGAAACTCGAAAATGGTCGTCGACACAGGGCGTGCCAGTAATACTATCCCTAGTGTGACGTACACTGTACCCATGATCCCTCACGCGTCCCGGACCCTCAGATTGTTTTTTTCCGCCATACTGGTCGGAAGCATCCTGCGGAGTCCCCTGGCCTTAACCATAATTTTGCTAAATATCGTTATATTTCACCATTTTCTCCACCCCAACGTCGAGTCACCGACCTTCGACACTCGACGCCGTCGGAGAAGAAAAAGAACCGTCGAGAGCTGCACAACGGAATTGGGCCTCGGAAAGGCCTCTGGCCTCGGCCCTGCAAGTAGGGAGAGTGGGGGGTGGTACATACTCTACACTCTCTTTTTCTTATATATTCCTACACGCACTAGCCCGCTGCCACAGGGTGCGTATTGAGGGTACCCCTTTCCAATTCTGCCCCAAGTGCAACTGCAAGTACCCTTCGGTTGACAGACACGCCACGTGTAACCTCTGCTTGCCGAGGGACCACCCTGAGGCCAACTGCAGAGCGTGTAGTCGGTTTAAACCGAAAACCCTTAAGGACCGTTCGACCAAACGTTGGGCCCACCACGCCATGCAACAAGAGGCCATAGCAGCGGAGGGCACTTCAGCGATGGCAGCAACGCCGTGCTTTCGGACAGCGAGGGCAATTTGGCATCGAGACAGCCAAGCGCAAGTCCCCGACCTCGGAAGGTTGTCCGGCAGGGCAGCTATGGGGAAAACCCCCGGCGACACGAGCGCTACCCACACCAGTTCCACCAAACACGCTAAGTCCCACCGAGACTCGACATGCTTGTCGAGTTCTCAGAAAGAGGCACACAGAGAACAGTCCACCGAATCGGTGTCCTCTGGGCGTTCTCGATCTAGATTGCCACATGACTCCAGGCAGCCATCCACTGTTGCCAAAAGGGCCTCGCTCCCTAAGGTATCGGCGGTTCGATCGTCGGAAGACGAAGCCGACCTCTATCCCCAGGCCGCACACCAGGAGGCGGCGTCAGCAGACCGCGTGACGGCTGTTCCCGAGTCCTGACCTCCACACTCTAGAGATAGGGACACTACCCACGAACCTCGACGCCAGATGTCGAAAAGAACAGAAGGAGTGAAAACACCAGGGAAAAACTCTTCCACCCACAGGGAGGGGGGGAAAACAACAAAAGAAGCATTCTCTACCTTCTTCTACACCACAGAAGCAGTAAGACCGGTCACAGTCTTCTACTCCGCAGAAATAGACAGACAAGTCTAAGTCTTCTATCTTTTTAACCAAGACCCCTACACAAAGCCCTAGGTCCAGTCAGGATAAAACAGGGAAACTCTCCCAGGAAAGAGTAATTCCCAGCTCTAAGGAATGGTCTAGTGACGACATAGACAGAGTTATGTCTAGGATGTCATCCTTGGCAGACTTCTATGCCAAGAATCCTGAGCACTTCCTCTCATGTACCCCTGATGGGGCTATACCCTCAGGCTCTAGGGACCTGATACCCCCAAGTAAGAAGTCCCGGGTTGAAGCACCAACACGGCCTTCGGACCCCTTCTGTATACAGCCCTACTCTCAATATAATGAGGATCCACCTTTTATTGAGGATCCAGATTTGGGCACGTTGGGAGACCAAACTGTGACGGGCTACTATGGGGATGACGAGGACCAAGATGAGGATGAGGACGACCCAGAAACCTATAGGGTCGATTCCCCAGTAGACAAAGACCCCCCGGTTACTGACTCCCCTGTCGACAACCAACCAACCAAACTCTCCTCAATGAAGTTTTGTCCAGAGCGGCAGAACGTTTCCACATTGACACCCAGGGAGCACAGGAAGAGAGGCACTTTGCCGAGGAATTAGTGGGAGAAAGGAGACCTGTTGCCCAGGCCATCTCTATCCTCAAATCTATACAAAGAAGAATAAACCCTTCCCTTGTAAATCCTAACCTCACCAGGGCGGTAAACCCCAGGATCGAAAAACTATTCAGGGCAGCCCAATCAGACCCGCTGTACATAAGGGGGCATCTGAAACTGGACTCCCTAGTAGTTACGAACACCCGAAAGAGGGCGGGATCGCCCCTATCATCGTCTGAAGCTCCTCCCGACAAGGAGAGCAAGAAGATTTATGGTTTGGATAGGAAAGTAGCCTCCACTTCCACCTACCAGGTAAGGATTGCCAACTCCACCACCCTACTGGCGAGTTACAACTGCCACCAGTGGGAAGAAGTCGCGCACTGATCGACTCCGCCCCAGAACCCTTAAAAAGCTAGTTGGCACGGGTTGCGTCAGAGGGAATAGCCATGTCCGGTTGCATTTTAAAGGCAACCTTTGATGCCGCAGATAACGCTGGCAGATTGATGGCAGAGAGCACTGTCATCAGAAGACATGCTTGGTTACGGCAATCTGGGTTCAAACCCGAGACCCAAGCATCGTTAATAGACAAACCGGTGGATCCGGATATACTGTTTGGCAAGGCGGTAGAGGACGCGCTAAAAAATGCCAAGGATGAGTACGTGAGTCTCAAATCCCTGGGCCAATTAACCAACAAACCCCCTAATCAAAGAGGGAATGGCAATTTTCGTCACCCACGCGACCAAAATTCCCAGAGAGGCTCCAACTATTCCCAGGGGCAGGGTACACCATGGAACAACAACAACCAGCAGTCTACCCAGGGTTATGGCAGGGGTAACAAAAGAGGATGTGGTAAGGGTAGAGGCAGCTCCAGTAGAGGCGGCGGCACACCTCCCCCTAAACGGTGATGTTGCATTCAGGGTCCCTTCTCACGCATCCCCAGTAGGGGGGGCGCATTTCCAACTTCACCCAAGCTTGGGAAGGGATCACATCAGATAGATGGGTGCTGTCCACAGTGTACGCAGGATACTGCATAGAACTGTTAGAGCGTCCCCGAAACCACCCTCCTCGACAGAAAGTACACTCATTAGACCACCAGAAGATCCTCCTCAAAGAGATTGCCAATCTTCTAGCAAAGGACGCGATAGAACTCATCCCTGGACACCAGGTAAACAAGGGTATTTATTCAACGTACTTCCTTGTGCCAAAAAAAGATTTGACAATGCGCCCAGTATTGGACTTACGGCCTGCAAACAAGTATGTCAAGCCCCAAAAATTTTGCATTACTACTGTCCAAGAGGTAATCGCCCTCCTAAAAAAGGGGGTCTACATGGCAACATTGGACATGAAAGATGCCTATTTTCATATTTCCATGTTCCCAGCGCACAGAAGATACTTGCGCTTCAAGGTGGACAGTCGGCACTACCAGTTCAAGGTACTGCCCTTCAGGATAGCCTTAGCTCCAAGGGTATTCACCAAGGTACTGGCGGTGGCGACGGCACACCTACGCAGGGAGGCAATCCCAGTGTACCCTTATCTGGACGACTGGCTCATCACGTGGGAGACCCCAGTAATTTGCAGAACAAACATTCAAAGAACGATCGACCTCTTCGAATTAGGTTTCTCCATAAACGAGAAAAAGTCAAGTCTGGTGCCAATCACCTCCAAACAGTTCCTAGGAGCTGTCCTAAACACACGAGAGGGGTTGGCCTTTCCATAAGAGGAAAGAATTCGGAATATACTGCTGCAAATTCCGCAATATCAGGCTGGTCGCCAAATAATGGTACGCAAAGCAATGCGTTTGCTGGGCATGATGGCGTCATGTATTTACCTGGTCCCCCGCGCACGCCTGCGTCCCATGCAAGAATGGTTGGTGAAAAAGAGGTCTCGGGCAAGTTGTCAGTGGGACGATCTAGTGGTCATTTCACCAACTCTTGTGCAAAGCCTTCACTGGTGGACAAGAGAAAATCTGTCCAAGGGAAAACCCTTTTACGATCCCGAGATACAGGCGGTAGTCACAACGGACGCATGCCTGTCAGGGTGGGGAGCACACCATCTCCACCACACAGCTCAGGGTCTCTGGTCTCACTCAGTGGCCAAGAATCATGTCAACCTGCTAGAGCTTCTGGCAGTATTCAGAGCGCTTCAAGCGTTCGAACCCTACCTGTTGAACCTGTCAGTGCAGATCCGGACAGACAGCACTACAGCCATGTTTTACCTGAACAAGCAAGGAGGGACTTGTTCGCTAAATCGGTCCAAGCTTGCCCAGAAAATTTGGATATGGGCACTCAGACGGAACATCTTCCTGTCATCTCAACATGTTCCAGGCAATCTCAATTCTTTGGCAGACGCTTTGAGCAGAGATCCCCTCCCAGAGGAACACGAATGGTGTCTACACAGAGAAATCGTAAAAGATCTCTTCTCTCAGTGGGGTTTCCCCACTATAGACCTATTCGCCACAAGCGAAAACAGACAGTGCCGAGGATTCGCATCCAGGTTCCCCCAACCAGGCTCCCAGGGGAACGCACTGTGGATGACCTGGTCAGGGATGTTTGCCTACGCTTTTCCACCAACACCCCTCATCAGGAAGGTGGTCAACAAGATGAACAGAGAATCGATGACGCTCGTCCTAGTTGCTCCCATGTGGGCGAGACAACCGTGGTTCCCACACTTATGCAGACTAGCTGTGTGCAAACCCATCAAACTCCCGGGCTGGTACAACATACTGTCCCAGCACCAGGGTCAGAAAGTGCATCCTCAACCCAACTCAATGAACCTGGCAGCATGGCTCCTGAGGTCATAGAGTTTGGACATCTCATTGCCGCAGAGATGTATGGACATCCTAAGAGAATCTAGGAAGCCAAACACGAGACACTGCTACTTTGACAAATGGAAAAGATTTGTTAACTGGTGCCAGAATAAGCAATCAACCCAGTTGATTGCACTCCTTCCACTATTGTCACATACATGCTCCACCTGCTGGATGCTCACTAAAGGTACACCTGGCAGCTCTGTCAGCATACACCACCTCCCATAACAAGGTGTTGTGGTGGAAAGTACCAGTGGTTAAAGCCTTCATGGAAGGAGTAAAGAGACTTCACCCTCCAATTTCAAACCCACCACCAGGATGGGACCTTAACGTGGTGCTATCTAAACTCATGGGCCCCCCTTCGAGCCCATGCATAAAAGCAGTCTCAAACACCTGACTTATAAGACGGCCTTCTTAGTAGCAATTACATATATAAGAAGGGGCAGTGAAATTCAGGCTCTGTCAGTGCAGTAACCTTTCTTTACGGTTCATGAAGATAAACTGGTTTTCCATACACACCCTAGGTTCTCACCTAAGTTTATTTCTAAATTCTACATGAACCAGTCCATCGAGCTTCCGGCTTTCTTCCAAGATCCACAAAGCTCGGCTGAGGTGAAACTACACACCCTAGACGTGCGTATGGCGGTCCTATACTATGTAAAATAAAAACAGATCGCTAAGGAAAACAAACTGTTTGTCTCCGTAGCTACAGGCAAAGAGGGAGATCGCGTCTCTAAAGGTGCCATTTCTAAGTGGATTGTTAACTGTATCCAGCTGTGTTACTCTCTTACTGAAAAAACTCTGCCTTTCACCCCAAGAGCCCACTCTACAAGAGGCATTGGGGCCACTCTGGCTTTCACTGCAAATGTACCCCTTGACACCATTTGCAAGGCAGCTACTTGGAGCTCTATTCACACTTTTACTCAGCACTACTGCATTGACACCCATTCCATGACAGATACTCAAGTGGGACAAGCGGTTCTACGACATTTATTTGCTCGTGACCCTTCTCACATCCCACCTCCTTCTTCTAACACTGCACAGCATTTGATCCAAGCAGATTCCTCAGAAGGGACTCACCTTAATCGTATTTCTGATGCTTGTATCTGCTTCGATTCACATGCGAACCACCCTTCCTCCCCTCTGAGAGAAGGCGCATGGATGCTTGTAGTCTTATCTATCTATCTATCTGCTTGGATTATCTGTACTCGCGCTACTCCTCGTGCTACCTCATGGCAGAAAAAATACAATCTGAGGGTCCTGGACGCGTGAGGGATCATAGGTACAGTGGACGTCACACTAGGGATAGTATTACTGGCACGCCCTGTGTCGACGCCCATTTTCAAGTTTCGAAAAGCAAACTGTAATACTCTGCAGCTTCCACTAGATGTCGGCCTATGCACAGCATGTGAATCTAAGCAGATACAAGCATCAGAAATACGATTACGGTGGGTAATGTATCATATATATATATATATTTCTGAGGCTTGTGGAATCTGCTTAGATCACATGCTGTGCATAGGCCGACATCTAGTGGAAGCTGCGGAGTATTACAGTTTGTTTTTCGAAAGTCGAAAATGGGCGTCGACACAGGCGTGCCAGTAATACTATCCCTAGTGTGACGTCCACTGTACCCAAGATCCCTCACGCGTGTAGGATCCTCAGATTGTTTTTTTCCGCCATACTGGTCGGAAGCATCTTGCGGAGTTCCCTGGCCTTAGCCATACTTTTGCTGTTATTATAATTTTAATTCTTATTCATTCCCTTCCCCACCCCAACGTCGACCCTCAACCTCGACGACGGCTGGAGAAGTCATCGACCGTCGACTGCTGCACGACGGATCTGGGCCTCGGTAGGCCGCTGGCCTCGGCCCGGGCCTAGTAGGCCGCTGGCCTCGGCCCTTACAAGTAGGGAGAGTGGGGGGTGGTACATACTCTTCACTCTTGATATATAGTTACATTTATATATATTCCTACACTTAGCAGCCCGCTGCCTTAAGGTGCGTATGGAGGGTACCCCTTTTCAATTCTGCCCCAAGTGCAATCGCAAATACCCTTGGGTCGACAGGCACGCCACGTGCAATCTCTGCTTGCCGAGGGATCACCCCGAAGCGAACTGCAGAGCGTGTAGTAGGTTTAAACCTAAGACACTTAAGGACCGTTCGACAAAGCGTTGGGCCCACCACGCCAGGCAGGAGGCCATGGCAGCGGAGGGCGCCTTCAGCGATGGCAGCGACGCCGTACTTTCGGACGGCGAGGGCATTACGGCGTCGAAAGACAGCCGACGAGCGCAGGTCCCCGACCTCGGAAGGTCGTCCGGCAAGGCGGCTATGGGGAAGACCCCCGGCGACGCAAGCGCTACACACCTAACACACACTAAACACACTAAGACCAACCGGACCTCGACGACGTCGACTTCCCGGAAAGAGGCACAAAAAGAACGGTCCGACTCGGTGTCCTCTGGGCGCTCTCGATCGAGATCGCCTCACGACGCAAGGCAATCATCCACTCTTGCCAAGAGTGCCTCGCTACACACACTAACGGAAGTTCGATCGTCGGGAGACGAAGACGACTTCCACCCCCAGGCCGCGCTCCAAGATACCGAGACCGCGGTTAACACCAGTGAGGCCCCACGCCCGAAGCACACAGATACCTTTCCAGACCCTCGACGCCAGGCGTCGAAAGTCTCTGGGGCCCCCAAGGGACAGGGAAAACATTTTTCCACGCACGGAGAAGGGGGGAAACAGCGGAAAGCACAGCCTTACACCCCTGTAAAGCCTAAGCAGACAAGCAAACACAAGTCTACCCTTGAAAATAAATCACCTGCTAAAGTAATACCCTGTTCCAGGGAATGGTCCAGTGAAGACATAGACAGGGTTATGTCTAGGATGTCTTCCTTGGCTGATTTTTATGATAAGAACCCAAAACACTTTCTTTCATATAACCCTCAAGGGGCCACACCCTCAGGCTCCTCCGATCCTATCCCGCTAAGTAAAAAGCCCCGGGTCGAAAGACCTGAACCCTTCGAGGTTCAGCCTTACTCCACTCCATATTCTACTCCACTCCCCAGTTATCAGGGACAAGTTTTCCCTGAAGAGGACCAGGAGTTTGCAATTATGGAAGAACAAACCGGGACAGATTACTATGCAGAGGATGAGGACCTGGAGGAGGGAGAAGATGAGCAGGAAATTTACAGAGTAGATTCCCCAGTACAAAGCGAAGCCCCAGTTACTGACTCTCCAGTTGATAACCAGCCCCTCCTTAACGAGGTTCTCGCTCGAGCAGCGGAACACTTCCACATCGACACCCACGGTGTACAGGAGGAAAGGGACTTCGCGGAGGAGTTTGTAGGAGAGAGAAGACCGGTCGCTCAGACCATCCCTATCCTCAAATCCATCCAACGAAGAATAGATCCTTCCCTGGTGAATCCTAACCTCACCAGAGCTGTCAACCCCAGAATTGAAAAGATTTTCCGGGCAGCCCAGTCTGACCCTCTGTATATAAAGGGACATCTTAAACCAGATTCCCTAGTGGTGACCAACACTAGAAAGAGGGCTGGCACGCCCTTATCTTCATCAGAAGCTCCTCCCGACAAGGAGAGCAAAAAACTTTACGGGTTTGGCAGAAAGGTAGCCTCAACGTCCGCCTACCAAGCAAGGATTGCGAATTCCACCACCCTGTTGGCTAGTTACAATTGCCATCAATGGGAAGAAGTCGCGGCGCTCATTGCCTCTGCTCCAGAACCGTTAAAGGGCCAGCTGGCTCGGATCTCGGCAGAGGGGAGAGCCGTGTCTGGTTGCATTTTAAAAGCAACTTTCGACGCCGCTGACAACGCAGGGAGATTGATAGCAGAAGGTACTGTTATCAAGAGACATGCGTGGTTACGGCAGTCGGGATTCAAGACAGAAACCCAGGCTTCTTTAATAGACAAGCCAGTGGAACCCGACCTATTGTTTGGGAAAGCGGTCGAAGACGCACTTAAAAATGCCAAAAATGAATATGAGACTCTCAAATCCCTTGGCCAGCTTACCAACAAACCCCCTAACCAGAGGGGGAACAATAATTTTCGTCGCCCACGCGGCCAAAATTCACAAAGAGGCAACTATGCCCAGGGACAAGGTACACAATGGAATAACAACCAGCAGTCTACCCAGAGTTACGGCAGGGGTAACAAGAGAGGTCGTGGAAGAGGCAGAGGCAGCCCCAACAAGGGCGGTGGCACGCCTCCACCAAAACAGTGACGCTCAGTTCAGGGTCCCTTGCCACGCAACCCCAGTAGGGGGACGCATTTCCACCTTCACCCAGGCTTGGGAAGGGATCACCTCAGACAGATGGGTGCTGTCAACAGTATCCGAAGGATATTGTATAGAACTACTGCAGCGTCCCCGGAATCATCCTCCACGACAAAGAGTGCACTCCCTAGAGCATCAAAGGATCCTTCTCGAGGAGATCGCCATTCTGCTAGAAAAGGACGCGATAGAACTCGTCCCAGGACACCAGGTAAACAAGGGTATCTATTCAACTTACTTCCTTGTGCCAAAGAAAGATTTGACAATGCGCCCAGTATTGGACTTACGGCCTGCCAACAAATATGTCAAGCCCCAAAAATTCCGTATGACCACGCTACAAGAGGTAATCCCCCTCCTAAAAAAGGGGGATTACATGGCAACCTTGGATATGAAAGATGCTTATTTTCATATTTCCATGCTCCCAGCGCACAAAAAGTACTTGCGCTTCAAGGTGGACAGTCGCCACTACCAATTCAAGGTACTGCCCTTCGGGATAGCTTCAGCACCAAGGGTATTCACCAAGGTACTGGCGGTGGCGGCTGCACACCTACGCAGGGAAGCAATCCCGGTGTACCCTTATCTGGACGACTGGCTCATAACGGGGGAAACCCCAGGAATTTGCAGGTCAAACATTCAGAGGACTATCGACCTCCTCCACGAATTAGGCTTCTCCATCAACGAGAAAAAGTCAAGTCTGGTGCCAAGCACCTCAAAACAGTTTCTAGGAGCTATCCTAGATACTCAGAAAGGATTGACCTTCCCTTCGGAAGAGAGAATTCGGAATATACTTCTGCAAATTCCGCATTATCAGTCAGGTCAACAGATAACAGTACGCAAAGCTATGCGGTTACTGGGCATGATGGCGTCATGCATTTACCTGGTCCCCCACGCGCGTCTGCGCATGCGTCCCATGCAGGAATGGTTGGCGAAACAGTGGTCTCAGGCAAGTGGTCATTGGGACGATCTAGTGGTCGTTTCGCCAACACTCGTACAGAGCCTACACTGGTGGACAAGAGAGAATCTCGCAAAGGGGAAACCCTTTTACGATCCCGAAGTACAAGCCGTGGTGACTACAGATGCATGCCTGACTGGGTGGGGAGCTCACCATCTCCACCACACAGCTCAGGGTCTCTGGTCTCACTCAGTAGCCAAGAACCACATCAATCTGCTAGAGCTTCTGGCAGTATTCCGAGCGCTAAGGGCGTTCGAGCCCCATCTACTGAACTTGTCGGTGCAGATCAGGACGGACAGCACGACAGCCATGTTCTATCTGAACAAGCAAGGGGGGACTCGTTCGCCAAATCTGTCCAAGCTTGCCCAGAAAATATGGATATGGGCACTCAGACGGAACATCTTCCTGTCATCGCAACATGTTCCAGGGGAGCTCAATTCCCTAGCGGATGCTCTAAGCAGAGACTCCCTCCCAGAAGAACACGAATGGGTCCTTCACAGAGACGTAGTAAGAAATCTCTTCTCTCAGTGGGGTTTCCCCACTATAGACCTATTCGCCACAAGCGAAAACAAACAATGCCCAGGATTTGCATCCAGGTTCCCCCAGCCGGACTCCCAAGGGAATGCCCTGTGGATGAACTGGTCAGGGATGTTTGCGTACGCTTTTCCACCAACTCCTCTCATCAGGAAGGTGGTGTACAAGATGAACAAGGAATCTATGACGCTCATCCTAGTTGCTCCCATGTGGGCGAGACAACCATGGTTTCCACACCTACGCAGGATGGCGGTGTGCGAACCCATCAGACTCCCAGCCTGGTACAACCTACTGTCCCAGCAACAGGGTCAAACAGTGCATCAGGAACCCAACTCTATGAACCTAGCAGCATGGCTCCTGAAGTCATAGAGTTTGGACATCTCAAATTACCACAGAGGTGTATGGACATTCTAAAGGAGTCCAGGAAACCAAATACAAGGCACTGTTACTTTGATAAGTGGAAAAGATTCGTTATCTGGTGCCAGAATAAACAAATCAACCCGGTTGATTGCACTCCTTCCAACGTTGTGACATACATGCTCCACCTGCTGGATGCAGGGTTGGTTTTTAACTCGCTGAAAGTACACCTGGCAGCCCTCTCGGCTTACACCACATCCCATAACAAGGTCTCGTGGTGGAAAGTACCAGTGGTTAAAGCCTTCATGGAAGGAGTAAAGAGACTTCACCCTCCTATTTCGAACCCACCGCCAGGATGGGACCTCAACGTGGTGCTAGCTAAGCTCATGGGACCCCCATTCGAACCCATGCATAAAAGTAGTCTCAAACACCTGACTTATAAAACGGCCTTCTTAGTAGCCATTACCTCCATAAGAAGGGTCAGTGAAATTCAGGCTCTGTCAGTGCAGGATCCTTTCTTTACTATCCACAAGGACAAACTGGTTTTACGCACACACCCTAGGTTCTCACCTAAATTCATATCCAAGTTCCATGTAAACCAGTCCATCGAGCTTCCGGCTTTCTTCCAGAACCCGCAAAGCTCGGCTGAGGTGAAACTACACACCCTAGATGTGCGTAGGGCGGTCCTATACTATGTAAATAAAACCAGACCGCTAAGGAAAACAGATCAACTGTTTGTCTCCGTAGCTACAGGCAGAGAGGGGGATCGCGTCTCTAAGGGCGCTATCTCGAAGTGGATTATCAACTGTATACAGCTGTGTTACTCTCTTTCTGACAAGACTCTGCCTTTTACGCCAAGGGCCCACTCTACTAGAGGCATTGGTGCCACTCTGGCTTTCATTGCAAATGTTCCCCTCGACACCATTTGCAAAGCGGCTACTTGGAGCTCTATTCACACCTTTACTCAGCATTACTGCATTGACACTCATTCCAAGACAGATACACAAGTGGGACAAGCGGTTCTAAGACACCTGTTTGCTCATGACCCTTCTCACATCCCACCTCCTTCTTCTGGTACTGCTCGCTAATCTATGCACAGCATGTGATCTAAGCAGATTCCACAAGCCTCAGAAGGGATACATTACTCACCGTAATCGTATTTCTGATGCTTGTATCTGCTTAGATTCACATGCGACCCACCCTTCCTCCCCTCCGAGAGAAGGCGCATGATTGCTTGTAGTCTTACCTTTTCTGTCTATCTGCTTGGATTATCTGTACTCACGCTACTCCTCATGCTTCCTCATGTCAGAAAAAATACAATCTGAGGATCCTACACGCGTGAGGGATCTTGGGTACAGTGGACGTCACACTAGGGATAGTATTACTGGCACGCCTGTGTCGACGCCCATTTTCGACTTTCGAAAAACAAACTGTAATACTCCGCAGCTTCCACTAGATGTCGGCCTATGCACAGCATGTGAATCTAAGCAGATACAAGCATCAGAAATACGATTACGGTGAGTAATGTATCCCATATATATATATATATCATATATTTGTGTGTTTACAAGAGTCACAGGAACGTAAGTTGAATTCACTGTATTGATGAAAAGTGATGTTCCATGTACTAAATCAACACAGTTTATTATAGATACTGCTATAGTTTTTGAGATTATGAAGAGAAAGGTACTTTTTTATAGACAAACTATAAAGCTATAACATTTTATTTTAAATAATATCTCCATTTACATGAACATCAATATTGTAAAATACATAAAAGGGAAAGATTTGTTAGGAAATTATTGAAAACGAATGTTGCAGCTGGCCTCACAAATATAACAGCAACTTTTTCAGTAGGGTCTCACTAAGGGCCGTCCCTCTGTAGTCTCCTTTTGGCTTTTACCTCCCTAGACCATGCATTCCTAAATCTCAAGGTGGCCACTAGAAATTGGTAACCTCTATCAAAAACCTGCTGGTGGTGAGGAGCTAAAGGCATCTGCCTTCTCTCTTTCTCCCTCCAAGGGTTTCTAGTTGAATCCTTTCCTGGGGACCCACAAGAAGAACAATCTTAAAAAGTGGTGCTTTTCTGTTCATGTCCTGAGGTTCCTTCCTTCCTTTCCCCTGTGCTCTCCTCTCATCTTTCACTCACTCTCCCTCACTCTCTCCACTCCCCCATCTACTTCATTCCCCTACCCCTCTACTACTCTTCACTCCCCTCTCTACCACACTCCATCCTCCTTCTCCTAAGTCACCCTGATTCCACTATTCTTTTGTTTTAATTGTAACATTTAGTTTTTACAAACTTGAATTACAAACACAACACAAGTCTAGTCCACTATTATCCATCATCACTTCTTATTACTACTCCACATTTAACAATACACAATGTCAAAATATCCGATTTCAGCGACTTTCAAACTCATTTTTTTCATTATTTGTATTATCAACCATATTTTCAGAGCCTTCAACTTAATTACTCCTCAAACTGCCGGCTCAATTACATCCCTCTGAAGTACATTATCTAAAAAGTCTATTACTGCACAGGTTAAATGCACATTATTGCTTGAAAGTATTGAGTACCACCAATCATCAATATTATCATTTGCCGGAAAGTATTTCCCCAGAAATTGTATACGCTCAGTTATAATTCCCATGCATTCAGTAATCACATGCTTTAATGATTCCACAGCCTCCTTGCAGAATCTACACATATTGTTGTGTGTTTTCTCATCATGTTTGATCCACAATATGTCTTTTGTGTAATATGCATTCAATCTTAACCTCAAAAACTGATTACGATGATATTTCCAGGGACATTTTTTCAGATATTTTGGTAAATGATCCAAACTGTTCGCTGCATATCCTGTATATAATGATGTTTTAAGTTCGCTCCTTTTCTCATTATTCAGGATCCAATTCCATCTTTGCATTCTTTTTTTTGCAAACTGCGCCATCTCTATCACTACTTGCCATTTGATGTCCGCTTTTTCAACAATAGCTAATGATGATTTTGTCCAAATTTGCCAGAATTCCAGAGTGAGGATTATGCGAAGACGGAGCTATAATGCGGTAGGCAGGCACAGGATCTGGAGAAAGATTTTTCCTCAAAACAGAAATAGAGCGCCACACAACCGTATCGTACAGGGACCCGATGCCCAGTTCGTGTCTCACTGCTATCATAGAAATGTTTTTTGGTAATTTTAGAACATGCCTCCAAAAGATCCCCTCTAAGGGAGGCCAGATGTTATGATGAAGGTTTCAACCCGCCTCAGCTCCGAAGGTGATCACTGGCACTACCTTCTACCTATAGAGTTGCAAGACTGGTTAGAGTGAAAGAAAATTCATATTCGGTGTGCAATTTGGAAACCTGGAGTGGATAGTGTAAGCATTTTTTGTATCAAATCCAACCTCCACTCCCACTCTCTTATAGAACTATTAAATATAATTCCTAGATAGCGAATAGATGTTACTTTTTCAATTTTTACGCCATCAACCAACCAATTGAAAGATTTGTCTTTCTCACTCCCGGGCTTTCCAATTGCTACTATCTTTTTTTTTTCCCGTTTATAACTAGATCGTTTTTTGCAGCATATCTATGCTGGCTCGATAGCAGCATTTGAAGACCAATCTGTGTAGAATCTATCAAAACTATGTCATCAGCGTAAATTAAATAGTTTAACCGCTGGCCATTCACTTTTGGCGGAAAACAATGAACATCTTTAAATGCAGTCGAAATGTCTGAGGTGAACAGTTTGAAAAGTAGGGCTGCTAGAGGACAACCTTGTTTGACACCTTTAGTGGTCATTATTTCTTCAGTTAGATCACCATCGTTATTGTATCTCACTCTGATCTTTGTGTTAGCGTGCAATGCCATCATCGGATGAAGCAAGGACGGAGGACAAGACCACTTTCTCAATTTACCCCAAAATGTATCCCGGTTTATAGTATCGAATGCTTGTCGCATGTCGGTAAATGCCAGGAACAACCTTGTCTTCTTCTTTAGAGCCTCAAGTTTTAACAGCGTCAATAGGTTAAGATTTATTTCAGTGCCTATGTTTTTGTAAATCCTGTCTGTTTACAGTCCATTAAATCTGCCTCTATTGCCCATGATGATACTCTTTTCTGCAAAAAGGTGGCAAGGATCTTTCCAATCGTGTCCAAAAAGGCAACAGGGCGATAATTTTTAGGGTTGTCGCGACTCCCCTTCTTGAACACAGGAATAACTATTGTTGATTGCCATGAGGCAGGCAGTTGTTTAAGCGAGGCTATCAGTTTGAACAATTCTATAATAAAGCCGGACCAATACTCAACCTTCTCTTTCAACATGATGTTTGTGATCCCATCGCGATCTGCAGCTCGAGAATATTTTAGTTGTTTGATGGCCATTAAGATGTCTTCTTCTGATTCAACCACCTGCTATTCCTCTTCGCAATGTAGCGACACACCCAGCTCTGTGTTTTCAGAGGCGTTGAAAACCTTTCGGAAATGTTGTTCCTATTTTTCACTTGAGATCCATTTTTCACAGATAGTTGCTCACCGTTATTCAAGATCTATTGTTTAATATTGTCCAAATCTCTCGAGTTTTTAGAACAAATCAAATTCAAAATTTGTTCCCCTTGTTCCTGTTCTCGGATCAATGCAAATTGTTTTAACCAATTTCTATATTTCATTTTCCGTTTTTTGATGTTTAGTTCAGCATTATGACCAAGTAGCCTTTTTAAAGTCTTTATGTCACATTTTATTTTTTTTTTCTCCAACTTTACAGAAGCACTGAACTCATGAGTCTTTAAAGTGACCCCCCATACGCCGACGAGTGTTTAACTGTATGCTTGCCAAGTAGAGGGGCATAGTTCAGCTTACTTTTAGGGGACAGGTTGTCATCTAGAATGTTCTGTTTTAACTTCATAATTTGTGATTTATTTATTCTTAACCTATTTTTGCCACTGTTTGACTCCAAGGGCAAATTGTATTTCTCGTGATCATTCTTGCAAGCGCAAAGCCAAGTCATTTCTAATACATAATGGTCACTTGAAGATACTCTGTGTACCTTCAAATCGTCAATTTTTGGCCACAATGAATTGGAGATCCAAATGTAATCAAGCGTTTTCGACCCTCGGTCACCTATCCAAGTTACACTTGGAGGGTTGTCGCTTGTGGTTTTTTCATGTCACAATCATGCAACTCAAGTGCGGTTTGCAAATGGGATCTTGGGCGAATCATTGTTATCTGCGAAGACTTAGTAGAGACCAGACCATTGAGCTTATCATCAAACCAAGAACAGTTCAAATCTCCGCAAATTATCAAACTTGGATCAATGCACTTAGTTATACAGGCATCCATGATCGTTGTTACCGATGTGATATATTTGGACGTCGAAGTCATTTGTGGATTCCAATATGTGTTTATTAAAAGCAGATCAATTGTATGGTCATTTTGCCCCTGTTGCCGTTGTAGCAAAGTTCCTTGCACAAACAGATTTGGATTAAATGTTTGTTTCATTTACCATCCAGTACCATTTCTGATCATCGTTAGGAGTCCGGAAAAGGGACAACCAAAGGAGTTCTTACCAGCAGGATTTAACAGTGATGTATAGCTGTCTCTTGATGTTGGTTCACGCAACCAAGTCTCTTGTAGACAAATAGCAAAGTTGTTGGCCAAACTGAGAGGAAAATCATGAAATAAGTGACTAAAGCCACGTGTGTTCCAAGAAATCAGCCCACATGAAATTTCCTCTGGATCATTTCGTTGTTACTTCCACTATTCAGTCACTCCCACTTACTTCCCTAGACTCTATTAGTCTCACTCCCTACCTCCTCACATTAAGCGCACTCTCGCACCAATACCACTTTCTTTAATCAATCAATACCTACCTCGCCTTGCACATACTCTCTGTAATTCTATGCTTCACTATCCTTCCTGAACTCGGTCTGCCTTCTCCTCCCTTGGCCTCACCTGAAAATCCCACACTCCTTAACTCCCTGCATCCCATTGTATTTTCCTCCTTCCCCTCCGCTTGCTTCTGGTGCCACCTAGTTCTCCTGGCCAATCTGTCTCTTGCTCTCTGCCAGAGATTGGGTTATAATGATGCAAGGCTTTAAAGTGCCTCTTAACCCCAACCCCCTTCTCAAATGCGGGTCTTCCAGTTTTTCAAGATGGTGGCCGGCATCCTGAATAATCAATTTCAAAGTCTTTAATCCAGCCATCTGCCTCCGTGTGTGTCGCTGTTTCATCCAGGGGTGGTTTGCATGTTTCATCTTCTGCTGCAAGGACTTCTAGGTTCTGCAGTCCTGGGAGAAAAGAGAACAAATACTGGCAAGCATTTTCTACGGCAGGTATCTGGCGATCGAAATGGAGAAGAGACTAAGACTGGGTCCCTTCCAATTATGTTGCCCTGCTTCTGGGAAAGACTAGCTCTGGCAAACGCCCTAGGCCTTCTACCGAAGATTCAAAGGGGGAGTTCCACTTCCCCTTTCACAGGGTGAGGTCTCTGACCCGGTCACACTAAGACAAGGCAGGAGAATCACTATTGGTTACAAAAATAGAAGATTGGGAAAGCATTGTAGGTATATGATCAGGGGAAGTAGTGATGGAAACTTCATCAAATCTTATAGCAATTATGTCTTATTATCTAAATGATTTGGGGATTTTGTGGGGTATTGTTCACAAGTTTTTCTAATTCTTCGTGTCATATATGATCTCATTAAATTTAACTTAATTTCTCTTGATTCATTACATTCTCTAATCTCCTTTCCTACATACTGATGGGAGTCTGTGCCATGGGGACGGAGCCTTTATTTGTACCACAAAATTACTTTCCCTTTAAATTCAATGCTCACAAGGGCATGCCGGGTGTGCTTGCCCACACTAGTGCCTTTTACCGCTTGATGGAACAGGACCCCTTTGTACCTGCCACAACCAGTTTATTCCTGTATCCAGTTTATTATGGTGACATGCCACTCCTCACGGTATGCCATATAGTAGGTCAGAAGGAGGAGACAGACCAATATGTACC
Organism: Ambystoma mexicanum; assembly: GCF_040938575.1. Lineage (NCBI taxonomy): Eukaryota > Metazoa > Chordata > Amphibia > Caudata > Ambystomatidae > Ambystoma > Ambystoma mexicanum. The sequence continues at coordinate 387,957,070 of NC_090922.1, forward strand.
ATTTTCAAATGGTTTATTGGAAAATAATAAATAAAATGCCTTGCTGTCCCCATTCAAAGGGTTTCCCTACCTAACACAAATAAACTAGGGTGCTCGTTGTAGCGAATGAAGTCCAAAATCAAAGGTCTGCCCTCCGTCTGAAACTAACCTAGGCTGACCCTACCACTGTTAATACAGAACAATGACTACCTTCTCCTGGATTGCTTCTCAGCAAAGTTCTTCTCAATATGGGATCTTCAAATAGCCTTTAGCTATCTCTCGTAAAGAATTCTTTCAGTTCTTTGAAGGGGCTTTTCCAGGCCCTTGGAAATGTATTCCCTGGACTTCAGACTCCTTTCTGGGTTTTCTCTGGTTCTTGGCTTAGTCTCCAGCGTGTGCTGTGCTTCACAACCCTTCTTAATCATATGTCCCATCCCCTTTGCTCCATGCTGGTGGGCGTCTCCCAACATGGGGACGGTACCAGAACCTTTGGCAGCAAAAACTATAGCTTCCTCTTTAAATTTCGTATAGCGTACGGGGGCGAAGCCTCATGCATGGGAACGACCCTGTTGAGTCTCCGCCTTTCCGGCACCTCACCTCAGTTCCTTTTTACGCATGGACGGTGTCGGACCTGGCATCCAGCACAGAGACTTTTTTTGGCTTTCTGATTGCTCCCTGTTGTGTTTTTTCAATTTTATTTAACTTCCCTTCAGTGCCGCACCTCCCCCAGCGCATGTCAGCAGCAGGAGGATTCACAAGATGTACCTCAATGAACCGCTTGTTCCTGGCACTCTGTCTTTAGTGTTTGGGGCCCGACCAATGCTGGGATGCAAGTTCGTCTTGCAAAGCTCTCGGTCACAGGGCATTGTAAAATCGGTTGTTGCGGTGGAGGGAGATCTTCTGCACTTCTCCACCTTAAGGACTTTGTCTCCAGGACCTCTCATCAATACAAGGTAGGTATTCTGTTCAGTACAGCAACACAGTGGGGCGACTCCTTCCCCTGGGTTACCACCGATCACGGTTCCTCATTTTCAGGTTCTGGCAGGCCCGAGGCCCCTAAGGCTACCTGCTCACAAGCCGAGGGGCGCACGGCTCTTCCAGGTGCTCTCGGGACAGACCTGAGGCGTTCCTGGCTCCCAGGTTGGGGGGTGGGGGGGTTCTACCAGGTTGTCCTCGGAAGGGAGATTAAGTTCGTCCTCTTCTTAAACCCCAGGGGGTAAGGGATTGTCGAGTTCCACCTCCAAGAGTCTGTCCTTGGCACGATCCAGCACGGCTACTGGCACAGTTGCCGAGGGAGTCCAGCCTACCGGAGCTCGCTCCGAGGTTGTGAATCAGGGCGGAATGACTACCGGACGGCCGCGGGCTCAGCGCAAACCAGAGTGATCTGAGGTAGACGCTTCTGCTTTGGGTGCAAGACCCAAGCTGTATCCTGTGTCTGAGGCGTCTCATGGCGTAAGGTTTCAAAATGGCAGAGAGGCATGGGCCAGAGCCTGCCAGGCTGGCTGCCATCTTGGATTAACTCAAGGCCCGCCCGTGCTTTCGCCCATCGAATGGGCTTTGCAGGATGATCCCAGTCCTCTTCCCTCTGGATCGTCCGGTATGGACTTCTGGACCCCTCAGGGGTACATCTACCCATCACAGCCTTACGGCTACACACCACAGGCGCCTTGGTGCTTTGACCAGGAGCGGAGGCCCAATGCCTCAGAGGGCCGGGCCTCTTAAGACCTGGCGGCTTGCGAGAACCGCTTTTTCAAGTGCTTCTTCTTCCTCATGCGTTCTCCTTAGATGAAGGGACTCCTGAAGAACATTGTGTAGGAGGCCATCCCGCAGGTGCCGCCTCCTCGGCCCCCTCCTCTGGGTGGTACTCCAGCTCCTCCAGCGCTACCGGTTCCAGTGCAGATACCTCCCCCTCGGCCTCCCGGTCTAGGCCCGGTCTAGGCCCTAACGGCTGTTCAGACCCCACCACTTCCTCCTGTATCACCGATGCCTCCCCCTCAGCACCCGTTGGAGATGTCTTTGGCACCAGACTTAGGGTGGACCCGTTGGCGCATGTATCCCAGGGCCCGGACTCTCTTCGGCCTGTGAAAAGTGGGTGAGGGGGGCAATGACGAGGACGCCCAGGACGATGAACCCTCAGCATTCGTTAAGGCCTTTCATGACCGCCTTCAGGGCCTGGTGGATTTCTTGTGGGTCCCTCTGCCCGAGGAAGCCCCCCAGGAATCGGGAGAGCTAGCAGAGGATTTGGGTAAGTGCACCACGATCAGTCTGGCATCCCTCTACAGAAGGATGTCCTGCATGGGGCACGAAAGGTCTGGGAGAAGCCCAGGGCCAATAGCCAGATGAACAAGCAGTTGGACAGCAGGTTCAGGCTGACGGACGGGGAGGCAATACTCCTGGCCCCGCACCCGCATTCTTCTGCAGCCACCTTGTATTCTAAACCATCGTCTTCGTCATCTTCCTCCGAGGGAGCCAGCTCCAGTTGCCTCTCCAAGGAGGACCAGGTCCTCAAGTCTGAAAAACCGTTGTTATTCCATCTCAGGACTGCATCTGGGGTAAGCCAACGTAGACGCCCTCTTGGCTGCGGCTAACCAGAAGCTGTAGTGGGAGCTTGGGGAATTTCTGCCCGAACTCCCTTCAGACAAGTAAGCTTCCTTCAAGGCTGGTTTGGGCAGATGCCCGGGCCATTGCGCAGGAACCTCATGGAGTCTTTGGTCTCGCACATGGACACAGCCAGCAGAGGATTGTGCCTTAGTGTCGAGATGGGAAGGACGGCGTGGATGCACGTCACTACGTTTTCATTTGGCATGCAGGAACGGATACTGGATCTGCCCTTTGAGGGCGTGGACCTTTTTCATTCGTCAACTGATGACGAGTTGACAAGAAAATCTCCACCCTAACCACCAAGTCCTTGGCCATCCTGCCAAAGCCTGGACAGAAATCCTTCCCTCAGTACCAAAGCAGGACCGAGTTCAAACCCCACGCTTTCTCCGGCTTCAAGGGGTTCCGTCACCGCGGCAGACAGAGGCCGGACAGGTCACCCAGCGACAACAGGAGGAAGCAGCAGAGGACGTTGCACATGTTTTTCCGCTCCCCCTCCTTTACCCCCACCTCTGATGCCAAGAAGCAGTGACGTCACGGTCGGGGAGCACAGCTCGCTTGTGTGGGGCCATTTGACTCTTTTTCCCAGGACACCCGTAAGTGTCTGTTCAACAGCCAGTGGATCCTATCCATAGTCTCCACAGGCTTCAGTCTTTCTCTTCCTTTCCTTTCCTTCTACCAACCTCTCCTCCTCTTCGTCAGATCGGGTCCCCGGCTCTTTCACGGGAAGTCCTTTGGCTCTTGGAGATGTAGGCGATAGAACAGGTTCCTCTTTTAGACTGGGGCTCTCTGTACTTATCCAGGATTTTTGCTGTACCCAAGAACAACCAGGCTGGCATGAGGTTTGTCCTAGATTGGTCACTTCTAAATGTGTCCTTCAGCAGAAACGCTTCAAGATGATTGCTCACGCACACATAGCCGAGTCTCTGTGCAGGGGACTGGATCTGTTCGCTGGACCTCAAGGATGCATAGCTGCTTGTACCCATCTAACAACCGCATTGGAAGTTTCTGTGGTACACGATTATGTTGTACCACATTCAGAACAAGGCGCTGCCCTTCGGCCTGAACTCGGCCCTTCGTGTCTTCATGAAGTTTATTAACGGAGTGGTGGGCCTTTTCCGCTTGGAAAACCCTCATCTGTACCCTTATTTGGACGACTGGCTGGTGAGGGCGGTGTCGCCCGAAGGGGTGGTGCACTCCTGCCAGAGAATGGCGGATATACTTCATCAGCTGGGGTTCTCCCTCATCCAGAGGAAGTCACAGTTGTGCCCATCTCAGGAACTTGTCTTCTTAGGGGTGTGTTGGAACACTACTGTTCAGCGGTGTTCCCTACACCCGAGAGGCTCCTGTCCCTCCGCAAAGCGGTGGGGCATTTTCTGGCCAACTCGACCACCTCAGCATTGTGGTTCCAGCACATTCTGGGCCTAATGGCCTCCTGCGAGCTCACTGTACAACATGCTTGCCTCAAGATGAGACGCCTAGCTCCACCTGGCAGCCAGTTGGGATCAGGAGACAGGGTCTCAGTCAGGGTCCCAATACCACCGCTGCTACGGCCCGATCTTTGCTGGTGGCTGATGGATGGCAATGTTACTGTAGGGGGGGGCCCCCTTCACCCGACCGGAGTCTATGGTGGTTTTGACAACAGACTCCTCCCTTTCTGGCTGGGGGGGGGGCTACTCTGGAGGGTTATGTGATTCATGGAGCATGGTCCAGGATGGAAGCCCTCCTACATATCTGCTCGAGCTCAGAGCAGTGGGTCTGGCCCTCAAGACGTTTTTGCACCTCATCAGGTTCAGGTCTGTTCTGGTCAGGACAGACAATTCTACTATGACGTTGTTGAGCCACTAATGGTGGGAGTTGCAAACAGACGACTTGTGGTCTCTATTCCAGCGCTGGGGGTTCGCGGACCTGGATTTGTTCGCATTGACTCTGAATTCCAAGTGCACTCAGTTTGCTCCATGAGCAGGACCGGGTTGGGAGTCTCTGGGACATGCCTTCTTCAGTTGTTGGCACGGCTGCAGGTGTTATGCTTTCCCTTCCCGGCCACCCCTCTGCTCCAGCGGACCCTCTGCAAGTTCCAGGCTTCGATGGGTTGCAGCCTCATCTTGATTGCCCCCCCACTGGCCTTCAAGACCCTGTGTTAGGGAGAATTCTCATTCGAAGGGATTGGTTCCTCTGACGTATTCCACATATATGACTGGTAATAACCACAACTGTGCTGCTTCAGAAAATGTCCTGCGTCAATGACGTCGATAGGCTGTCTTCGAGGGCCTCCGTCAAGCCGACGTCACCGGATGTTATAAGTAGGACGCACAACGCCCGTAGCCTCAGTTCTGTTTTTTCCGTGAAAGTGTTCGCTTCGGAGGTCTCTGCGCGCCTCGGTTCTTCTGAGTTATATTCTATCGGTTCTTCCACCTTGTTCGTTTGTGAAGATATCATGTCTTTGTCTTCTTCTACCCCGCAGCCGGGGTTCAAGAAGTGTCGGGACTGCGGTTCGAAGATGTCGCTTACGGACCTGCACAACGCCTGCCTCTGGTGCCTCGGTGAGGACCACGCCACGGATGATTGTGACGATTGCCAGTCGTTCACATCGAAGGCCTTGCGGGAGCAGAAGAAGAAGCTTTCTGTCGGTAGCGTTTCCAAGCCCCGAAAGTCAAAATCTCCATGGCTTTCGACCGACGATTCGAGAGGCGACTCTCCGCGTCGTCAGCGTAAGTCCAGGGGGTCTCGGTCCCGGAGTGGTTCCTGCCATTCCACTGCCTCTTCGAGGCACTCGCGGAAGCGCCGTCACCAGTCGCCTTCCCCGCCCTCGTCCATGGACTCCGCCCGTTGGCGGGTTGATTGTCCCAACAAGCACTCTTCTCCAGCGGAATAGGATGCATTTCGTACGGAGATGAGGGCTCCGTTCCATCTGCGCCTTCGAAAGAAGGCGGCAGGGAACGTGCTAGGGCCACTGCTCGCACGCCTTCGGGCTCGGGTGGTCGGTGCGATCATCGGGCGCCTTCGAGGTCCCAATCGGACAAGGTGGATCGCTCTAGCCATGCCCGCTCCAGGTCCCGGTCCTCAACGCCCTCGAGACCGTCGGAGCCTGTGAGGTCTTCAAAGAAGATGTCAACGCCATCAGTGTCATGTCTGTCAAGGGACTCTCTTGAGGCTCTGCCTCTGAGGAAGTCATCGGCGCTGAGGCCGTCGAAGGACACGCTAGGGGCTCCACCCTCGAGGCCTGTGTCGAAGCCATCGGCGCCACGCTCTACGTCGATTCTGTCGATGCCTTTCGAGGACGCTTTATTGGAGGTACCCCGTGCATCTGTGGAAACCCCGGGGAAGGCCCTGAAGAAGTTGGTGAGACCTATCTTTGAGTCTTTTTCTGTGCCCTCCTCCAGGGATTTATTCCAACCTCTGGATTATATTTATGAGGTGGAGGAAGGGTCTGAGGAAGATTTGGTTCCGGATGAGGTTCCTGACGAAATATTGTCTGGTCATAGCCAGATTGAAGACCTGCGTCAGTCTTTGCAAGACGCCAGTGGTCTTGATACCTCCCCGCAGGTTGAGTTTGGCAGGCCTGAGCCTGGTGCGCATGCTGACTCTTCGTACAGGCGGCTGATGTGGAGGGTGACAGAGTACTGCGGTGGTCTGCGCCACCAGTAGATTTTCTGCAGGATGACCTGACGGATATCTTGGACCAAGGTCCACCAACTGACCCGGTACTGCCGTTCCATATGGCTTGCAACGAAGGGTGGCGGTGGCTTGGACTGCTCTGGAGAGTCTCCCGGCAGTGGGTAATTTGTTGCCGAAAAAGTACCGCCCGGCCAGTGGCGACCCCGGCTACTTGTCCATGCACCCTACTCCGGAGAGTTTGGTGGTGCAGGCGGCTATGGCCCCAACAGGCGTCGTACCCTACCATCCCTCCTGATTGGGAGGACAAATGTTTTGACGGTTGGGCGAAGAGTCTTTTCTTCAGTAGGTATGGCTTTGAAAGCAGCCAACTCAGTGTGTGCCTTAGCACGTTTCACTCACACTCTGTGGAATTGTTTCATTGGCGGCTGAACATATTCCTGAAGGGGAGGAACGGGATGGCTTTCTTGCCCTTGTACAGGATGGCAAGGATGGCATGTGTGAATCTGTTCAGTCGGGTCTGGACGTGGCATCCTGTGTCAGCCGGTCCATGGCGGCGAGCACCGTGATGCGCAGATTTGAATGGTTGTGGACGTCGGTGTTTGCTCCGCATGTACAAGCCCGGCTTCTCAACATGCCCTTTGATGGTGACCATCTTTTTGGCAGCAGGGCTGACGAGAGCCTTGAGAGGTTGCAGACCTCCAAAGCTGCAGCAAAGTCGTTGAGCGCTGCAGTTCGCCAACCTCCGCCTTTACGTCCTAGGGGACAGCAATGGAGGGGAGATTCCTTTCGATACTACTCTACCTTTGGTAGATCGAGTGGAGCTGCAAGTTAAAGGGGCCAACGTAGGAGTGCCAGAGGTGGAAAACAAGGTACTCGAGGTGCCAAAGCCGCTCGGGCAGTTGCCTCTTTGCCCTCAGGCACTGCTGCAGCCGCTTCAGCTCAGTCATGAGGCCATGTCCGATGGTTCGCCAGTTGGGGGAAGGCTGGCGAAGCATCTTGTAGAATGGCGTGCCATTCCTTCAGATGTGTGGGTTCTCGAGATCATAGCCCACGGCTACTGTCTTCCTTTCCGGCAGAGGCCTCACGACAATCCACCAGGGAATCTTTCTTTGAAGAGTCCGGATCCGCTCCGTGCGCAGGAAATCAAATCCCTGCTGGAGAAAGACGCCATAGAACTGGTGCCTGGAGCGGAGAGGAACAAGGGATGGTATTCCCCTTATTTTTTTATTTAAAAAAAAGACGGGGGATTGAGACCCATCATGGACTTGCGTGGTTTGAACAAGCTCCTCAGGAAGGATAAGTTAAAGATGGTTACTCTCTCAAGTCCTCCAGTCCCTTCAACTTCAGGACTGGTTGGTGTCTCTCGACCTCAAGGACGCTTACTTTCATGTGCCAATCCATCCCAAGCACAAGAAGTACCTGAGGTTTGCGGCTCGCACTTTCAGTTTCGGGTCCTGTCTGTCGGATTGACCTCCGCCCCGAGGGTTTTCACCAAGCTCATGGTGGTGGTGGCACCGTATCTCAGGAAAGGGGAGATTCACGTCTACCCCTACCTGGACAATTGGTTGATCAGGGTGCGCTCTCCCGAGCAAGTCCTGGATCATCTGTCAGTCACCTGCCACTCCCTTCACATGCTGGGCTTCTCCCTCAACTTGAAGTCCCACTTGATGGCAACCCAGCGGCCCCAGTAAATCAGAGCAGTGCTCTACACATCCCTGGGGCAGTGTTTCCCTCCGCAGGTTAGGGCTCATCACATTCTGCAGATGGTGCACAAGTTTCAACATGCACAAAGTCTCCCGGCGTTCGAGTTCTTGAGGTTGTTTGGCCTCATGGCATCCTGCATTCTCCTGGTGCCAGAGGCCAGGCTGCGGATGAGATCTCTGCAGTGGGCTCTGAAGATCCAGTGGTCGCAGTCCTCCGGCAGGATGTCGGATCCCGTTCAGGTGCTTCCCTCGGTCACCCAGGATCTTCTGTGGTTGGCTGTGAAAGGCAATCTGATGAAGGGGGCTCCATTTTGGCTACCCTGGCCAGAGGTGACGATCATGACGGACTCATCCCTCACGGGATGGGGAGCTCATGCCAACAAGTTGACAGTCAGCGGTCGTTGGTCTCCGTCGGAGTCCAGACACCATATCAATCTGTTGGAGCTGAGGGCCATCAGGCTAGCTCTGAAGGCTTTTCTGCCGATTGTGTGATCTGACGGACAACACAGTGGCCATGCACTACCTCAACAAAAAGGTGGGGGCAGGGTCACTTCCTCTGTGCAGAGAGGCGATGCAGCTCTGGTTCTGGGCCATCCAGCAGGAAATTTCGATCTCGGCAGTTCATCTGGCCGGAGACGAAAACGAGGCGGCAGACGCTCTGAGCAGGCAGAGCACGGTCTCTCACGAGTGGCAGCTGGGTCAGGAGATTCTCCTGGAGAGCTTCGCCCTTTGGGGGACCCCTCAAGTGGATCTCTTCGTCACCAGTGTCAACCAGAAGTGCGAAAGATTCTGCTCACGGGAATTTCCTCCAAGAGGAGCCTTAGGGGACGCGTTCGTAGTGAAATGGTCCTTCCCACTGCTGTATGCGTTTCCTCCAGTCCCCGTCATTCCGCAAGTGCTGAGGAGGTTACGGAGGTTGGGTTCCCGAATTATCCTCATTGCTCTGGCATGGGCCCGGAGAACGTGGTACCCGGACCTTCTCGACATGTCCATCTGCCCTCCACGCAGTCTTCCCTATCTAGACGATCTGCTCTCACGGGAGGGGAGGTCAGGTTCTCCATCCAGAGGTCAAGTCCCTCAACCTTCATGCTTGGCTTCTGAAAGGTTGAGGTATAAGAATTGGGACCTCCCTGAAGACGTGATGGAGGTGTTGCTTTTGGCCAGAAGACCTGCAACAAAGTCCCTGTACCTTGCCGTTGGAGACATTTCTGCAGCTGGTCTAGGGTTACGAATGTGGATCCTTTTTCATATGACATTCCTGTGGTTCTGTCTTTTTTGCTTTCGTTAGCCCACAAGGGCCTGCAAGTGGGTACCATTAAAGGTTACCTGGCGGCGCTGTCCATATTTAAGCGCTCGTCTGAGGAGTGTTCTTATTTTAAGAAAAAACTACAACTGAGGCTACGGGCGTCATGCGTCGGCTCGACGGAGGCCCTCGAGGACAGCATATCGACGTCATCGACGCAGATGCTGAAAATTTTCCGAAGCAGCATAGCTGTGGTGATTACCTGTAATAGATGTGGAATACATCGTCGGAACAACCCATCGAAAGAACGTTACCAGGTAAGAAAGTAACTTGTTCTTCTATGGCTAATTTCCCTTACCTATATGGTCCCCCAGCAGCTTTGCTGGATTTGAAGGGTTTGTTTTTATCTCCTGCTAAGAGTGTGACTCTTTTTCCCACTCTTAGGCATATTTGCTATGTGTGTTCTAGGTTATTTTTCGTTTTTAATGTCTATGGGGTTTATCTCGCCCTCATAGAAACCATCTTTATCCACATGTGTTACACAGCACCCTCCGTGCAGTGACACAGGGCTTTCGTAGCGACCCCCAAACTCGATACCCTGGGACTGACTACTGTCTCCCAGGCCATGTAAAGTCCCCATTGACTTTACTAGTTACTATTTATAAACAAAACCAGTACAACCCATCTTACTATGGAGGTACTGGCAAGAGTTAATAGTTTTTCCCTTAGGTTCCTTTTCGAGAGGGTACTGTACAGTCCCTCTCTCAAAGGTTTCTGGCTGGTGGCAGTGGTTATTACCAAAAAATATTCGACTGTGAAAATATCCCTATGGGATTTTCCCGTTGTTCGAGGCTACCACTTTTACTGACGGCCTCTAACATACCGCCGGTTTATTCGGTTTATTCTTATATTAACTTTACTCCGGTAGGTTTTATTTGCCAGAACTTTTATATATATTCTTTCTCGTGTCTTTCTCTAAGATCCTAACCCAGGTCGGGGATCCTTTGTTCGTCCTTTTGGCGGGCTTCTGCCAAGAAGCCCTCCTTTCGGCACCACTGAGTCTGGGGTGGATCCACTGTGTGGGAGGGGGAGTAGGACCCCTGGACAGGGTTGTCTCAGCAACCCATGTCGCACTCTGCCCCGATAGGCTGGAGGGTCTCCTGCCAGGATGACCACTCCACTGTTTGAGTGACAGCTAGGCTGTATGAATGGGGATCTTTTTGCATAAAAGCAGGGATCTGAGGACTGGAAGAGCAAGACTTCGCCACTGGAACTAAGAAGCCGAAAAGGAGAGAAGCCAAAGACATCTGCACCAACGGAACCACCGGTGAAGCCCTGCTGCAGTTTCTCACCACTTTTCTCCACACGACAAGAGAAGATCTTCACCTGCAAAAGCCTTCTTTCCTTGAGCTGGTGGGGCCATCCAGTTTGCCAATGGCCTTTCTGGACCTGCCTTGGTCGAATCGCCAGTGCCCTGCGCTCATAGACTGGATAGCCAAGCACCCGTCCACCCAGACCGCGATTTAAAGGAGCGTACCTTTTATTCGTTTGGCAGCACTGCGGCTGGTTTCATCCCTGGGCAGTGCAGTAACCCGAACCTTCCTCCACGATGAGAGTCTCTCTTCCTCTGCTGGATTTCCCAAACTGCAGGAACTGCCAGGAACAACCACCACCGCAGGAGCCTCTGCTACATTGCAAGGTATTCTGTTCCTCCAGGCCTCCCTTGTCTTTTGGTAGTGCTAAAGGTGTTTTAAATCCTTTACCTAGCTGCTGGGCTGGCCGCCCCTATAATCTAACATTGTCTTTCACCTTCTGCATCCACCTTTTCGAAACGTTTAACAAAGACTTGACTGCAGCTATGAGAACATTTTTGCTCCTGGGCTCTGCCCTGTACCACTGACTCTGGCACAGGCCTATTCAGTCTGGCTGAATCGGTTATAACTGCCTTCTCTGGATTGCTTCTCAACTAGAACTGTGTTGGTGCACCTAACTCTTATAACCACCTCTTCCTTCCCACTTTAAAAACTTGTGAAGTGCCATTTTGCTTGGTTTTCACCTAAGTATTATACATGCCAAAGTACTGCCTTGCCTAAACTTGTTCACAAACATATTGGGAAGTGTTGCTAGGGTGCCTAAGAGCATATTCCTGTATAACTTGTTCTTTCCCTCCCTTGAAATTGCTAGAGTGCCATTTGTGTTTGGTTTTCACTGTGCCATTTTGCTCAGTTTTCACTCCTGCTCAAACTTGTCTACAATTTAACCAGGGAGTTGTGTATACTTTTCTTGACCGATTTTAACTTGCTTTAATAACTGTGATTTATGTGTTGACCTAGAAGTGTGTATAATAAATATATATTTGAAGGGATTGTGTCCTCCGACGTATTCCTCATCTTTGATAGTTCATCTCCAGCTTGCTGGCCTCGGAAATGTTTTCTCTGTAGAGGGCGCTGCGCATTGACAACCGCCGAGTCGATGTCCCTTGACAGCCACCGTATCGGCGCCGACATCACCATGCCCATAAATAGCCACGCGGGGCGTCCTGTGCTCAGTTCCGTTTTTCCGCGCTTCGTGGGGCCTCGGAATATCGTTGCTCAGTTCAGTCAGATAAAACCTCTTATATTTACTCGAAAATTCATCAGCGGCTGACTGCATACCGGAAGGAGAGGAAAGGGAAGCCTTCCTTAACATCATTAAAGATGGCAAAGATGCCATGTGCGAGTCACTTCAAACTGGCATCGATTCTGCTGACAGTATCAGCAGGGCCATGGCGGCAAGTACGACAATCCGCAGGCATGCGTGGTTGCGAAAGTCTGGCTTTGCTCCAGATGTACAGGCCAGACATTTGAATATGCCCTTTGACGGTTCTTCTTTATTCGGTAAAAAGGCTGATGACAGTCTGGAAAAGTTGTAGACATCTAAAGCAGCGGCAAAATCTTTAGGAGCTGCAATCCGCCAGACTCCTTTTCGCCCCCCAGGAACCTCTGGGAGAGGAAAGTCCTTTTGCTATTATTCCGCATTCGGGAAAGGCAAAGGACAGCCGGCTCAAAGAGGCCAAAGGAGATCCACCCGAGGTGGACCGGTCAAAAGTACTAAAGCCGCAGCAGCAGCAGGTGCCTCTTTACCCTCAGCATCTTCATCAGCTGCCCCCAAACCACTCTGAGGTCTTTCCACACAAAACACCTGTAGGGGGCAGGTTAACTCACCATCTGACGGAATGGCAGTCTATTACGTCAGATGCTTGGGCATTGGAGACAGGTGCCCAGGGTTACTGCCTACCCTTTCTGCACATCCCTCAGAGTCATCCACCATGGCACAGCTCTCTAAAAGTTCCAGATCCGCTCCTCTTGCAGGAAATTATAGACCTGCTAGAGAAAGGTGCCATAGAACCGGTACCTGAAGCGGACAGGAACAAGGGCTGGTACTCCCCCCTACTTTCTCATACCAAAGAAGGACGGAGGAGTGAGACCCATCCTGGACTTACGAGAATTGAACAAGTTCCTCAGGAAGGACAAGTTCAAGATGGTAACTCTCTCTCAGATCCTCAGGCCCTCCAGCTCCAGGACTGGCTGGTATCTCTGGACCTTCAGGATGCTTATTTCCATGTGCCAATCCATCTCAAACATAGGAAATACCTGAGGTTCGCAATTGGCGACTCTCAATATCAATTTCGAGTTCTGCCATTTGGGCTGACCTCCGCCTCGAGGGTCTTCACCAAGCTAATGTCGGTAGTGGCTGTGAGTCTAAGGAGGGAAGGGATCTACGTCTACCCCTACCTGGACGATTGGCTGATCAGAGCTGTATCTTCGGAACAAGCTCAGATCCAGCTAGATTATGTCTGCCACTTCCTTCACAAACTGGGCTTCTCCCTCCATTTAAAGAAGTCACAGATGATACCATCTCAGAGACTCCAGTTCATTGGAGTGGTCCTGGACACTTCCCTGGAAAAGCCTCGCCAGCAGAGGTGAGGGCTCAAGATTTTCTGCAGATGGTCAACAAGTTTCAAAATGCCCAACGTCTCTCAACCTTTGACTTTTTGAGGTTGCTAGGCCTCATGGCATCCTGCATCTTCCTTGTGCCAGAGGCTCGCCTGAGAATGAGATCTCTTCAGTGGGCACTGAGAACTCAGTGGTCGCAATTCTCAGGGAGAATGACAGATCTCCTCCAGATTCCAGACAACGTAGCCCACGACCTTCAATGGTGGGCCTATCCAGAGAACATCTTGAAAGGAGAACTGTTTTGGCAACCATGGCCGGAGATAGCGGTAGTCACAGACGCCTCACTCACTGGGTGGGGAGCCCATGCCAATGACTTGACCATCAGCAGTCGTTGGTCTCCATTGGAGTCCAGACTACACATCAACCTATTAGAGCTGAGAGCAATCAGACTAGCGCTGAAAACTTTCCTGCCATCAGTACAGGGGAGAAATGTCCTGATAATGACGGACAACACGGTGGCCATGCACTACCTCAACAAAAGAGGAAGGCGTAGCTTCACTGCCACTGTGCAGAGAGGCAATGCAGCTCTGGTTTTGGGCAATTCAGGAAGGAATCTCTCTATCGGCAGTCCACCTAGCCGGAGAGAAGAACTTGAAAGCGGACGCTCTGAGCAGGCAGAGCACAGTCTCCCACGAGTGGGAGCTAGCTCAGGAAGTCCTTCAAGAGATCTTCGCCCTTTGGGGAACCCCTCAGGTGGATCTGTTCGCCACCAGCACCAACAGGAAGTGCAATCTGTTCTGTTCAAGGGAATTTCCCCCGAGAGGAGCTCTCGGGGACGCGTTCGTAGTGGACTGGGAGTTCCCACTCCTTTACGCCTTTCCACCAGTCCCTGTTATTCCTCAGATGATCAGGATGTTGAGAAGATTCTGGAAAACCATGATCCTAATTGCCCCGGACTGGGCCAGGAGAACGTGGTACCCGGACCTTGTATCCATGTCCATCTGTCCTCCAATCCTTCTTCCACTCAAAGAGAATCTTCTCTCACAGAAGGGAGGTCAGGTTCTCCATCCAGACATCAGAACCATCAACCTTCACGCTTGGCTTCTGAAAGGGTGAGGTTCAAGGATTGGGACCTCCCTGATGACGTCATGGAGGTGTTGCTTTCGGCCAGAAGGCCTGCAACAAAGTCTTTATACCGCTGCCGGTGGAACAAATTTTGCAGCTGGTGTAGAGAAGGGAATATCAACCCTTTTTCATGTGGTACACCAACGGTGTTATCGTTTCGACTCTACTTGGCAAACTCAGGCCTTTAAGTTGGCACTGTAAAAGGCTATCTCGCAGCGCTTTCAATCTTCAAGCGCACTGCGGAGGAACCATCGTATTTCAAACTACCTCTAGTAATACAATTTCTCAAGGGATTAACTAATGTTTATCCTCCAAGACCATTCCAAGTTTTTTTATGGGACTTAAATTTAGTCTTAAATTTCCTAATAGGTACTCCATTCGAACCACTCCACTCTTGTTCGCTGGGATTTCTCACTCTTAAAGCTGTCCTATTGGTAGCACTAACATCTGCTAGGAGGGTGAGCGAATTACTAGCTCTCTCTTGTAAACACCCCCATACAATTTTCCATAAGGACAAAGTTGTCCTACAGATGAAGCCTAATTTCCTCCCAAAGGTGGTTTCTGAATTTCATATCACTCAGAAAATTACCTTACCTTCGTTCTACCCTCCTCCCCATCCGGGGAAAGAGGAAGAAAGGCTACATAGGCTGGACCCAAGGCGAGCTCTGAGCTTTTACATCAGCAGACTGGCTAGAATTAGGCAGGCAGACCAACTGTTTGTAGCATACTCAGGTCACAAGTTGGGACTACCCATAACAAAACAGACCATTTCCAGGTGGATTATTTTGCCATTCTGGAATGTTACAAACTGGCAGGGAAAGAGCCACCCCAAAATCTTAGGGCTCATTCAACCAGGGGTATTGCAGCCTCTTCGGCCCTCCAAAGAGGGGTACCGGTCCGAGACATATGTGCGGCTGCCACATGGTCGTCCGCACATACATTCACAAAATTTTACAACCTGGATTCCTCCACTAGTCAAGAGACCAGATTTGGCAAAGCCGTATTACATTCGGTTAATTCCTAAAAGGGATACATGACATTATTACTCCCACCTCCAATTACATGCCACTGCTATAGGAGTCTATCAAAGATGAGGAATACGTCGGAGGACACAATCCCTTCGAAGAACAAGTTACTTCTTACCTTGTAACGTTCTTTTGATGGGATGTTCCTCCGATGTAGTTCTTATCGGCCCTCCCATCCATCCCCGCAGTAATACTTCCCTTGTGGTTGCAGTTTACGCTCCTTCAAGGTCAATAACCAATTCAGGCATGACTTATGCTACAAAACGGAACTGAGCAACGGACGCCACGCGTGGTTATTTATGGGAATGGTGACGTCGGCACCGATACGGTGGCTGTCGAGGGACATCGACTCGGTGGACGTCGACACGCAGCGCCCTCTACAGAGAAAACATTTCCGAGGCCAGCAAGCTGGAGACGAATTAGCAAAGATAAGGATAACTTCGGAGGAACATCCCATCGAAATACAAAGCTTTGGTCGGTGTTTCCTTGTACCATAATGCAGTAGCCCTATTGGGTAAACCCTGAATACTGCTCATCTCCCTCTTGAGATAAGTCTGACTGCTTAGCCACAGCTACCAACTAAATCTTTGTGGTACAGACTGATACCAAATGGGATTTATTGCTCATACCTGTAGTCTTAAACTTCTGTAGTGCTCCCTAAGGGAACTGCAGAGGATTCTGCATAACACCCTGGTTTTCGGATCTGCTGCAGTTGTGCTCCCAGGGTCCTGTCCACCTTCCGATCTCCAGCAAGGTATTTCTGACACAGCCGGGCGGTGGAGCATCCGGATTCAGCCAAGCTGGCGCTATGTGCCCTGGTTCCTGACCATCTTAGGCTTCAACATGCTATATTTTTTTATGACAAATGGGACATTTAACAGGCCAGGAGACCCTCGACTCGATCCCAGTATAAGAGTTAATGGTCTATGTTCTTCCATTGGGCTTGTGACAAGGGTCTGGAACCTGTCACCTGCCCGCTGGACGACGTACTGGCTTTTTCAGCACACCTGGCTCTTTCTGGAGTTCAGGTGGATACTTGCTGCACGTATTTGGCAGCCATTGGGGCTTAAAAGAATTGTTTTCTCCGGCCAACCCGTGGTTAAGGCCTACGTTAAGGGGTTGTCTGGGCTTTTTCCACCGGTGCATAGGCTGCACCTGGTCTGGGACCTCAATGTGGTTCTGGCAGCTTTGCATCGCAAGCTTTTCGAACCGATTGTTTCTGTGGACATCCGCTTGGTTACATGCTCACGGTTAGTGAGCTGCAGGCGCTGTACTTATTTGAGCCCTTCACCATGTTTTACAACAACAAGATTATCTTGTGCATTCACCCGTACTTCTTGCCCAAGCTGGTCTCTCGGTTTCATCTAAATCAGGAGATCTGCCTGCCGGTGTTCTTCCCGAACCTGATATCAGAGGCAGAGAGGGCCCTTCATTATTTGAACCTCAAAGGGGTCCTTCACTTTTATATCTCTCTCGGACAAAATCTGAGGCATTGTTTGTGACTTTTGGGGGGTCCCCTACCCTGTTTTTAGGCTTCAAAGGCTTCCATCGCCCATTGGATGGTTCAGGCTATTTCGGAGGCATGCATGGGCATGGGCAAACCTGTTCCTGAGGCGATTCAATCCCATTCAATCCGAGCAAAGCCTATGACCATCGCGTTTGAGAGGCATGCTTCTTGGGATGTCATCAGAAAGGCGGCTACTTGGCCCACTCCGTCGGCCTTCTGTAAGCACTACTCTCTGGACACCATCTCCAGACGCGATGCAGAGTTTGATCAGGCGGTTATAAGGAACCTTTTTGCTTCATCCTAGATATGAGGCAGGTTATTACAGCTCCACCCTATGTTATTGTACGGTGGAATCGCCCACAAGAATTGGAAGAAAGGGGACTGGACGTATAAGTAATTAAAGTTCCTCACTGTATTGACTAGAGTACTCATAGTCCATAGTTCCCTTTCGTCCATACGTCCCATGTGCCTTCCCCTGCTAGTATGCCAAGAGCTAATATGTACTATGAGTAACTAGGTATCTAAGCATCCGATGTGTTCAAAGGGGATTGAGGTGAGGTGCCGAAGGGCAGTGCCTCAGCTGGACGTTCCCACGCCTGTGGCCACAGTCCTGCCCGCTTCACTAAATTTAAAAGGGATGCTCAATTTTTCGCTGTCAAAGGTTCCAGTACTGTCCATATGTTGGGAGACGCCCACACGGATGGTGGAAAGGGGACTATGGACTTTGTGTACTCTAGTCACTACAGTGAGTAACTTCAATTTCTTCCTTAGAATACAAACACAGATTCTCAGTCCAATAATCTTTCCTTTTGTTATGTGTCATTTCACTGAGTTCTGCCCTCCCAGTTACCTGTAATGTAAGGGGTCTGCATCAGCGGGTCAGCGTTCTCTTTCCCTTCTTCGTATTCGGTTAGGACGACTCTCAGGCTTTTCTCCTGCCACTCTTCCGATGACACGCTTCAGTGTCCTATGATGGTATCAGTGATGAAAGGTTTCTTCACTCGTTTCCCCTCCACGCCACCACCTCTCTCCTTAGGTTCTCTCCTCAGGTTCTCCATCTGTTTACAGACTCCCTCAGGTCAGTTCCAGGCGTATTGCCACTTCGGCAAGCAGACATTAGGGCTATTCTCTGGCCCTGCTCGAATCTCCCTCCTGGGATTTATGGTGGTATTGGCAATGAAAGGGTTCTTTACACGTTTCCCCTCCACCCCACCACATCTGTCCTTCGGGTTCTCTCCTCCGGTTCCCAACTCCATCGGGTCCATTTGTGGCATATTGCCAATTCAGCATGCTAACGTTGGGGCTCTTCTCCGGCCCTGCTCGAATATCCCTCATGGAACTTTGACAGGCTTCCTCCACTCTGTCGTTTGTACCATGCACTGCTGGTACTTCTTCTCAGTAGCTGCTTCCGTGCATATAAAGCAGCTTCTTCTTCAGGTTCCCAGCCTCCTCGATCCGGCAGGTTTGAAACTCATGGGTCTCACTTCCTTGTTCTCTTGGCCCTCCTCCTTTTACTACGCACTGCTCCAGCTCCTTTTGGCTTCTTTGTCTCAGTGACGGACAGACAGGCATTCTTTCTCACTGCAATGTTCTTACTCTTCACAGTACAATGTGGTTACTTTCCTTCTGTCATTATATCATAATAACATATGTAAGAGGGAGGCTAGTTGTCTGTCTTTTAGTATAATGAGAAGGGAGTTCCTTATTGGAAAGGGAGTCCTTATCCCCAAGAAGGGAGTTGCTCCCTGTGACGTCCCACTTAACCGCCAACCCTAGCCTCACAGGACGGGGTTCCCCTCTTGGCGAAAGTGACTGAGTCCCAGGATTCGTCACATCCTGGGATTAACAGTCTTCACATCATGCGGCGCCTCCGGAGGAACTTTCCTTCCTGTGGCAACCACAATCTTTGTCTGAGTTGTTTTTGGGTTCATGCACCTTTGGGACGTGCTAAGTTTCTAGGCACTATGTTGTCGGCCCAACTGGTGGAAGGATCTCCTTGTCCCTGTGATGTTTGTGTGTGTACCCCAGCCCACCTTTGGCCCCCGTGATGTTGATGTGTGTCCCCTAGCCTCCCTTGCCCCACGTGATGTTTGTGTGTCCCCCCCAGCCCCCTTGTGATGTATGTTTGGTTTGCATGTGCCCCCAGCCCCCCTTGCCCTTTGTGATGTTTGTGTGTGTCCCCCCCAGCCCCCTTCCTGGACCTGCCTTGGTCGAATCGCCAGTGCCCTGCGCTCAGAGACTGGATAGCCAAGCACCCGTCCACCCAGACCCGATTTAAAGGAGCGTACCTTTTATTCGTTTGGCAGCACTGCGGCTGGTTTCATCCGTGGGCAGTGCAGTAACCCGAACCTTCCTCCACGATGAGAGTCTCTCTTCCTCTGCTGGATTTCCCAAACTGCAGGAACTGCCAGGAACAACCAGTTCCCCCCCCCCAGCCCCCTGTGATGTCTGTGTATTTTGAATGTGCCCTCCACTCCTCCTCCTGCCCCCTGTGATGTATTTGTGTTCCCCCCCTGCTTTACCTCTGTGCCCCCCACCCCCTTCTGGTCACCTTTGCTGTACCTCTTTGCTCCCCTCACCCCTCTTCAGGAGCAGTCTTGGTACTTTTTTACTCATTACCACTGTCTTCTGGCCAATACTGGAGTCCTGACTTTTTACTCATTGACTCTTGGTGTTTCACCCTCGCTCAACTTCTTGTAGGACTTGAACTGCATCTCGAACTCATGTTGGCACCTGAATCACGCTGTGAACTTCCTCAACTTGCATCCTTGGTTTGCATTTGATTGTCCTCTTGCATCTTTGTGTTATTTCTGTCTCCTGCATCTGTATATCACTCATCCCCTGATTCCCCATATTGTCCCTGTTCACCCCTCTCACTCCCCTGTTGCCCTGCAGTCTCTACTTGTTTTCCCACTTTAATCTATCTTCTTATTTCCCCACCTCTTCCCCCTGATCCCCTTTCTTCACTTTATCCTTTAGCACTTATGCTATTCAGATATGTCGCTTGACCTATATGATAGCTACTTGTTTGTCTCCCCATCCCCTAATTTTGCCCCCCACCCCCCCCTCAGCACTATCTGAAATGTCATCAGGCCTAGTACGATAGTCACTAGTTCTTTTCATCTCCTCCCCCCTGTACACCTCCACCCCCAGCCCTCCCCTACCTCTTGTTTATTTTCCTCAATTGTCATCTGGCATAGTAAGGTAGCCACTTGTATGTCTTTCTCCTGCCCACCCCTCCTGCCCTCCTCTTCAATGTCAATAGCTTTTACTCTATCATTAATGTCTCCCGACCTGATTTGATAGCAGCTTGTTCTCTCTCCCCTCCTCCTCATTTTGCTCTCCTACCCATCCACACCCCCAGCACTATCTGAATTGTCGTCAGGCCTGCTATGATTGTCGCTTGTTTTGTTCTTCTATCTCTCCTTCACTCCAACCCCCCCATCCCTACCCTCCCCTTGTTGAATTCCGGCACTACCTCAATTGTCGTCAGGCATAGTAATGTAGCCGCTTGTCTGTCTCTTTTCTCCCTCACCCCCCCACCCCCTCATCATTGTCTATAGCACTTGCACTATCTGAAATGTCGCCAGGCTGATTTATGATAGTTATTTTTCACATTTTGATTGTATCAAGGATTTGTCAGAATGTTCACTGTATTCTCCCTTGTTCCCTCCCTGCCTTGAAGCACTTTGAAACACATTGTGTATAGGCGCTATACAAATAAACAATCCATTCAATTTGGTGAGTTTTGTCAGCATCGATGGCACAGACAGGTGGGAGAATGCCGAATCGAACATTCCGATAACCCGATATGAGGTTAACTCAGACTTTACCATGAGTACCCTCTTGGCGCACCCAGTAGCCTATCTGATACAGGTTGATCAGCGACTCCAGGAAGGATTAGCATATGTAAATATGCATCCCCAACCCTGCATAGCCCCCCATGGTATATTGCAACCTTAGCAGGAGAGGGAGGATTTGGGGCATTCTTTATAAACTTTGAGAGGCTTGCTGCCCAATTTAACTGGGATGATGGATTAAAAACATGTTATCTGGCCCTGCAGGTTAAAGGGGAGTTACAAGCCTCTTACCAGAATGCTAACCCCTTGGCTACGACTACTTTTCTGGAAATCAAAAGGGCCCGACTAGAGCGGGTGGGACAGACAGAAGGTTTTTAATTATTAAAATTCTAAGACAGCCATCTTCTCGCTAATGTAAGCCCCCTAGAGTTAGCGGGACGTGTCCAAAATACGCTTACTCAGTGGTTGGGGATGAAAACACTATCGGAGGTCCTTGAAGCTCTAGCTTTAGAGCAATGTATTAATGCCCCCTCCGTCATTACAATAAGGTATTTTACAGCAGAATACGCCCTTGAGAGAGGCGGCCATTCAAGTAGCCCGAGCCCACCCTGAAGCAGCTAGATATATAAAACACCTAAGGAGACTGCCAGAAGGGAAGAAAGAGGTGTAATCCCATCCCAAGTTTGTAAACCCTAAGAAATGGGTAAGACTTGGACAAAATCCACCTCGAGAACATCCAAGTAAGGAAGAGGTCCAGAAAAGGTCTACTCCTGTCCCTATAAGGAAATCTCAGTTATCAATTAGAGAATAAAAGGGGAAAATGCAAACTCCCTTCCCTACGATCCCCCGATGTCTCATGTGGAGAAAAGGGGCACATAGCTAGGTTTTGTCCCAAAAACCACCTAGAAGAACCCATGGAAATATGATGGCTGTCAGTAGAAGCAGAGGAAGAAGAGCGAAGAATCAATGCTAGAAGCTGATAGTCCGGAAATATATTACTGCGGACCCCAACCTTTTAAGACCCATGAGAAAGTGCAAATAAATGGGATATGGGCTAATGCAATAATGGACTCGGGGAGCGGACACACGGCTGTCAGAGCCGACCTCCTATATCCTGAGGACTTGCAGGGTAGTCAACCTATAAAAATAACATGTGTCCATGGAAATGTGGAGACCTATACAAAGGTACCCCTTGCCCTGGAGGTCAGAAACAAACCGATGACTATGAAAACAGCTGTGGTACCAGGTCTGCCTGATGAAGTAATAATAGGCACAGACTTTCCAACTTTTGGCAAACTATTAAAATGTACCAGAGCTCAAAAGCTGGTTGCTCCCCACTCTCTTTTACAATTTTCCGAACCTTCCATCGAACTTTCACACAAGCCCTTATGGAACTGGGAAGACGTCCAATATCCAAACCCAGAGAGGACAGTATAACCTGCTCAAATATCAAGAACAAAGAATTGCTGTCCAACTGAAGAAGGGAAAGCCACAGAGATAAGTGGGAAGGGTATGTGACGAATCAAAGGAATTTGTTCCTTCTCCCAACGGGGAGCCCCTGCTGTGAGGCTAGGCAGGTGAGCCTGCTCACGAACACGCTTCTTAGGGTTAGAGGCAAGCTGCACCTCACTGTGAGAGACCCCCTCCCCCCCACCTGTGGAGACAAAGACTCCCGTTCTTCTGAGGATCTCCCAAAAGCATATTCTGAAATGACCTCCTTGGGAACATCAGAAAACTTAAAGGGCATACAATAGTTAGACTGGGATGAAGAAAAAACTGCCATCTATTATTGTCAACCAGAAAAGGTCTCTTTAAGTAGAAACTTCCATTTAACTGGCACGAGGAAGCTGAAGTGGATAGAGACGCCACACCAAACGGAGGCAGGGAGACATGTACCTTGCCAGGGAAGCCCCAAGATACAATGCAACACCTGAGAAGGGAGAAGACTGCAGACGGCGAAGCCCGCAAGTTTGGAAACTGCTTGGGAGCCGATAGCAGAGTACGGGGCACAGAGTGTCTTTCGAGAATAAAGGATAGAGAAGTTTATGGTGGTGGAGTAGCCACATAGATTCCTGCTGGCCCGGCTGTCCCCCGAACTATTCTAAAACCACTAGGTGGCCCGACTACCAACCATCCGGTTAGCTGCAGAGATGTCACTCCGTACAGAGAGGGTATGGATCTCGGACGCCAGAGTGAATCAAGAAGGCAAGAAAGCGAGGAACCCCGAACAAACGAAGCTCTGGTGACGTTTTCCCAGACCAGTACAGGGGAAAAGGGATAACGGAGAGGTCTGAGGGGAATCGTTAAGGGACTGTTCAGACTCGTCCCAGCCTTATACACAGGAGAGTGCAAAGATGGAACAGTGATGATACATATGAGAAACCTGAATGCAATAGGAATACAGAAAACCTAAGTGAACTGAGGAGAAGAGAACTTAATGATGTAGAGTTGCAGAGACTGGATATCACTACCCTAGGAAAAGGGGAAAGCAACCCTATAGGATCAAAGTAGTTGTTCATGGCACTTGAGACCAACCTTTGATAAGAAGGGACAAAAGGATCATAAAGTCTTGAAGGAGTTATATGAACTAATTAAAGAATTCACACGATTGGCTGGTAAGAGCCGATTCCACTCAGGAGGTGGGATTTTCAGTTGATTTACTTGAACAGATCTGGTCTTACCCCGACTCCGAGTCTGACGTTCCTGGGATTCGTATGAGACTCCAGTCTAGAATATTCCTATAACTGCAGCACATCTTGGATATAAACCTGAAGGTAACGCTTTTTTGAACAGATTAATCATTACTGCCTCATGCTACCACAGGCTTCTGGGCCTGATGGCAGCATGTTTTCTATGTATTCCACATGCCAGGTTGAAGATGAGACTGCTGCAGCTTCACTTAGCCAGTGCATGGAATCAAACCACAGACAAGCAGTCGCAGTGAATTCCAATTCCACTATCGTTGGTTCAGGCTCTTCTTTTTGGACCCTCTTAAACATTGGTGAACTGCCAAGAGATTGCCTTTGAGGAGTGCATCACCACAGACTCCTCTGCGAGTTGTTTGGGAGCCACCGTGAAAGGGGTTGAAAGTGAACAGTCTGTGGTCTAGTAAAGAGAAAATGCATCATATCAATCTGCTGGAGCTTCAGGCTGTCTTCAACAATCTAGGGGCATGCCTACCAACATCACAGGAAGGTCGTCCTAATCCAGACTTATATTGCAACTACAATGTTCAACACAAAAAAGCAGGGGGGGCACCAACTTGCGCGTCCATATGACACCTGGCATTTTAAATCTGGGAATGGGCACTGCTCCACAGCATTGTTCTCAGGGCTGTTCACGTGGCAGGAGCCCTAAACACAGAAGCAGATCTCGGCAGATTACAGCAACCCATTTTCATGATCTGCAGGGTCACAGGCGTTCCAGTCTCCTACTCCGAGGGTGACATTCCTCCTGAAACAATAGTCTGCGTTAATATGGCACGATAGACTGAAAGGTTCAGGTGAAAAGACAGGAGAACACAGCCTGGGAAAGAATAACAAGAAACAATCGGTTAAGAAAGGTTCTGAAAAATGATGATTCTCCCTAAGTTTTTGTATATCCTCCAGAACACTCCAGGGTCCCGCAGATGGAATTTTCAGGTGATTGGAAGGGCTCTGAGGAAATTATTTTGGTGGGACACTCTGCCCAGAATAGCATTACAGTCCCTTTCCGGTACATTGTGGGATGGCGGGATTGGGCCCTGAGGTCCCAAGAAATATTATTGGGCTTCACAGCTGCAGTGATAAATGAGTGGTTGCTGGGGGGGGGTCTGTCTTGTCCACATACCCATCTGGAACGATCTGGGATGGGAGGTAGGGATCCTCTGAAAACAGTAAATGGGACCATAAATGTGGTTGGACTGCACCCGATTTCGCAGCAGGTAGTGAGGGTATTTATTACTTCCCCTCCCCTTTCCTCCTTCCTGCATGGGAGGCCCTCGCGAGCGACAGGAACATAACCTTTTTTCCACCAGAAAGACATTTCCCCCTTAAATTTACTGGCGCACAGGGGCACGGCCCCAGGAGTGTGGACTCCCTTTATACCACCCACTGGCGCCACACTGCAGTCCCCTTCTCTGTGTCAACGGGAACGGACCGCCACCACTAGCGCTCCTGGGTGTGGCCTCAAGCCTCGTAATTCCACGCGCTTTCCCCCAAGTATTTTCTTTTCTTTTTCTCTTGCAGATTTGGGAACACTGTCCACCTGGGCCCTAGTTTGTCACCGGTGCATGTCGGCCTCGACAGGCTTCAGCAGTTGCCTGTCGTGTGACGATTCCTTCCCCACAGCAGAGCCGCACGTACTTTGTCTCTGGTGCCTTGGTGAAGACCACGGTTGGGACAGGTGCTCCGTGTGCGGCGCTCTCACGCCCAGGTCGCTTAAACACCGGCTTGCACGTTGGAGAGAGCTGTTCAACAAGACTACTCCACAGAACCTCGACAACGTCCAGAGGAAGACAAAGAAGGTATGTGCCATATTTTCCAAAGCACCCTGCAGAGGTGACTCCTTCCCGGAGAAGCCACCTGGTGGGAGGGGTTCATCTGGCCCATGCACCGGCTCAGGGTGGACCGAGGATCACGCAGCTACCAGCCTCACAGCCGAGCGGTCCACGGGCCCTACCGGTCTCACAGCCGAGGGGCCTCTGAGCTTTACTACTACCAGGACTCTTTCTGAGGGGCTTTGTGCTTTGCCCTTATACCTGGTCCCTACCTGAGGGGGCACCTACACGCACGGCCAGCACCACCGGCCGGAAGGCCGAGCGCGCACAGCCTACCGGGTGTACACCCAAGGTGCAGGGGGGCAGCCGGTGCAGACAAGTATGCAGGCCGAGCCCGTTAACACCCCAGCTGCAGGTCCACGTGCCCAAGGCACGAACAAGATGGCGGCGTCACGAGGCAAGATGGCCACCATTCCTGATCCGCAAAGGCGGGAACCAACCCACCCACACACGCACGCATGCACGCAGGCAGGCGGGGAGGCACGCCAGTCAGTTGACCAACCTAGGAGAAGCATTACTCCAATGGCAGACTGGGTACCAATGATGCCCGTCACTTGGTCCACGTCAACAGCTCGGGTTCCAGGCACAGTGATCCCATGTGCGCACAAGGGCTGGGGAGGCAGCTGGCGTATTCCCCACCCCCGCTGCTGCAGGATCGCACCCAGGCAGCCTGTGAGGACAGGTTTTTTAATATATTTGTCACTCATGTGGTCCCCACAAATGGGTTCCATACTCGGGGGCATTATCAAGGAAATGTTGCCACCGGCTTCGCCCGCGCATCCCACTGCAACACAACCCATGATCCCGCCTCCAGCTCTGCCGTGGCAGCAGCCCGTTCCTGAAGTTCCAGTAGTCCCGGTGCCTGTGCATACCCCCAATCTGGAAACACCTCCAAAGGATGCTGACGTCACCCCTCCTGGGGCGGATGACCAGCAGGACACAGACAAGTAGGAGCAGGACACACCTTGCTCGGCAAACGCCTTTGATTTTATTTTTTAAACTTTATTTTTGCATTTTAGTAAAACATGTGTACCAATAAGCCCAAACAGTGGGCTACCAACATACCGCCGTTATGTCGTCAGCATAGAGGGATATTATCAGACGGTGAGGTCCTATTTTGAGCCCTCTCTGAATTTGGCGTTCCCTAAGGCCCGCTGCTAAGTGCTCCATCACAAGGGTGAATATCATGGCAGATAGTGGGCATCCCTGCCTGGTGCCGCGTTGGAGATTAATGTATGCCGAGCGAGTCGACCCAAGAGTGATTGCTGATAGGGGCTGATTGTAGAGAAGTGAAACCAGCTTAATAAACTGTTTCCCAAGTCCGAGCTGTTGCAGCACGGCGAACAAAAAGGGCCACTCGATAGAGGCCAACGCCTTTTCGGCATCCAGCAGCACCACCGCCGCCTGCTGTTCGGGGTCGAGGGCTGCCAGAACCCCGAACATTCTACGTATTCCGAATGTAGTGTTTTGGCCAGGTACGAATCCTGCCTGGTCAGCGAGTACCAGTGCAGGCATTAGCGGGAGAAGTCTGTTAACAAGGATCTTTGCCAGGATTTTGTTGTCGAGATTAATTAATGATATGGGGCGGTATGATTTACAATCTTCGGGTGCTTTGTCTTTTTTGTGTAGCAGTATTACGTTGGCTTCTCTTAATGTCTGTGGGAGAATGCCAGATTTGATCGCTTCTTCGAAGACATTTAGCAGAAGAGGGGCTATGAGAGGGGCAAAGTGTTTATAAAACTCACCATTTAACCCATCAGGCCCGGGACTTTGGATGGCGGTAGACTTTTAATGGCTTATTGGATCTCATCTAGAGTTATGGCATCGTTCAGCGGCTCACAGAGTTCCCTCTCCACCCAGTACAGTTCTGTGTCATTGAGGTAGTTCCGGATCGCCTCGGAATCTGCCGGGCACCCGGCGCTGTATAGATCTTGGTAGAATGCCCTGAATACTTCGACTATGTCTTCTTCTTTGTCTGATACTATGAATGTGGCCCAGAAATTTTAACTACCGTTCAGTTAGGTTTCTGAAGTTGAGGAGTTCTTCTTTCAACATTGCCTGGATGCGGTCTGAGTTGTGAGCGGCCTGCTGCTTTTCCAGTTCCTTCAGGTGTGTTTCGCTGGTCCCTAGATCACGTCTGAGAAGTTTCAGGATTCCGTTTTCTTTGGCTAGACAGGCGCCCCTTACAAAGCATTTGAGTGATTCCCACAGCACTCCGGCAGAGTTGACGGTGCCATGGTTGATTTCAAGACCAGTGCTGATTTCTTCGCCTAGTTCAATGGCAAATATTTGATCTGGAAGAGATCTGGGTTTGAAACGCCATTGGGGGGGCCGGGGTCTGGTAGTCGGCAAGCAGCATTCAGTATTACCGTGGCGTGGTCCGAGAAGGTTTTGGGGAGTATTTGGCAGCTGCCCCATTGTCAGTTGCTGTGTGCGGAGACTAGCAGATAATCAATGCGGGAGTTCGTATTATGTACTCTTGAGTGATATGTGTAGTCTCTGACTTCCCAATTCTGGATCCTCCATATATCTGATGGGTCAAATGCTTTGCAGATCTCCTGCACTTGTAGGCTGGCCTTGGACGGGTGCGTGGTTGTTGGCTGTGATTTATCTTTCTGTGGGTCGAGATGAGTATTCAGGTTGCCTCCCCAGATTATGGTAGAGTTTCGCACTTGCGCAAGGCGGGACAGCACCCAGTCAAAGTTGTTTGCACCGTTGGTGTTGGGGGCATAGGAGTTGACGAAAACCACCTCCTCTCCCTCCACCATGCCCCGAACCAAAAGAGCCCTTCCATCGTTATCTCTTTCCGTTTTGATCAAGCGAAACCCCAGCGAAGTATGAAGAAGTATTGCGACTCCCCTGGCGTAGGATGAATATGAAGAGAAGTAGCGGTGGCATCCCCAGCTGCGGGCCCACAGGTGTTCGTTTTGAGGTAAAAGGTGGGTTTCTTGAATCATTGCCACCTCGATCTTGTGACATCTGAGTAATTGCAGGATCTTTCGTGTCTTGGCCGGGATGTTGCCCCTTCTAATGTTCCAGGTTGCTACTTTGAATTGGAACGATAATGTTTATATGGAGCCCGTTTACGGACAAAGCGGTGGGCCACCCCTCGGCGGTGTTCCGACATTTGGGGCGGCTGGATTGCATGGGAGCTGCATCAGGCGGGAGGGCGTGTGAAGGGTGGCGGCGGGCCCAGGACGAAGCCCGCGGTTAGGCGATGGCGCATGGCGCGCGTTTCGAACAACGACAACAATAAAACAGTTTTCCTTACATGGACAACCCCCAACTTGTCCGTTTGGAACCCCCCCCCCCCCAACTAGAACACAAGGCGTGCTGTGCACGGGGCACAGTTGGCCTTCCAAGGCTTAGTCCCCAACCTCCCGTTTGCGAAGATTTTCCTGATGGCTTGATTCCTTCTTGCTTTGTATCAGTGGCACGGGTGTTCATCAAGGTGGGACTCTCCCCGCTCTTTCTATGTTCGTGACTCCGGGCATTTGGTTTGCGGATTTATATCCCTGCCGGTCGAGGAACAGTGTGGCTTCATCTGGGGAGTTGAAGAAGTGGGTATTTCTCTCAAGTTTAATGCAAAGCCTCGCCGGGAAGAGCATCGAGTACGTGATTTGGTTGGTGCGCAATCTGTGTTTAACATGGGTGAACAATCTCCTCTTGGGCTTGGACTGACGGCGAAAAGTTCGGGTAAAACTGGATGTCGTGCCCATCGAAGTGTAGTTTGCCCTTTTCTCTTGCCATTCTCAGGATCGCGTCCCTGTCCTTGTAGCTTAAGAGCTTGGCGATGATCGGCCGGGCCGGGGCTCCCGGAACAGGTCTTGTTGTAGGGATTCTGTGGGCTCTTTCCACTACGAATATTTGCGACAGAACTGCGGGACCAAATAGCTCAGTGCATAGTTTTAGATGTGCTCTTCCATTATGTTTGGTAGTTGTTGTTCTCTGACTCCGAGGATCCTTATGTTGTTTCGTCTGGAGCGGCCTTCCAAGTTCTCATTTTTGGCCAGTACGGTTTTCATTTGGCCCTCGAGCGTGGAGTCTCGAGAGGTGAGTGCTGCTGTGCTGTCGTCCAGACCTGACACACTGTTCGACGGAGTCGAGCCTGTCACTGTGTTTGTCGAGACGGTGCTGCAACAGGTCCACCTTGGACGAGAGCGAGTCTATCTTGCTGTCCAAGCCGCCCATCCCAGCTTTTAGTTCCATCAGGATTTCCCTAATGTCCGTTTGTTGCGGTAGCTCTACCTCCGATAGATTATTCAGGGATTCGGGGCGGTGTTCCGGCCTGGGCGTTTTGGGTGCTGGGCCCGCGTCAAAATTGAGTCTTTTCTGGGACTTGTCAGGCTTCCCCATCTTGATCTTGGCGGGTGTATGGGCGCAGTTCGGTTGGTAGTCCCGTGTTGAGGACGGCGGTGTCGGAGGGTCCGATTTTTGAGTTTTAAAAAAGGCGCTGTCGAGGCGTGCATGAATGGAGGGACATAGTGCAGTCGTGCCGGGATTTAGAGTCTCTCCCTCTACGCCTCAAGTTCAGATTTAGCCGCTGCGTGCTGCGCAAGAGACCCAGCCGTGCGGAAAGTCGTTGTGGGCTAAGATGGCAGGGGTGCCGCAGAGCGACCCTTTCTTGCTAGCGTAGCGTAGACTCGCCGTCCCGCTTGTTTTGTGTGCTTCTGTGTGCCTACGCGTGCATCCCGCCTCTCACCTGCGGATGTTCACTCCGACACCGTCCTTCTGCTGGCTGTGAGCCGTGAAGCTGCTCCGCAGGGCGGCGAGGCGGCGCCCCCGTCCCAAGTGATTCTTGCAGTGCTGCTCTCCGCTGTTGCCACACACGGCGGGTCTCACGGGTGGCTTCTTTCCGTCTACGGAGGATTGTGGCCAGGCGGGCCGGTGTTCCAGGGGCCCACGCGGTTCGCGGTTGTGCGGCCCGCACCACGCAGTGGGTTTCTCGTGGAAGGCGAGACCGATTCTCTCCGGATTTTCGGCAGGGATGAGGTGCCGCGCTAGGGTAGTGTATTTCTTGCGGATTTAATGATTTCGCCTCAGGATTGCCGCGATTGAACAGGATTCATGCGGGAGGTGGCCGAGAGCCTACAGGGGAGCGGCCATCTTGGTCGGCCCTCTAGCACCCTCTTCGGCAAAAGCCTTTGATGATAGGATTGCAGTCCTGTTGGAATACCTGGGTATTCCCCAGCCCCAGAAGGAGCTTCCTGAGTCAGGGGTTCTGTCGGAGATCCTGAGCATCAGGGCAGAGGCAAGGTCTGGCATACCCCTGCAGAAGGATGTGGCTCAAGCCACACTACACGCAACCCTTTAACAAAAAGCTGGATGCTAAGTTCAGACAGACAGAGGGGGACAGCATGTTACTATCGACACACTCAAAACCTCCGTCATCGGTTATCGCTGCAGCATCAAGCGTCCTCGTCTAGTACTGCCACGGCAGCCAACTTGAACAAGGAAGAAAAAACTCTTGAATCATTCGGCAAGAAGGTCTACTCGAATGCTGGACCACACCTCATGCAGGCCAATGAGACGCCATCCTGGCTGCGGCTAATCGACGCTTGCGGAGGGAAATCGCAGACTTCCAGACTTCGTGCCTGACATCCCTAAAGACAAGCAATCCTCTTTCAGAGCCGGCTTAGCTGAGGTGAAACTCGTGGCACAGGACATTATGAAAGCCACGGTAGGCCACATTGACACGGCTAACGGAGCGATCTGTATCGCAACAAACATGAGGCGCATGGCCTGGCTCAAAGCTACCAGGTTCAACCCAGATGTCCAGAATAGAATCCTGGACCTTCCCTTTGAAGGGGGGGGGGATCTTTTCCACTCCACAACTGATGAAGAGCTGGACAAAAAGAAGAGCAGCTCTGACAGCCAAGTCGCAGGCCATTCTTACCAAACCAGCTGCAAATCCCTTTTCACAGGCTTAGTCTCACTCCGACAGGGGGCAAACTTTTGGAGGTTTCCGCGGATTCGAGGACCGCGAAACAATGCAGCAGGTCCTCGACAGGTCCCTCAGTCACACAAAGGCGAAAACACCACAAAGCCTCAAACAAGGGGTTTTTCTAGTCCCCCTTCCGCTTATAAGCCTCTGAACAGAAGAAACAATGAGAGTTCCTTTCATTTCCACACCACCCCACTGGGGGTGTGGAGGGCCGGCTTGCCCTGCACAGTCCGGCTTGGCAGGCGAAGTTCGCTGACGCACGGGTCATCTCAGTGGTGTCCTGGGACTGCCGGCCACTTCTTCCTTCTCCTCCCCGCGTTCTCCCCCCTCCCACAAGTTGGTACACCATCACTCCTGGCAGAGATGTGCTCCCTTTTAGGGAGCGAGGCGGTAAGGGACGTCCCTCCCTCCCAACAGGGGCAGGGCTTTTACTCCCGCTTCTTTGCTATTCAAAAGAAGAACCAGGCGGGCCTGCAAGTGGTGGTGGATTTGTTTTCCATAAATCTTTACCTACCCCTGCAGAGGTTCAAGATGGTGATCCTAGCGCTCACAGCCGAGACACTATGTGGGGGAGACTGGACGTTCTTCCTGGACCTGAAGGACGAGTATCTCCACGTTCCTATTGTGCAGCCTCACCTGGCCTTCCTCCTTTTCCGGGTCATGGGCCAGCATTTTCAGTACAAGGTTCTGCCCTTTGGGTTAAACTCAGCTCCGAAAATCTTCACTAGGCTCATGAATGTGGTGGCAGCCCTCCTCAGGTCAGAGGGTCCGCATGTCTACTGTATCTAGACGATTGATTAGTCAGAGCCTCTCGTCTCTATTCGACCTGGGGTTTTCAATCAGCTACCACAAATCTCAGCTCTCTCCGACACAGATGCTAGTGTTTCTGGGCCTGTTGTGGGACTCAAAGCAGCAGAGGGTATTCTTCCACCGGGTACAAGGTTACAGCAATTCGGACTGCCGTCTCCCATTTCTCCAGCAGATCAGTCGCCACTGCCTGGTGGTATCAACGCCTTCTGGGTGTTTTGGCAGCATGTCCCCTGGCGGTACATGAGACTTCACATGAGAAGTTTTCAGTTGCATTTTCTGGATTCCTGTGACCAGGAGTCGGGCCATAACAGGGCCCAGGTCTCCATATTGTGACACCTGGACCACAATCTCAAATGGTGGCAGCAGGAGAACATCCTGGTGGACAGGCCATTCGGTCCAGCGCCCAGTACACCATCACCATGGACTCATGGGTGGGGAGCCACTCTGGTGACGCTCTCGATGGGCTCTGGACCCAGACCGACTGGCAGAATTACATCAACTGGCTGGAACTTATGGCAATCTGGTTGGCCCTCCAGTCCTTTCTCTCGACCATCAGCAGCAGGTCTGTAGGCATCCAAACACACAACACACAACACAACCTGCATGTACTATATCAACAAACAGGGTCACCAGATCCCTTCAGCTGTGCTCATTGACCCTGGAAATCTGGGAATGGGCTATCAATCACAAGGTGTGGATCTCGGCGGTGCACCTTCCGGGAGAATCCAACCTGGAAGCAGACAGACTGTCACCTGGCCGCCGACAATTACGAGTGGCAGCTGTTAGGACTGATTTATTTATACTCTGACCTGGTGGACAGATGTACCTATATTGTGACAGGATCAACTCTGACTGAAAAGCTTTAGCCAAACCTGTTTAAGTTGCAGTGACAGGCGGTCTAGGCTAAGTTCTTCAGAGGAGGTGAATTTTGTAAAGGTCCAAAATGAGGTCACACAATGGGAATCGCAGATTACACTAAGTTAGGATGTATAAAAATACAGTTATTTAATTCTGGCCAAAAAACACTATAGAAAAAGAACTACAAGCAAGTAAACGTAACAGACAACACTATCAAACTAAATACATGCATACATTCACTTGGTTATAAGGCATAATACAAATCAGAAAGTCTTGCAAAGGAAAGGTTAGACAAGTATTATGCACAAAAAAGTCCACAGAGATGATCCCTATCTAAAATTGCCCAGCCCTAAGTTGCCTGGGGCCTTGTGCCCAATAGTTCAGGTTACAGTTCCACAGAACCTAGGATGCAGATAGGGTCTCTGGGGTCCAATGAAGGGTTCTTAGGGTTAGGGTTCAGTTGAGACTAATGCCAAAAAGTAGCCCCGACCGTCAGATGTCTTGCAGAAGCAAGCTATGGCAAAGCCAAAAGTGTTAGAATTAAGCTTTATTATAATCCCATTGACTTATAATGGGAGTATAGGGGTAGGTTAGAAACTCTGTAATTTACCCCCCCGTTCTTCCGATTCTTCCCCAGACTTGGCAGCACAAAGGAAGAGTGTCCGTTGCTTTTCCTGCCGAAAGACGCAGTCCTTGATTGCCAGTAGTTGCAGGTTCGAGCTGATTTCAGGTTGGTGTCTTTAACTGTTGCAAGGACTCTCGGTCGAAGAATGCAGAAAAACTCGATGCAGCACCCCTCTCGGGACTGGACTCGCATCAGGTAAGGAGTTTTTCGGACAGTGGTCACTGCGCACAGCGATGCAAAAGGACTCAGCAGCCGCAGTCAGATTTTCCCTTCTATCTCTGGTTCCCTTGATGCTAGGATGCCGAAATTCCACACAAGGTAGTCTCGCAGGGCCAGCTGAGGATCCCTCAAGATTCAGGCTAAAACTCAGTACGTGACACGGCAGCACGGTATCCCAAAAACAAAGCTGGTCAGCCACAGGACGGTTCCAGGGCACTTCCAAAGCCTTCCTTTGGCAGGGCACTGAGCAGACGTCCGAAATGGATGGTCCTACCACTCCAAGGCTCGCAGCTTCTTCGCAGGACTGCTAAAGATCAAGAGCAAGATATGGCTCCTCCAGGACAGCAGCAGAAGTTGGTTGCCAGACCTCCTTCAGTCGGGTCTCAGGTTTCTTTGTGGGTCTCACAGCTGGATAGGATACTTGGCTCCTTCAGGTTTCTCCCGGATCTCTGAAGAATGGGTATAGGGGTCCTCTTCTTATCCTAAAAGCCAGGTAACAGCTGAAAGTCCCACTAGCCAATAGCAGGACTAGCCCACACACCCCAGCAGTGGTCCAATCAGGACCACTCACGGGAACATTCATGCATACCACTCAGACACACTGAAACTTGTTTGTGGATTGGAATTAGACTGACCCAGCCCACATCCCGCCAGCAAACACACACACCCCTCCAAAGCTCCAATGCTCTGAGGCCAGGAAGAAGGCTAAAGAACAAGATGGCAAAAGAACAGATGAAAAATCTCGTGGCATGGCCATGTTTGTCCAGTAGCCACAGTTGGTAGCCAAAAGTGGTAAAGCTAAAACGAAAATCCCCAAAAAGCGGGGAAAAGTCACTGCTGCCATCAGCCTATCCTTTTAGCACACCTAGAGTAACCAAAAAAATCCTCTGAGTGTTAGTCTAGGGCAAAACAAAAAATGCACCCCACTGTACTACTGTGGAAGCTGCATTGTAGAATGATAAAAAGTTACCACAAGTGATACAAAAGTAACCAAAAGTGGTAACATAGTAACACGACTAAGGGAAACAAGGTTTCCCAGTACAGACAGCCTGAATGACATATTGGTTTCCCCATAACATATGAGCAAAGGCCAGTGCAGTGAATCTTAAAGCTTCACTGTATTGCAAAAAGTACAGGTCAGATAAAAAAATAAAAGCATCAAGTTTTGGGGTTCCATAAAGATGGAAGGAAAGGAGCAGTAAAGAGAAATATTTCCTAACCCCTCCCTCTCTGCCCCCCCCAGGCTAAGGGACAGGGAAAACTAATCTGCCCCTGGATGGGTCCTCTGTCCAGTCGTTTA
The DNA here is from genome assembly GCF_040938575.1 of Ambystoma mexicanum. Taxonomy (NCBI): domain Eukaryota; kingdom Metazoa; phylum Chordata; class Amphibia; order Caudata; family Ambystomatidae; genus Ambystoma; species Ambystoma mexicanum. The sequence goes on from NC_090922.1 coordinate 387,991,896, forward strand.
TCCCTATTGGAATGTCCATCAAAATTGCTACATTTGGGATCTGGCTTATGCCCAATAATGAAGCTCAAGGCCTGCAGACTCATGAAACACCCGAGCCACTTTGTATTCTCTCCCTTGATATCTTATCAACCACTGCAAAGGTTTAGGGGGAGCATATACAGTGAAGTGAGTCCCATGGAGGTAGGACCTCCACTTCCTAAGGCACCATACAATGGAAAAACAACTCTTTTCCACCTTGCGCTAACTGAGTTCTCCACTCCTAAACCGGTTGCTGATTAGACATATAGTATGTTCCTCGCCTCTGTCATTAAGCTGTGAAAGTGTTCCAACTATCCCAGTGTCATAGGCATCTGTCTGCACTAAGAAATGTCTTACAATCAGGTGTCCTTAAACCAGGGGTCTGACCTAGGGATTCTTTCAGGCCAGTGAAGGCCTTCTCACACTCAGGGGTCCATACAAACTCCTAAGGTCCCCTACGAGTAGTGAGGGCAGTCGGAGGGACAGCTATATTTCTATAGACTGCCACTTTGCTCCTGTATTTCCCAGTGAGGCCCAGGAAAGTCCTCACTTGGGCTTGGGTAGTGGGGGTTGCCCATTTCTGTAAATGGAGTACTTCAATGACAAGAGGTTGCATCTTGTCCGCACATAGACCAACTTCATGCATGAGTAAGGCCAATGGCTCCTGTTCAGTTTGACACTTGACTGTCTTCCTGAACAACTTGGCCTGATGTGGGTCCTAACACCCAGTCTCTTGGGTCAGACCCAGTTCCTTCTAAGTGAGGGTTGAATCTGCCATGTCACCCAGACATGTATTGCTGAGATCCACTTTCCCATTCAGAACAGGGGCTAAGCTCAGTTGACAGGTGTCAGTTGCAGCCACCAATCCAGAAGTCCATACATCGAAGTAAGGCGCTGAAAAGGCCAAAACTGCTGTCTCCTCCTCAGCACAGACTGCAAGGGATATGTTGCAATACCCTGCAGAGAAATCATAACAGCAGCTGTACTTTTCAGCACAGAGCTGATCCACTAAGGTGTTACCTCTTAGTGAAGTGTGCGCTTCTGTGAATACATAGCTCTAGTGTCTATACAAAATCCATAACTGGCTTTACCTGTATACCCTTTCAGTTCCTGAGAATTTAACTCCTGACAGCTAGAAGGCTCATACACTCTTTGTTCCAACACAGGGTGGATCTCACACCAAATGTCAGAACTTTCTCTTGGTTCTGAGCCACCACAAAAGACAATCTTGGTGAGTTCACTTATTCCCAGAATACAATTTTTTCACACCATCCCGTTATAAAGGGTGTCAGTGACATCAAGGGAGGAGATTGCCTCAGCAAACTCTCCAGCTCACCTTGCTGATGTGGGATCAGGTGAGGCGACACTAGGCCATCCTCACTGGAGCCATTAGAAGGGCTGCTTTGGCACAGAGCAGGGAGATACACAGATTTCTCTGGCTCCCACTCTATAGCCATACGCAGGGCTCCAATTTTATCTCTCAAGATAAAATCCTCCATACTATTCCCAGGAAACTGTACGGCAACCTGTCCAGGTTCAGCAAAGCCTTGAAAATAGTTTACCTTGCCAATCTGTGTAACATGGCAAGGCCCAGACCACAGACAGGTAGTTGGGGGTTTACAGAATAGGTTTGACAGGAGAAGGTCCCACCTCCTTCTCTGGGGCTACCTGAGAGCTCTAATCAAACTCCTGAGAGATCTGACAGATCTCTCTCTCTCTCAGACCATCCTGTGGTTGACAGCTCAGTGACATTTGTCAAGTCACTCCACCATCCCTCCACTGTGCCTGACCACTACTGAGCACAGAAGAGGAGCTACCTCTGTAGCTGTCATTCAGTAGGGTGTTAATGACTGACTTGGCAGTCATTCCTTGTGGGTTGGCACAAAGGCATATGGGATTGTGATCAGCAATCACCACTTGCAACCTATTGCGTGAGGTCTCCAGAGTCTAAGGGCTAATAACATTAGGCCTTGCCTCTGGTAGCAAGGAGTTCACTCCTAAAGGTGAACTCTAGAGTAATTTTTTTTTGTCTTTCTTTATTGTTAATTGTTAGTTTCTATTAAGTTTTGGCGCGCTCTTAGTATCAGATTACGTGCCCACCTATTAGGGAATTTCTTTATGTAGTTTTGCAGTTCGTTCAGTTTTTTTGTGTTGAAAGGTAGATGCGAGGTCAGTTTTTGTTTGGCCGCTGTTTCAGTAGTCTTGGCCCAGTCTAACTCTTTGATTTTGCGCAGAACTCTGCATGGATTACGTACGAGTTCTTCTTCTTCTGAGGCAATGGTGACAAGTAAAAGTTCGTTTTCCTTTTGCCAGTTTGTCAACATCTCACATTTGCCTGTGTCCATCTAACGCTTAATCATTTTGAATATTGCGTTGCTGCCGTCCATTCGGCACTTCCTGTACAGAATTATTGAGTTACAACTCACAGTGCACTCCAATGATTGAAGACTCAAGTCACGCCTTATTGCGACTCCTTATGTAGAGTTCGGCAACTTAAGCACCAGTCTCCAGAATAGAGCTTCTAATTTAAGCCAGAGATTCTTTGGGATAGTCTGCATCGCTTCAGTGCCGTACGGCATGGCAGGCACCACCTTCATTTTATAAAAATGTATTGTCAGAGTTAAAGAAAACTTGACAAATTTTCCATCTATTACTTTTGCCTGGATCGCTAGTTTTTTTATCTTTCCATAGAGAACTGATTGCATGGTGGCCTTGTATTTGGAGCTGTCTAGTTGTACTCCTAAGTATTTGAAGGTTTGGACTGTCTCCATTTGTGATTCTCCCAAATGCCATTTTTTTTTAATCTTCAGTCATTTTGTTTTTGTGAAGAATCATGACTTTTGTTTTTCCCCTGTTAATTTCAAGGAAGTTTTCGTCTGTGTAATGTAAAAGGTCATTGAGTTGCCGCTGAAGTCCGATTGGTGTTTGGTCGAATATTGTGAGATCGTCGGCATAGAGAAATCGTCCAATCGTTTAATTTCCAATTTTTGGAAGGAATGCACGGATTGACCCTGCACTCTCTTGAAGGTCCCCTGTGTAAGCCAGGAATAAGGCTGAGGCCAGTGAGCATCCCTGCTTGACCCCACGTGTGATTGGAATTTCAGCCGATAAATCTCCTTCTCGACTTAGGCGCACCCTCATCGAGGTGTTATAATGTAGGGCATGGAATGGAGCTAGGATGTCTTCAGGACAGGTCCAGTCTTTTAATTTCTTCCACAGACGATGTCTTTCAATACGGCGAACGCTTGAGTGAAATCTACAAACAAGACAGAAAGGTATTGCCTGTGTTGCAGGGCTTTTCTTTTCAAGATGCTGAATATCAAGATGTTTCCAACTGTCCCAGTGTTTTTCTTAAAGCCTGCTTGCAGGTGATCGTTACAGTTTGCTGAAGCAGCCCAGATTTGGAATTTCTTTTAAAGTAAGGATCCGTAGACCTTTCCCATGGCATCGAGCAAGGCTATCGGCCGGAAGTTGTGGGGATTCTTTTTGTCCCCTTTTTTATAGATAGGAATTATCGTTGCAGTTGTCCATGATGTGGGCAAGGATCTTGTTTCTGCACATCGCCGAAAGATTACACTTAGCAACTCAGCCCATTCGTCGGGATGCGCCTTTAGTTCAAAGTTAGTAATACCGTCAGGTCCAGGAGCCCTGGAGTTTTTCAGCTTTTTGATTACCTCTAAAATGTCTTCTTTGTTTTCGAGGTTTATCCAAATCATGGAATTGTGCTGGATGTCTTCGCTGTCTTCAGTCATGACGGATTTGAACAATTCTGCAAAATGATTTTCCCAGGTGTGTTGGTTGATGTTGTTTGGCATTAAGTCTTCTTGTGGAGCTTCAATGGCTCTCAACAGGGACCAGAAGTCTCTTGCATTATGCGTGATGAGAGCTTTTGTGATGTCCTCTGCATCCATCTGGTAGTTTCGATGAGATCTTACCAATGCCTTGTACTCTGTTTTCAGATCTTTGACTTTTACATTTAGTTCTGATGTTAGTTTTTTTTTTTGTTGTTGCTATCCTCATAGCTCTTCTATGTTGGCATCTCCTTTCCACTAGTTCTTTATTGTTAACATATTTTTTTGTGGTTCCTACAGCTTTCTGGCGTGTTTTTTGATGCTTATATGCCGCTAGCAGTGGTTGGTAAACGACTGCTTTGATTTGTTCCAGCTGAGAGTTTGCCTTGTATTTTGATGTCAAGTACTTGATTGCTGTTGCGCTCAGTTTGATCCGCGATTTTTGAACGTTGGTCTCGATTTGGGAGCATGCTTGAATGTTCTTCTTGCCTGGAATTAGCCAGCATGTCTCTAGTAAGTTATGGTCGCTGGCGATTGTGCGCCGAACGTTGAACAAAGTTGTGGCACAACTCTAGAGTAATTGAATTTGAGTCTCACCCCTATGAACCTGGTGACAGACAGTGAGACTCCTACAGTGGTTTTCCTCTGAGACCCCTATCATGGGCTAGCAAGAATGTGTGTTAGACCACACAGGTGATATACTGACACTAGGATGCATCACCAGGGGAATGTCACACACCAACTGTAGGAGGAAGGTCCTCAAAACCTGAGCAACCTCCAACCTCTCTCTCAAGGTCTGCTATGGTGGGCTCTGTGGGTTTATTTTGCAGCAACCCGCCTTCCTGTTGAACTCTTTGCTTCACTGGAGGAGAATCCTCCCATTGGAAGCAGGCCTTTCTCCACAGGCCTAGCCATGATGGTTTTCTTTTCTGTTGGCCCATACTTCTTGCTCTCCTAGGACTCTCCTCTACCTGTGTACTAGGCAGCTGAGGAGTCCCATAGGTTTCAAGGTTTTCTGGGGTTCCTTCTTACAAACTTGGAATAGGGACACTTCCAACTACCTCAACAGATGTTGTAGGTAAGGCAGGGGGAATATTCTCCTTTCCTTTGCCTCTGTTTCTGACTCCACTGGCCATGGGTTTCCCCTTAGGCCTAGGCTTTCTCTTAGGCTTGGCTAAGACACTCTGATTTTGAGACCCAGTTCTTGAAGGGTCTTGTGAGGGCCTATCAGGACCTAAGTCTTTAAGGCTCAACTCGCCCAGCCTTCTTCTAGGAACCCCTCATATTGACAGATGCCCTGACCATTTCTCTATTCACAGCTTGAATGACAGGTGCTATTCGAACATTAAGGGAGGGCCTACCAGCTAACTGAGTATCCCCCACAGGAACTCTGGCAAGAACCTGTGGGTTTACCATGACGGAAGATACATCAGTAGGACTGGGGCCAGTGTTACTAACAGTAGAGGTATTTACACGAACTACCTGAAAACTATCCTCATAAGAATCATTACTATGCAATGGGACTGGGGTGGGAGCCAATGCTCCATTGTTTCCAAGGAATGTAGACTAATTCAGACTCTTCCTCTGAGGGAATGCAGTCTAAAGGGAAGGACACCCCTGCCATATCTTCTTCCTCATACTGAGTGAAGGCCAGACTGGCAGAGTGGACCCCCAAGGTGTTACCCTTACATTTGAGTCCCCCTGCCTGTCGTCACTTGCTCCACAAGTGTGACAAGTCTCACTGACACTTGACAGGTAGGGAGGCTTAGTGTAACCACTCACATGCTTGGGAGGGTTAGTCCCACTACCCTGACCTGATTTTGATGACTTCCCCTTATTAACCCTTGTGTGGGCCTTCTTGGGCATAGATTAATCAGTACCCCCACCCTCTTTCTCTCTTTCCCTCCTCCTGCTTACCTTAAGCAGGCTCGTCCTTATAGGACACACTATGTGAAACTCGTAAATCAGCAGCAATGGATAGCCTCTTTGGGTTTAACTCCCTTGAGTCAGCCAAATGCTGCTTCAGCTGTTAGGCAGAATCCTGTGCAGTGCCCTTAGGGACCGCTACACACAATTAAGACTACAAGTGGTAATACAAGTTCGCCTTTGGTACAAGCCTGTACTACACTGTTAAAATGGTAGCAGTAGCGGAGCGGCCAGACTTATCTCAAGAGTAAATGAGCAGTAGTAAAGATTACACAAAGGACCACAATTATTGTGACTCAAGCAAACACTGACTCAAGGTTTCAGGTAAAAAATAGAAGTATATTTATTTTAAACCATCTGTTCATAAAACACTTCACTTCTATAAATTCAAACCACACGTAAAATACACTACACACAACCACTTCCAATTGTTCCAGCAAATTCAAGGTAAGTACATTAGGATTTGACAGACAGGTGTTGCGATAGTAACGCGTACCCGTGAATAGAAATGCTCACAAAGTTAAAACACACTTTGTACTTTAGAATTTCAAACAAGGGAAAAGGGGATAAAATCACAGTTAATACTTTTGTCAAGGCAAGGGAATCGGAGGACTCGTTCAAAGATACAGATTAAAGTCAATAGGCCTGCGCCCGTGTCAATGGAGCAGATGCTCAGTTGCCGAGGATCACACGTTGAACAGTTCAAGATTTGAGATGCCAAGAGTACTTAGCTATTGTCAGATGTAAGGAAAAGTTATAAGAGGGAAGGAAGAAAGAACAAATCTTCATGGAGGAAAAGGATTCACCTGATTCCAGATGGTCAGTCGGAGAGAACGACCAAATGTGCACAGTACTTTATTCCGTTTGAGAAAAGCTGGTGCCACGGCAGTTGTTCCTGGTAGTTCCTGCAGACTCTTGGTTCCTGCGGCTTCAGTCGTGGGGACAAGAAGGACAATATCTGGAGCGATCTGCACTGCCCAGGGATGAGGCCAGCAGCAGCGAAAAAGACAACGATTAATAAAAGGTGCGCTCCTTTAAATCAGGAGAGGGCTCTTCTGATGGCTATCTGGACCACTACGGCACAGCAGTGATTTCGACCCAGGGGAGGATTCTCTGACTGAAGAAAGGGTGAGCTGGTTGATCCCACCAGGCTCAAGGGAAGAGGACTCCGGACTGGTGTTAGGGAGAATTCTCTTATAAGGCTAATTTCCCAAACCTAGTGAGTCCCCCAGCAGCTTTGCTGGATTTTTGGGGTTTGTTTTTTTCTCCTGCTAAGAGTGAGACTCTTGTCCTCCCACTCTTAGGCATGATTTGAGGTATGTCTTTGACTTTTTGTGTGCTTATGGGCTATGGGGTCTTTTACTCCATAGGGTATCATCTGTTTTTGTGTATGTGTTACACAGCACCCTCAGTGCAGTAACACAGGGGTGTCATAGTGATCCCCAAACATAGACTCCATACCCTGGGACTGACTACTGGGACCATTGACTTTACTAGTCCAAAATTGTGAACAGAACCAGTACAAACCATCATATTGTGGAAGTACTGGAAGGGGTTAATTCGATTGCCCCTGGGTCTGTTTCCAAGGGGACACTGTCCAGTCCCCCCTTGTCGAGTTTCTGGCTGATGGCAGTGGTTACCACGCAAAATATTCCACCGGAATATTTCCTATGGGATTTTCCCATTGATTTTAAACACACCACTTTTTGGTGCAATGTTAAAGATACTGCCGGTTTATTTATTTAATATTAAATCACTGGTTGGGTCTTTTTGCCAGCACTCTTTTCTAAAATGGCGTTTGTGTCCATCTCTGTAACTCCAACCAAGGTCGGGCCCTTTGTTCCACTTTTTGCCGTTTTTCTCCACAGAAGCCCTCCAACTGGTGCCACTCTGTCTGGGTTCCACAGGATGTGTGGGTGGGGGAATTGACACCATGGACTGCGTTGCCTTAGCAACCCAAGTCGCGCTCTGTACGATTGGGCCAGTGGTGATCCGCCCGGCTCACCACTTAGCATGTTTGAGTGACAGCTAGGCTGTTGAATGGGGGTTTTTCTGCATAAAAGCAGGGCTTTTGGGACTGGAACTTAAGAAGTCGCCACAGGACCTAAGAAATCCGAAGAGGGGAGAAGCTGAGCCATCTGCAACGACGACACCACTTTCCCGACGACAAGAGAAGATCTTCTGCTGAAAGAGTCTTCTTTCTCTGTGCTGGTGGGATCAACCAGTTCGCCATTTCGCCTTCCAGGACGTCTCTTGGTCGAATCGCCCGTGCCAAGCACCCCGGTGGCCGGATAGCCAAGCTGCACCACTGTGACCGCGAATACCAGGAACGCACCTTTTCACCGACGAACTCCGCGACTGGTTTCTTCCCTGGGCAGTGCAACGACTCCAGTTTCCTCCTCGACGAGATCCTCTCTTCCCCGGTCGAAACCACGAACTGCACCTGCTGCCAGGAACAACTGCCACCGCTGGAGCTTCCTCACTCTTTAAGGTACTGTGTTCCACCTGGCCTACCTTTCTTCGGTTTGCCCAAGGTGACCCTTAAATCCTTGGCTTTCCAACTGGGTTGGCCCCCAGACCTTCTAACTTTATCCTTTGAACCACCCCAACCTCTTTTGAACATTTCTACAAAGACTTCAATGCATTGCTAAACCGTGTGATCTTGGGCACATTTCGCCTTGCTCCATTCAAAGTGGGCCTGGCCTATGAACTTTGGCTCTACAGTATACTCTGCCTTCAGTAACTTGATTTTGCCTCTTAAAAGTGTTGGGAACTGTTTTATTTTCATGACCTGCCTTTTTCTCTCCCTTTAACCTAATTATTGGAGTGCCATCTGAGTTACACGCTCACCTCTGTTTTGACAAAAAGTGGTGTTTTAACTTAGACTTGTCTAGTAATTGCTAAGGGAGGTGTAAATACTTTTCTGATTGTGTTGGAACTTGCTTTTGATTAATAGTGCTAGAGTATTTCCTAAAGTGTGTGTTAAATAAATAATTATATACTTTTGATACAAAGCACTGGTCAGTGTTTGCTTGTTCTGTGTTTTTTACCCTATTGTGTATCCTCTGTATACTGCCCAACTCTTCTTGAGAGAAGTCTGACTGCTCAGCCACAGCTACCAGGTAAATCTGGGTGGTACAGACTGCTACCAATTGGGTTTACTGATTACTCCTGTAGTCTTAATCTTTTTGCAGTGGTCACCAAGGGAACTGCACAGGATTCTGCCTAACAACTGGATCTTCTCTTGTCGTGGAAGGATAGAAAGCTCAGGACTGCAGCAGGGCTTCACTGGGATTCTGGGTTGCAGCAGCCGTCTTCTTCTCCTCTTCGGTTCTTTGCAGTTCCAGTGGCGACTCTGTCTTCTAGCCCAAGAGTCCTGCCTTTTATGCCAAAATCCCCCATTTACATAGCCTGGCTGTCAATCACTCAGCAGGGGGGTTGTCCAGCCCGGACAACCACCTCAGCCAATCACCACAAAGTGCAACTTGGGTCTCCAAGGAGACCCTGTGCAGGGGGTGACTACACCCCTCCCTCACATTCAGCCCACCTAGACACCCAGACGCCAAAGGAGGGCTTTTGGTCAGAAGCCCGCCAAAGGTCGGCGAACAAAGGAGGCAATCCTGGTTTGCCGCGCAAAGAAAGACCCAAGAAGGATGTTAGTGTTAGGGAGAATTCTCTGTTTAGGCTGAATTTCCTAACCTAGTGAGTCCCCCAGCAGCTTTTCTGGATTTTTGGGGTTTATTTTTTTCTCCTGCCAAGACTGAGACTCTTTTACCCTCACTCTTGGGCATGATTTGAGTGTTTCTTTGACTCTAGATGTGTTTAATGGGCTATGGGGTCTTTTACTCCATAGGGCTTCATGTGTTTTTGTGATGTGTGTTACACAGCACCCTCAGTGCAGTAACATAGGGGTGTCATAGTGACCCACCCCAAAATAGACTCCATACCCTGGGACTGACTACTGTCTCCCAGGGCATGTAAAGTCACCATTGACTTTACTAGTCTCAAATTCTGAACAGAACCAGTACAAACCATAATATTGTGGACGTACTGGCCGGGGCAATTCGATTGCCCCGGGGTCTGTTAGTCGAGGGGGCATGTCTCCGTCCCCCCTGATCGAGTTTTGGCTGGTGGCAGTGGATACTACTTTTTATATTCGACCGTGAATATATCTCTATAGGGTTTCCCATTGTTCGAGGCTACCAACTTTAATTATTTAATTCCTATAGCCTCGAACATACTGCCGGTTTATTTATTTAATATTAATTCTCCGGTTGGTATTTTTTGCCAGAACTCAGTTCTAAAATGGCGTTTGTGTTCGCTTCTGTGACTCCAACCCAAGTTGAGCCCTTTGTTCCACTTTTTAGTGGGCTTCTCCACAGAAGCCCTCCAAAGTGGTGCCACTCTGTCTGGGGTACTTAGGAGGGGTGGAGGGGGATTTAGGCACCCTGGACTGAGTTGCCTAGGCAACTCAAGTCGCACTCCGTCCTGATTGGCCCAAGTGGTGAGCCGGCCGGTTCACCACTTAGCATGTTTGAGTGACAGCTAGGCTGAGTGAATGGGGGTTTTCTGCATAAAAGCAGGGCTTTGGGTACTGGAACTTTAGAAGTCGCCACAGGACCTAAGAATCTGATGAGGGAGAAGCTGAGCCGACCTGCTATGATGACAGCACCGGTGGAGCCCTGCTGAACCGTCTCACCACTTTTTCCCAACGACAGAGGAGATCTCCAGCCCGGAGAGTCTTCTTCCTTCAACTGGTGGGGATAACCAGTCTGCTTCCTTTTTCACTTCCTGGAGCATCTCGTGGCCGCCTTGCCTGTGCCAAGCACCCCGGCAACCGGGATACCACGTTTTACCACTACCGCGAATCAAAGGGTAGTACCTTTAAACGGAAAACTCTGTGGCTGGTTTCTTCCCTGGCAGTGCAACGACCTTCATCTTTCCTCCACGTCGAGATCTTCTCTTCCTCTGGACGACGCTGCGGCTTGCACCCGCTGCCAGGAACAACTGCCCCCGCTGGAGGATCCTTTCCACTTAAGGTACCGTGTTCCGCCTGGCTACCCTTGCACCCGACTGTACGGGGTAGATTTAGCCCCCGGCTTTCGAACCTGGGTTAGCCTGGGACACCCTGGCTAAACTTTTCTGAGCCTAACTAAAACCTTTCTGAACTCCCTGCAAGACTTTTTAAGCCTGTTGTCATTGTGCGATCTTGGGTGCATTTGTGCCCTGCTCTCTCCAAGAGTGGGCCCGGCCTATGGACTTTGGCTCACAAGTAACTTTTGACTTTCCTGCCTTGCTTAAGAGTTCCTAAGTATTAGTGTGGTGTATTTTCCTACATTCTGCCTTGTTCCCTCCCTTTTTCGTTAACTTATTGGAGTGCCATCTATAGTTAAGCGCTCACCTCTGTCTGGAAATAAGTGGTGTTAACTAAGACTTGTCTGATAAGGAATAAGGGATGTATATATAATAATAGTAACTGTGTTTAGAGTGATTACAATAATAGTGTTGGAGTGTTTCAATAAGTGTGTTTTTAAATAAATAATTATATACCTTGATAGTAAAGCTCTAGTCAGTGTTTGCTTGTGCTATTGTGTCTGAGTGCCTATTGTGTATACTTTACATACTGCCTAACTCTTCTTGAGGGAAGTCTGACTGCTCATCCACAGCTACCAGGTAAATCGGGGTGGTACAGACTGCTACCAAGTGGGTTTACTGCCAACACCTGTAGTCCTAAATCTTTTGCAGTGGTCCCCAAGGGAACTGCACAGGTTTCTGCCTAACACTTAACAAAAAGAAATGGCGATTAAACCCAACTGGAGCCAAAATAAAAAGTATTTGGGCAAGCAGGTTTAAAGTTCGAGGCTACTAAAATAGCCTAAAACGTACCACGTTATGTAATATAACCGCGGTAGACAAATTAGGGTAGGTACCACTGCCACCAGCCAAGTCTTAATGTTAAGGGAGCGACACAATGCTCCAAGAGGCATAGATAAAAAGGGCTAAGAGTTAACCCCTTCCAATACTCCATATAAGATGTGGTGTACTGGATCCGTGGTTAAAAGTAAATATGTAAAGTTAATGGCAACTTTACCCTTTTCTTGGGGACAGTAGTGAGCCCCAGAAAATGGAGTCGGTGAGAAGTCTAAGAGACAACCCTGTGTCGCTGCACTGAAGGTGCTGTGTAACACACAGAGTGGGGCTACTGAAGTGGTGTACTCCAGAGTCCACAATCACAAAAACAGTAGAAATACACATGGCAAAACGCAGGTAAGAATGGGGGAAAAGCTCACACTCTTACCAGGTGGAAAAAATAAACTCCAGAAATCCAGCAAAGCTGCTGAGGGACTCACTCACAATTTGGCCATTTCAAACTCAAGCTCTTTCTCTTTGAGCCTAAGGGTGTCTCTTTCCAAATTGAACAATGCCTCAGCATTTGAGGAGGTCACAGCCATAAATATGCACTTCCCTCCTCCTCATCCTCCACAGTAGCCACTGTAGTGGCAGCAATTAGATTCCTGATGCTGGGTCCAGCTCCACTATGAGAACCATTTGTCAAGTTAGGCACAACCTTGTTTCTCTCAAAGTCCCAAATTTTGACAACAAACTGAGCTTTTGTGCCAGAGACTGTCAAGCCTCTCTCAGCACACAACCTTCTCAATATAGTCACTTTTGAGGCACTAAAAGTGATGAAAGTGATTGTTCCATTATATTTTGTATCTACCAGGCAATCAGAAATGTGAGTTTTCTCTTAAAGCATCTGAAAGAATGGCGGGCATTACTTCAGATGCTTGGGCACTGGAAACAGTAGCCCAAGGTTACTGTCTTCCTTTTCAAAAAAGGCCTCAAGATCATCCACCAGGAACCAACTCAAAATTCCAGATCCACTCCTTGTGCAGGAAATGTTAACCCTGCTAGAGAAAGTTGCAATAGAACCTGTAGCAGAGAGGATCAAGTTTGGTATTCCCCTACTTTCTCATTCCCAAGTAGGACAGAAGATTAAGAAACTTGAACAAGTTCCTCAGGAAGGACAAGATCAAGATGGTTACCCTTTCTCAGATCCTTCAGGCTCTCCAACTCGAAGACTCGTTGCTATCATTGGACCTTCAAGATGCTTACTTTCATGTGCCAATCCATCTCAAGCACAGGAAGTACCTGCGGTTGGCGGTTTTCATTATCAGTTTCGAGTTCTGCCATTCAGGATGACGTCCGCCCCAAAGGTTTTCACCAAACTCACGGTGGTAATGGTAGCGTGTCTCAGGAGAAGGGGATTTACGTCTAACCCTACCTGCACGATTGGCTGATTAGGGCTTTTTCACTCGAACAAGCCCAGGAACATCTCCGTATCACCTGCCACTCCCTATACAGACTGGGCTTCTGCCTCAATTACAAGAAGTCCCATATGATACCTTTCCAAAGACTCCAGTTCATCGGAGGGGTCTTGGATACTTCAAGCCTCGCCTCCCGAGGTTTGAGCTCAACACATTCAGCAGATGGTAGCAAAATTACAGAATGCCCAGCATCTTCTGGCCTTCGATTTTCTGAGGTTGCTCGGTCTCATGGCATCCTGCATTTTCCTGGTGCCAGAGGCCCGATTGAGAATGAGATCCCTTCAATGGGCTCTCAGAACTCAATGGTCCAAATTTTCAGGGAATATGTTGAATCAACTGCAAGTTCCGAGCAGAGTTGGTGGTCTTGCAAGGACAACATTGTCAATGGGGAATCTTTTTGGCAACCGTGGCCGGAGATAATGGTACTGACGGACGCCTCACTCACAGGCTGGGGAGCCCACACCAACAAACTGACAATCAGCGGTCGTTGGTCTCCATCGGAGTTCAAACTACACATCAACCTTTTAGAGTTTAGGGCAATCAGAGTAGCGCTGAAGGCCTTCCTGCCCTCTGTACGGGTAAGGAATGCCCTGATAATGACGGACAACACAGTGGCCATGTACTACCTCAACAAGAGAGGAGGTGTAGGGTCACTACCTCTGTGTATAGAGGCAATGCAGCTCTGGTTCTGGCCGATACAAGAAGGAATCTCTCTGTCAGCAGTTCATCTAGTCGGAGAGCAGAACACAGCGGCGGGTGCTCTGAGCAGGCATAGCAGTCTCCCACAAGCGGGAACTAGCTCAGGACGTCCTTCAAGAGATCTTCACCCCTTGGGGAACCCCTCAAGTGGATCTGTTTGCGACCGTGTCAATCTGAAGTGCGAACAGTACTGCTCAAGGGAATTTCCTCCAAGAGGAGCTCTAGGGGACACGTTCGTAGTGGACTGGGAATTCTCGTCCTGTACACACTTCCTCCAGTCCCTGTGATTCCTCACGTAATCAGGAGGTTGAGAAAATTCAGGAAATCCATGATACTAATTGATACGGATTGGGCCAGGAGGACGTGGTACCCGGACCTTCTGGACATGTCCATCAGCCCTCCAATATGTCTTCCACAAAGAGAGGATCTTCTCTAGCAATAGAAAGGTCGGGTTCTGCATCCAGAGGTCAAGACACTCAGCCTTGATGCATGGTTTCTGAGAGGCTGAGATGTAAGGATCAGGACCTCCCGAATGATGTAATGGAGATTGTGCTTTCGGCCAGAAGGCCAGCAACCAAACCCTTGTACCAGTGTTGTTGGAATAAATTCAGTAACTGGTGCAAGGACAAGAATGTGGACCCTTTTAAATGTGGCACTCCTATGGTGCTATCTTTCCTGTTGCATTTGGCTAATCTGGGACCCCAGATTGGGACCATAAAAGTATACCTGGCAGCGCTTTCCATTTTTAAGCGCTCCTCTGAAGAGATATCCTAATTCCAAATACTTAATTAATTGTTCAATTTCTCAAGGGACTCAATAATCGGTACCCTCCAGCCTATTTCATGTCTCTGCTTGGGATTTAAAGCTTGTGTTAACATTTCTAACTTGTACTCCTTTCGAGCCTTTACATTCCTTCCCGTTAAGGCTCTTAACTCTGAAAACTGCACTTGTGGCATTAACATCAGCCCGCAGGGTAAGTGAGATGCAGGCTCTTTCATGCAAGCCTCCTTACATTATGTTTCAAGGATAAGGTAGTCCTCGGAGTAAAACCTTCATTCCTGCCTAAAGTAATCTGACTTCCATTTGTCGCAGAAGATAACACTACCATCTTTCTATCCTCTGCCTCATTTGGGCAGAGAGGAGAAGAGGCTGCATAGGCTGGACCCAAAAAGGGCTCTAAGCGTTTATATTGCAAGAATGGCAGAATTTCCCCATTATGATCAACTATTTGTGGGATATACCGTCCATAAATTGGGCCTTGCAGTAACTAAACAAACCATATCCCGATGGATTACTCTGGCTATTGGTGAAATGCTACAGATTAGCGGGCAAAGACCCGCCGGAAGGGCTTCGGGCACATTCCACGAGGGGCATGGCAACTTCCACGGCTCTCCAAAGGGGTGTCCCTATAATTGACATTTGCTCTGCGACGACTTGGTCGTTCATTCATACATTCATTAAGCATTATTGCTTGGACGCCTCTTCCACTCAAGGAGGTCTTTTTGCTAACGCAGTCCTTCATTCCATTCACGATTAATTTAAATATTATTCTCTCCTCCAAATTGTCACTTGGGAGTCTATCAAAGATGACGTGGGAGGACACAATCCATTCAAAGAACATGTTAATTACCCGTGGTAACGTTTTGTCGACCGGATGTTCCTCCCACTTATTCCTCATCGCCCCTCCCAGCATACCCCACTGTACAATTTACCTGAATTACACTCTGCGTTCCTTTCACCAGAAAAAACCTCCCAGAAGTGACCTCCAGAGGACCTCAAGGACGTGAAACATTGATCCAGGTCCAAGGTAGGGCCTCTATTTTCCATTGCACCCCGCAAGGGAGACTCCTTCCCAAGGACTCGCCCGTGCGGGAGGGGCACTCAGGTTCTCATGCCAGCCCGTGCACCGAGGCTGCTCCAGCTACCGGCCTATAGGCCGAGGTATCCTCGGATCCTCCCGATAAGTGTTCAGAGACTGGAAGGTTCTTGTACCGGTCTTTACCAGACTGGCTCTGCCCTTGTACCGGCATCATGTCTAAGGGGCCACGCCTTACTACCAGCAATACGTCCGAGGGGGTGCCTAAACGCAGCTCTGCCTGCCCCCGGGCCGAGGGTGTCGCACCTATCGGGTCTAGGCCCGAGGAGCAGGGTAGGCCTCACAATCCACACTCAAGAGTCCTGGAGGTGGCTGGGCCCAGCGAGCCGAGCAACACGATGCAGGCACGTGGCAGGCAGCTCAACAAAATGGCCGCCGTGTCAGACATCACCGGTCTGTCGACACCATTCCAGGAGTTCGGCGAGGAACGAGTGTCAAGGTGGGACTGGCCTCAACCAGGTACGTGGCCTAGAGCCTATCCTTCTTTTGCGCAGGGCAGGTTCCCTCTGCGTACGTATGGGCAGGGTGTGCAGCGGCTCTAGCAGCCTCCGGCTACACCGTCTATATCCCCTACCACTCCTCTGGCCTGTGAAGACAGGTTCTTCAAGAAGTTTATTCGGGCTCATGATGTCCCTTCCGATGGGGGTTATCCTAAGTGTTAAGAAACGCCAGAGGGGGGTGTCTGTATTACTTCTCTCTATATGGCAGTGGAGAGGCACAGAGGACCCCAGCCAAGATTCTCTATTATTGGTACGTGGTCAAGCAATCAAGGCCTAGCTTCTCAGGAGGTGATGCAGGCTGGTTCTTAAGTACAGTGTTGTCCCCAAGCACCCACAAAGGAATGTCCACCCACTGTATCGGTTAAAACATAGTCTTTATATAATTAATATTCAAGGTCACGTACACTATCACAATTACTCACTTTGTACTCCGAAAATCAACAATGGTAAATATATGCAGTTCTAAAGTGGTACCACAAACGTTATTAGATCTTATTAAAGTGCATACGGTCAGAATGACACACAGATCGAATAAAGGGAAACCAGTAGTAGGGAGAGGAAGGAAAGCAAGATGGTTGAACAATTGGCAGAATACTGGTCACTATCGTTAAACGCAGTTCTGTGTGGAGATCCCTCCCCCAATCTGGGCAACCTGCAGAAGAAAGATACAAGCCCAGTCCATATATTGTTCTCACTAGACTTCCCAATAGTTCTGCAACACCATATTACTTGGCGTTGTAGCGTTCTTCGTTGGGGAATCAACGGCCCTTCTTGAGTGTCCTCCCTTTCAGGCAGGAGTCACGGGTCGTCGAACGTCCAACGGAGAACAGGTCGAGCCATGACGGTGAAGTGGCCGCGTCGTTCCTAGCGGTGCTAGTTGACGGGGAAGCGTAAATGTCCTGCAAGGAAGAGGCGTGCGGGGCAACTCGATGTCGATAGTTCTGGACCGCAAAGAGTTTGTAGAACTGTGGCCCAGCAAGAGTGTCGAGTCGTCAGCGTCTCTGTGGTCTTTGGGTGTCGAGAAACGCACTGGTGGATGCTCCTCGGCGCGTCGACAGTCAGGCCTTCTCCAGCAGGATACAGCGGTGACAATGCGGACGAGAGCGTCCTTGGATTTGAAAGTTCTTAGGCAAAGGGGAGCATGGTGGCTCCGGACGGCGACGGCAGACGTCGACAGTGGCGGACAACAGTCCGGGTGCTTTTCCTTGGAGATCCGCAGCAGTCCCCATATCGGGTCGTCAGCCTGTCGAAGGTCTGTCTACCAGGGAGCTTTGGCAAAGATCAGCTGGTGCACAATGGTCCCTCGTAGCTCGGTAAGAGGGCGCCTTACCAGGTCTTCTCTGGGTCAGTTCTTGGAGGCACGACAGCTTTCAGATTGTGAAGGAGAGCAACAGCAATTTTTCTCGTCCAGCAGGGCTTCAAGGTCAAGCTTCAGTTACTCCAGTTACTCGTCTTAGTGGACTTCAGCTTCTGAACACAATTCCTAGCAGTGAGAGGTCCCCATATATACTGTTGATCTCCCATTCATTCCGCTGGGTCACACTCAAGCATCCAATCACGAGTAAGGGCATTCAGGCAGGCAGGCAGCCAATCAGGCACACAGTAAGAGTATTAAGCCTGATGAAGTTCGAGTAGAGAGCGGAACGCGTGGCGTTTTTAACCAGGATGGGGAACGGGAGAGTTGTGAATCTCTGGGTGTACCCCTTGAGTCTATGAAAATTTATATTGGAGGATTGATCCTTTCCTCCGAAATGGTGCTGCCTGCATGAAAAACAGCCACTGCAGGATTGAACCATTCCCATATCTTCAGCTGACGGTTACGCAGTACAGACGTGTTGGGACATCGCATATTGGTATAGCTGGTACTCCTGTTCTTCATATCAGGAATTTTCAGCTGTCTCTCCTCTCTCTTCATTCATGAAGAGTTGAATTGTTATTCTCCTGATGAAGGCGTAACTCAATTAAAGTTAAATACGCCGAAACCGGTTGAGAAACCAGTGATGAGGTCAACTTTGGACATCGATGTGACCCATCCTAAACTGATGACCACTTGAACTATCTGTTGTTGTGGCTTTTCATATATATTTATTATATATCTCTTTCTCTCTCTTTTTTATGAAGACAATAAGTAAATCAATTGTTATGACTTTTTTAGGATAAAGTTTTACCTTGCATGTATTATTGTGATGGATGTATGAATGGTTATTGGATGCCTGTGTACGAATGAGATGGATTATATGTGAAATTATGTGTTCTTAATTCCTTTCCTGCGATGTAAAATTATTGAGTGCTATGGTTAATACTCGATTAAAATTTGACATTTAAATAATGGATCAGGTTCAATTAAATTTCTTGATTCCTTCTGTCTCCAAAATTGTATCCTCTGGTTTTCTTCCGTAATTAGTAATGTACTAATACCCTGACCCAGAGTGTGGGGTTTCCTGTGTCCTTCAGATAAATATACACAGTGCATTCAGGCCATTCACTTCTCTC
This sequence comes from Ambystoma mexicanum, assembly GCF_040938575.1. Taxonomy (NCBI): domain Eukaryota; kingdom Metazoa; phylum Chordata; class Amphibia; order Caudata; family Ambystomatidae; genus Ambystoma; species Ambystoma mexicanum. The sequence goes on from NC_090922.1 coordinate 388,010,527, forward strand.
CAGACACTCACAACAAGTTATGTGTATTGGGACAAGTACCGAGCCATTCAACACTCCATACTGCATTCATACCGGTTTCGGGCAGGGCTGTCTCAGTCATTGTGTCAAACACCAGATACTAGACACCCACAACACAGAATGCGTATTCGTCACACACTCCATTCACCAGGTCCCACCCACAGGCGTACCCACAACATACGGTCGTTGAGAAGGCTCCAGCCAGTCTGGTCGGCACTTGGAACTTCCACCCAACAGCCAGTCAGGGGGAAGGGACAGAGGCAGGGCTTCCCGGGACTTCGAGAAGATCAAAGTAACAGGTGATGGAAGGCAAGAGGCCATGGGGCCATTTTGTCTCCATCCGGAATCTACCGATTCCAATGACAGGGCCTGGGCATCCCAAAATGGAGGACTCTCAGGGCACCAGTCATTTCAGCACGGGGCTGCCACCAGCCCGTACCCTGCTCTGTGGGTCACACACAGGTGCCCAAAAACATACACTAGGGGCACAGGGTTGTACCCCCACCCAGGGGTGCCAAAAGGGTATCCCATGGGTCTGTTCACCAAACCAAAAGAGAGCTGCACCACCAGGAGTCCCACACGAACTCCTGCGCGGAAAACAAGACAGAACACACAATGAAAAGCAGTAAAGGACAAGGATACGGAGGCCCTGTCCCTCCGATGCATTTGCAGCATCACACTCCGGGATACCATCAGGTATGTGCGCCCTCCAATGCTTACAGCACCTCCGGCTCTTCCGCCAGTCCCACCAGCCCCTGTGCAGCCTCTGCCTCCGGCCCCCAGCCGATTCCTCAGGCGGTTCCTTACCAGCCTCCTCCACAGCCTCCGGCTCCAGTCCCGGTACCCCAGCCGCAGGCTCCCGCTACTCCTCCACCGTCGCAGGATCCTCCTGACCCACAGAACACAGGTGAGGAGGAGGATCCTGACACACCATCGTCGGCCAAGGCCTTCCACGAACGTCTTGCAGGGCTGGCGGAGTACCTGGGCCTGCCTCAACACGAGGTCGAGCAACCGGCAGAAGGGGTCCTTGCTGAAGTCCTCACGCGACTCCCCTCTGTCAAAACGGGAATTCCACTGCAGACCGATGTAGTCTACCTGGCAAAAAAGGGTTGACTCAAGCCCCACTCTGTCCAGACGGTCAATCGACGCCTGGACGCTAAGTACAGGCAGATTGTTGGGGATACACTCTTGTCATCGTTCCATCCTCAGCCCCACTTCTCAGTGATCGCTGCGGCATCACTATACTCCAAGCCTCAGTCGTCCTCAGCCTCCTCCTCAGTGACGCTGCTAGCCAAGGAGAAGATCTTGGAGGCTTACGGGAAGAAGCTGTATTCCAACGCGTCCTTGCATCTTCGTCAGGCCAACGCAATGCCATGCTGGCTGCCACTAACCAAACGTTATGGCGGGAACTTGCGGACTGGCTGAGGCCAAGCTGGTGGCGCAGGACCTCATGGAGTCCACCGTGGCCCCTATTGACACCTCTGGCCATGCCATTTGTATCGCCACGGACATGAGAAGGACAGCCTGGCTCCGTGCAACAAAATTCAACCCGGACGTCCAGGAACGCATCTTGGATCTTCCGTTCGAAGGGGGTGACCCCTTCCACTCCACAACAGACGAGGAGCTGGACAAAAAGAATAACAGCTCACAAACAGCCAAGTCTTTATCCATCTTGACAAAGACCACGCCCAAATCGTACACCCAGTCACAGCAGCGCTCGAACAAGGGGCGTACATACGGAGGGTTCTGCGGCTTCCAGGAAGAAGGTCCAGGCAGCCGGACCGCTCACCTACTCCAAATCAGCGCAGGCAACAAAAAGGGGGAAGTAAGGGCTCTTTCCAGTCCCCCTCCTCAGCAACAGCCTGTGAGGGAAAGAAGGCATGACACACCCCTTCGGGTCCACGTGTCTCCAGTTGCGGCAGATTTGCACTCCATGCACATTTCTGGCGCCAGAATTACGCTGACCCCAGGATCCGCTCTGCAGTATCCACGGGGTACCGCCTACCCATCCAAGCCTCTCCTCCTTCCTCCCCTCCACTCCCTCAAGTTGGGACAGCAACTCTTCTGGCAGAGATCCGATCGCTCGTAGAGAGCCAGGTTGTGGAGGAAGTCCCAGCGAGGTTTGGGCTTTTACTCCAGGATTTTCAACATTCAGAAAAAAAAACAGGCGGGCCTGAGAGTTGTGCTGGACCTTTCCACCCTCAACCTCTCCTTACCTCTACAAAAATTCAATATGGTTACGCCAGCCTTTATAGCAGAGACATTGTGCAAGGGAGACTGGATGTGCTGCCTGCATTTGAAGGACGCGTACCTACACGTCCCGTTTGGGCAGCCCCATCGTTCCTTCCTACGGTTCAGGATCATGGGCTACCATTTCCAATACAAGGTCCTTCCTACTGGCCTCAACTCTGCTCCCAGGGTCTTTACCAGACTCATGAATACTGTGGCTGCCCTCCTCAGAGCGCAGGGCTTTCACATCTACCCATACCTCGACGACTGGCTTGTGAGGGCTACATCTATGGAAGCGGTTCACCACTTTTCCCATACCCTTATGAGCACACTGCACGATCTGGGCTTCTCGCTCAATCTCAAGAAGTCGCAGCTGCAGCCCACAGACTCTGACATTCTTGGGCCTCATCTGGGACATGTGCTCAGAGAAGGTTTTTCCGTCCGAGGACAAGATCTCGGCCATCAGGAGGGCCTCCACTCACTTCCTCAGCAGAGAAGTGACCTCGGCCTGGTGGTCCCAGCCTCTACTTGGTCTCCTGGCGGTGGTCCTATTAGGCGTTCCACACACAAGACTGAGGATGAGGAGGATTCAGCTGGCCTTCGCAGCTTGATGGAACCAGGAGCGGGGCTCCCAATCCGAGATGATCAACGTTCCTCCATCTCTCCACCCAGACCTCACATGGTGGTCCAGGGACTGCAACCTACGGATGGGAAAGCCTTTCTGGCCTCCCACCCCTCAGGTCACCATCACCACAGACTCCTAGCTCGAGGGCTGGGGAGCCACCCTGGACGATCTCTCGGTCCACGGCACCGGGACTCGACAGGAGCAGGAATACCACATCTATTGGTTGGAGTTGAAAGACATCTGGCTAGCTCTCAGAGCATTCCTTCCAATTCTAAATTATCCTCATCCAGACAATAACTCGACCAGCATGTACTATATCAACAAACAGGGAGGCACCAGATCCCCTACACTGTGCAGACTGGCAATCAGCATGTGGGAGTGGGCCCTGGAAAATGACATCTACCTCACAGCCGGGGTAATCCAACCTGGAGGCGGACAGGCTCAGCAGGTTGGGAGCGGACAATTACGAGTGGCAGCTAAAAGACCTTGTTGTTCAGGAGATCTTCAACGGATGGAGTCTCCCCCATGTGGATCTCTTTGCCACCTGGCACAACAAGAAGTGCCCTCACTTCGCCTCCTGGCAGGGACAGGCCCGGCTCCCTGGGCAATGCATTTCAGATTCAGTGGAAAGGCATGACAGTGTACACCTTCCCGCTCACTCCGCTGATTCACCGAGTGAATTGCAAGATCAAGGAGTCTCTCCAGCTGAACATCATTCTAATAGCTCCATTGTGGCCAGCCAGGCCATGGTTCTCAGAGCTGTTCAGCCTCTCGGAGATGCCACTGATTCACCTTCCCACGGGCCCAGCACATCTTCTGGCGCAGCAGGGGGGCAGGGTCATCCACCCTGCGCCACAGAAACTAGCCCTCACAGTGTGGTTCCTGAACAGGTAACGCTAAGGCACCTCAACCTCTCCTCGGCTAATCTGGAAATCATACAGGGCGCAAGGAGCAAGGCTACCAGGGCCCAGTATAAAATTAAATGGACCCGGTTCTGCCTCTGGGCAGACTCCAAGGATATCGACCCCCCCCCCCCCCCGGCATGTACTTTGGACGACGTGCTCTCCTCAGCGCACCACCCCCACTCTGGCGTGCAGGTGGACGCCTGCCGCACTTACCCCGCAGCCATCGGGGTTGCAGGAACTCGGAGGAGGGGGTCTTCTCGTCATCCGATTGTGAAGAAACATTTGACGGGGCTCGCAAGGCTCTACCTGCCCATCAAGAGGCCACACCCCGTGTGGGACCTGAACATAGTCTTGGGCGCCCTGGCGCCCAAACCATTTGAGCCAATGGCGTCTGCGGACATCAGGCTGGTCACCATTAACACAGCTTTACTGGTCGGCCTCACCTCGGCTCGCAGAGTCAGCTGAATCCAGGCACTGGTCGCCTCAGAACCATATACTACCTTTCACAGGGACAAGGTATTCATGCAGACACATCCAGCATTTCTGCCTTAGGTACCGTCTGCTTTCCATTTGAACGAGGAAATAGTCCTTCCCACGTTTTTTGCCTCTCCTAAGGACGTGGCACAGAGTTCTGCACTGCCTGGATGTCAGGCGTGTCCTGAAATTCTACCTTGGCAGGACCCAGGGCTTCTGCAAATCAGACGCCCTGTTTGTCACTTTCGGAGGTGCAAGACCAGGCCATCAGGCCTCCACGGCCTCCATATCCCTCTGGATGGTCTCGGCCATCAAAGAAGCATACGAGGGCCAGCACAAGCCGCTTCCGGAGAACATGCACCCCTACACAGTCGGGGCCAAGGCAACAGCCATCACATTCCAGCACCATGTCCCTTGGCAAGTCATAAACAGGGCGGCCACTTGGGCCACTCCCTCAGCTTTCCGCAGGCATTACTGTTTGGATGCCGGCTCTAGATCTGATGCGGCTTTCGGACAGGTGGTTCTCTGGAACCTGTTTGCTTAAGGAGGGTCTCCTCTCCACCCTGGGGCTACATTTAATTGTAATCGTCCATGCAGTATGGAGGAAAGGGGACAGGACGTAAGAGTAATTATTAGTTACTCACCGTAGTGACGAACATACTCTTAGTCCCCTTTCCTCCATACGTCCCACCATCCCCCCCCTAATAATACCAGTGTCATTAGGTGATGTTAAATCTATTGTCGACGCGTCAGTGGGGACTGAGGTGTGGCGACGGAGTCAGGGCAGTGCATGCTCCCAGAGCCGCACCTCTAAATTTAAGGGGAAGAAGGTTTTTTGTGGTGAAAAAGGTTCCGTCTCCCGTCACTTGGAACGAATGCCCAAGCAGTATTGAGGAAAGGGGACTGAGGACTTAGTCACTACGGTGAGTAACTTATAATTTTTTGCCGAAGCAGCAAAGATGAGGAATACATGGGAGGAACATCCAGTCGAAAGAACGTTACCAGGGGTAAGTAACTTGTTCTTTGGACACACCACCAGTGATCTGCTTTGTGGTACCCAATACAGATCCTTTTCACAAAACATCCAAATGTTATGTGGAGAGGGGTCATCCCACCGCTGTACACCCATTTGTTAGGACTGATTTTCTATACGCTGGCCTGGTGGACAGATGTATAGAAGGCCAACCTATATTATGACATTAGCAGCTCTGGGAAGCTGTAGCCAAACCAGTAGCAGTGACAGGCGATCTATGCTAAGTTATTTGCAGGGGGTGAGCTTGTAAAGGGTCCACCATGAGGGCAGACAATGGGAATCACAGATTACACTTAGACAGGATATATAAAAATACAATTGGTTAATTATAGCCGAAACACACTATAGAAAAATGACTACAAGCAGGTAAACGTATCAAACAACACTGTCATACTAAAGACATATATACATTCACTTGGTTATAATGCATAATACAAATCAGAAACTCTTGGAAAGGAAAGGTTAGACAAGTATTATGCACAACAAGGTCCACAGAGATTACGCATGTACTTCTGCTCTCTATATGGTAGAGGAGAGGCATAGAAGACCCCAGCCACGATTCTCTATTGTTGGTAGCAGTGGACAAGCAATCAGGGCCTAGCTTCTCAGGCGGTGATGCAGGCTGGTTCTTAAGTACAGTGTAGTCCCCAAGCACCCACAAAGGAATGTCCGCACACTGTATTAGTTAAAACAGTCTTTTTATAATTAATATTCAAGGGTATGTACAATATCATGATAACTCACTTTGTACTCGGTTATCTAGAATGGCAAATATACAGTTCTGCGTGGTACTACAATTACTAGTAGATCTCTTTAAAGTGCATCAACTGTACAGTTAAATGTCTCACAAATCAGGTCGTAAAGGAAACCAACATTAGAGATAAGAGGAAAGCAGTTGGTTAGAACAATTGGCAGAATACTGGCCCCGTTACCTAGACACAGTTCTGTGTGGAGATCCCCCCCACCTGGGCAACCTGTGGAATAAAGATATATCACAAGCCCAGTCCATATATTGTTCACAAGACTCTTTCCAATAGTTCTGCAACCCCAAAGTAGCTGGCGTTGTAGCGTTCCTCGTCGGGGAATCGACGGCCCTTCTTGAGTGCCCTACCTTTAAGGCAGGAGTCACGGGTCGTCGAACGTGCGACGGAGAACAGGGTGAACTACGGTAGTGAAGTGGCAAGGAAGAGGCGTGCGGGGCACCTCGATGTCGATGGTTCTGGACCGCAAAGAGTTTGAAGAACTGTGGCCCAGCAAGGGCGTCGAGTCGTCGGCGTCTCTGTGGTCTTTGGGTGGCGGGAAACCCGCCGTCGGATACTCCTCGGCGCGTCGACGGCCTGGCCTTCTCTGGTGGGATAAGGCGGGTGGTGAAGCAGTCGAGAGCGTCCTTGGATCAAAAGTACTTAGGCAAAGGGAGCATGCTGGTCCAGTCGGCGATGGCGGTCGTCGACGGTGAAGGGCGACAGTCCGGGTGCATCAGGCGCACGGTGCATTCAGGCCATTCTTCTCTATCCAGACACTCACAACACAGAATGTGGATTCGGACAAGTACCACGCCATTCACCACTACACACTGCATTCATACCAGTTTCGGGCAGGGTTGTCTCAGTCATTGTGTTAAACGCCAGAAAGCAGACATCCACAACAAGAAGTGCATATTCGTCACATACTCCATTCACCCATGTCCCACCCACTGGTGTAACCACAACATACGGTCGTTAGGAAGGCTCCAGCCAGTCTGGGCCGCACTTCCCCACACTACCATTTATGGAACTTCCACCCAACAGCCAGTCAGGGGGAAGGGACAAAGTCAAGGCTTCCCGGGACTTCGGGAAGATCAAGATAACAGGCGATGCAGGGCAAGAGGCCACAGAGGCCATCTTGTCTCCATCAGGAATCTACCGATTCCAATGACAGGGCCTGGGCATCCCAAAATGGAGGACGCTCAGGGCACCAGTCAATTCAGCACAGAGCTGCCACCAGCCCGTACCCTGCTCTGTGGACCACACGCAGGTGCCCAAAAACATACACTAGGGGCACAGGGTTGCATCCCCACCCATGGGTGCCATAAGACCATGGATCTGTACACCAAACCAAAGGAGAGCTGCACTGCCATGAGTCCCACATGAACTCCTGCGCGGAAAACACGACAGAACACACAATAAAAACAGTAAAGGACAAGGATACGGAGTCCCTGTCCCTCCGATGCATTTCCAGCATCACACCTATCGACCTCCTTTTTGGGTGCTTTAAGCCCCACCAATAGGACGTAGGGTATAAATAGTCCCGCCCCCGCGACTTCCCTTCAGATTTCAACCCACTCCAAAGTGTTGGGATCACCTTGTGTTGAGTTTTTTGCATGTGCTTGTACTACGGTGGTGGCGATGTCTTCTGGTCAGAAGAAGTCTCTGTTCCAGCCCTGTGCGACTTGTGGGCTGAAGAAAGTGTATGAGGGGGACGGGCATATGGACTGCATCTATTGCCTTTACCCGCATCACTCTGCTGACTCTTGCGATATTTGTAGAGGTTTCTCGCAGAAGACCCTTAAGTACCGCAATCAGCAGTTAATTTGTTGGCTTAATGATGGCACCTACGCCGCTTCCGAGATGGGTCGGTGAGGAGCTTGTCCTCTGAGCGGCCTGTTCAGGTGGATCATTGCCAGGCGGCATCGGCTGAGCCTCCGGCAAAGAAATCTCGGCCGGCTCCTGGGCGGAGGTCGGAAAGAGTGGTGGAGCCTCTTCGAGTAAGCACCTGTCGAAGGGGGCTTCTTCCTCCAAACATGGTCGGTCGGACCATCCCCGGGGGTATGGAGGTAGGCCCGAGAAGTTGAGCTCTGGCAAAGGGGCCAAGAAAGACTCGTCGTCGAAGCACCAGTCCAGCGTGGCTAAGCACACTGATTCGCCTGGGAAATCTGCTCCACAGGTGACTGTTCCGACGACGTCCTCATCGACGGGAGTTCCGTCGTCGACAATGCCTCTACCATCTACGGAACCATCGTCGACGGTGGTTTCATCGGCTCCGGCAACGACAGGGTTTGATAAAGGCCCGATGATGTTCTCATCATCGAGGATGCATACTGAAGATTTGGTGCCGACGAGTGGTGCGTGGCAGGCTTCCGCCTTTGACTCGCTGATGCCAGACGCCATTTTACATCAAGAGGCTGCTACTTTTTCGGTGTCCTCGGAGGTGGACGACGACAGGGAGCAGGTGTTGCAGCCATCGGCCTTGGGGCTGCAGAGTATTGGACCTTCGACGTCGGGGGCACTGGAGGCTGGCCCGACTAGTTACCCGCTGGTGAACCCACAGGATATGTTGTTGCTCCAGGTTCTGTCCACATTGCAAGCCTTGTTGGGCCAGCTGGATTCGAGGTTACCCCCTCTACCTGTGCTTCCGCTGGGTCCTGTCATAGACGCGGCTGGAGTACCTGCGCGTTCATCTCTGCCGGTGAGTGAAGATCGTCCTCGTTCCTACCCTGAGGATGGTGCGTGAGGGGGAGGAAGCTTCCAATCAAAGTATTAATATAGCCGTGGACCTAGTGGAGTCTGTCTTTGAGCAGATTAACAACAGCGTTGTACTGCGTCGCCAAGCCTGGCTTAAGTTCACAGATTTTCGCCCTGAGGTGCATTATAAGGTTCTGGACATGCTTTGTGAAGGGCAACAATTGTTTGGAGAGAAAATTGATGAGGCCCTCAAAGGTATGAAGGAGGACACTGAGACTGCTAAGTCATTGGGCGCTTTGCAGAGTGGGCTCTCCTTACGTTCCTTTCGTCCTTTCCGAGGGGCGTCAGGAAATGCCCGGTTTACTTCCACCAGGGTATTCCTCCCAGGGGTATAGGAGGTCGGTGCAGTCGGCGCTGAATAGTCGGGACTTTCAGGCCTCGAGGAAAAGAGGTGCACGGTCCTCCTCCTCTAAATGGAGACAGGCTAAGCCACAACAATGACTGTCTTCGGGGAAACCTGCTGGGGGGCTGGGTGGCCCTGCACATGAACGAGTGGTGCAAGATTACTTCGGACTGTTGGGTGTTGGACACGGTGCGTCTGGGCCATTCACTGGAGTTAAAGTGTTCCCCGGTTTCCATTCCTCCAGTGTATACCGTGCAACCTCATCTTCACATCCTACAGCAGGAGGTTGTACTTAGCGCTGCAGAAAGGGGCTATAGAATTGGTTCCAGTGCCCGAGAAATTTCAAGGGGTTTATTCCCTCTATTTTGTTGTGAAGAAACCCAACGGCATGTGGCGGCCCATTCTCGATCTTCGGGCATTGCCCTTGTTTTTTACTTCAGCCTCTACGCCTGCTGAACGGGTGTTGCATTCGTTGGATGTTAGGAGAGCGTTGAAGTTTTATTTGATTCGTACTCAGGATTTCAGACAATCTAGACAGCTGTTTGTGTCTTATGGGCCGTCGTTCAAAGGACGGGCGATCTCCAAACAAGGACTTTCTCGTTGGGTGTCCTCTGCTATTTCGTTCTGCCACACTAAAGCTGGAAAGACTTTGGGAAAGAATCCGAGGGCACATTCGACGGGGGTCTACGGCTTTGGCGGCAGCATTATGGTCCGGAATTCCGCTATTGGACATTTGTCAGGCGGCCTCCTGGGTGGTGCTGCATACCTTTACCCGGCATTACTGTCTGGATCAGCAGCATGGTGAGGATGTGCAGGTGGACGGGCGGTCCTGCAATGCCTGTTTCAGTAAGGTAAGCCCCGCAGCTTCGGGGTATTTGTTTGAACTTGATCACTGGATGGTTTTCTTTGTCTCATGTATGTGATTCTGTTTCTGTATTGGTTTGCCTTTACACTCCGCCATGCATGCTTGGTACTGCTATGTAATCTATTCACAGCATGTGAAGCCATGAAAGATCCACTGCTGTAGAAGGGAGTAGTTGGTATCTTTCATGGATTCACATGCGCCCATGGGCCGCCCCTGCAGGCAAACCTGGTTCGGGTTTCCTCTACTTTGGAGGTTAAAATCTGAAGAGAAGCCGCGGGACAGGGCTATTTATACCCTACGTCCTATTGGTGGGGCCTAAAGCACCCAAAAAGGACGTTGATAGGACACTGAAGTGTCGAAGTTTTCCATAGGAAAACGCTAGGTTAAAATGACCGAGGTTCCCAGCCTGACGACGGGGAATATTCACAGCATGTGAATCCATGAAAGATACCAACGCTGGAGAAATGGAGTTTCAGGTAAGAACCTACTCTCATCTTACCTAACAGCAGCTGAATGGAACTGAATGGGAGAGTTCTCCACGAAGCCTTCAGCAGATTGGGCCACCCAACCATAGACCTATTTGCGACAAAGAACAACTGAACGTGTCAGCAATTTGCGTCCTGAGGAAGAAGGGGATGCGACTCTCTGGAGGAATCACTCTAGATACCCTGGGACGGGATGTGGGCATATGCTTTCCCACCCACACCTCTCGTTCACAAGGTGGTGGGCAAGATCAGGAACTTGAAGATAATCCTCAGAGCACCACGCTGGCCGGCACAACCCTGGTTCACAACCTGTGGCTGCTGTCAACCCAGCCAGAGATGGTGCTTCCCCTCGAGAAGGGCCCTCTATTAGCGCAGCAGGGAGGTGCAGTCCTACACCCCTCCTGGAAGAGACTTTCCCTAGCGGCCTGGTGCCTGAGCAACTAATGTTCCAGCACCTTCAGTTGTCTAGCAACAGTCGGGAGATCATTCATTCAGACTACGCACAAACAGTACAAAAGCAAATGGACGAGATTCTGATTTTGGGCGAAGAAAAACAGGGTGAATGCCCTGACATGCACCCTGGACCAAGTCGTATCATTCTCGGCCTATCTAGCCAGATCGGGTGTCCAGATGGATAGCTTCCGGACATACCTGGCTGCTATTGTCGCATGCAGGAACTCGGGCTCTCTTATCCTGTCTTCTGCCAATCCCATAGAAACATCTCACAGGTCTGACAAGGCTGTACCCCACACTCCCCTGGTCATAGGCCCTCACCCCGTCTGGGACCTAAACGTAGTGCAAAGTGCTATAGCCCACAAATAATTCGAACCGATGGCCACGACAGACTTTAAGCTGGTCACTCTGAAGATAGCCCTACTGGTTAGTCTTACTTCAGCTCGCAGAGTGAGTGAGATCCAGGCTCTGGTCGCCTCAGAGCCCTACACTAGATTTCACAAGGACAAGGTCGTGTTGCGCACTCACCCCAAGTTACTTCCAAAGGTGGTCTCATCCTTTCATATCAATAAGGAGATTGTTCTCCCCACATTCTTCTTTGACCCCAAGGAAGACGTAGAAAAACCGCTCTGCTGTCTGGATATCAAGAGAGCGTTAAAATGTTTTCTGGACCGAACGAAAAGAATCCGCAAGACGGATGCACTGTTGGTAACATTTGGAGGCTCCAGGCCAGGGCAACAAGCCTCAAAGGCATCTGTAGCGCGATGGATGATGGCAGTGATCCAGGAGGCATACAAGGTGCAACGTAAGGATCCTCCGTAGGGCATGCATGCACATGCAGTAAGCCCCAAGGCAACCACGTACCCTGGCAGGTGGTCAGCAAGGCGGCAACATGGGCCACCCCTTCAGCCTTTTGCAAACACTAATGTTTGGATACCAGTGCCAAGGCAGATGCAGCATTCGACCAAGCGGTGCTGCGTAATCTGTTTGCCTAGAGGATCAGGCTCTCCTCCCCATGGCGTTGTCAGTTGTAATTGCCCATACAGAATGGAGGAAAGTGGACGGGATTTAGGAATAATTAAGTGTTACTTACCAGAGTGACTAACGTACTCCTAGTCCATAGTCCACTTTCCTCCATACGTCCCACCATCCATCCCCCTATAATAAAACCAGTGAGGTTGTCAAAATGTAATACCTCCTACGCATCAAAAAGGGACTGAGTTGTGGCACTGGTGGGCGGGGTTAAGGGAGCCCGCGATCCTGGGGCCACACCTCCGCGCACCAGTAAATTTAAAGGGGAAATGTCTTTTTCTGGTGGATAAAGATTTCCATTCCCGTCCCTCGCGAGGGACCCCCAGACAGGATGGAGGAAAGGGGACTATGGACTAGGAGTACCTTATTCACTACGGTGAGTAACACTTAATTTATTGAGCATTTATAAGGTACACTTTAAAACAAAGTGTTTCTAGGTCCCACAAGGCAACATTCAGGGGATATAAAAAAAAACATTAACGGTCCTACTAGACCCTATGACATTCGGATTGTGCAAGTGCAGGAATAAGTGCTGGGGTAGAGGAGGAGTAGTGGTGGGGGAGGGTGTCCTAAAGAACGGGAATATGATGCAGGGGGTGGGCCCGGCAAGTCCTCAGTGGGAGGGCCCAGACCACGGGCCAGACAAGTGCTCAGGGGGGGCAGGGGGATGGGGGACAGGGGAGGGCTACTGTCTTGAGTGCAGAAGAGGTGAGGGTGGACCGGACTCAGGGGAAGGGGCCCATCCAACCTGGTACACTGACTTATAAGTGAACTAGGCAGCCAGTCACAGCTGCAGGAGGGGGCATTTACCAAGGGGGGGATGCAAGAAAGCTATAGAGGAGACTGGATGGCAGTTAGTAGGTACCCTAAAGGCCCCACTATGGCACTATTGAGACATGCCGGACCTGCAGAAGTTGAACTTTGCGACTCAATGGCATGCCAATAACATAAGAGTGGTGTGGAATGTGCTTGCAGATGGCCAATTACAGTCATTCCAAGAACTACAGCACAGTTCACAATTGGCAATGTCAGAAAATGATCAAAATATCCAAATCCAACATGCCATGTGGTAGCAATTCTGAGGGAACTACGACTGCCAACAGACCCCGGTGGAGGCCAATACGCACATGTAACTCTTTACTAGGAAGGCAATTTCGACTTTGTATCAGATACTTTGTAGTTTTACAACACCTCCCTTGACAAACCTCCAGCAGAAGTGGGGAACGGACTTGGGGCCTTTGGAGGCGGAAGAGTGACAAGAGGCCGTAATCTCCCCGAGAAAGTTATCCATTCCGACTGCATTAGACTTATCCAACTGGAAATCCTGTACAGAAAGCATTACACTAGTGAATTGCTGTTCAGATGTGGCCAGGCTGCGGACCCTAACCGTTTACGATGTCATATTGCATTTGGGACGTGTTACCATACAATATGGATGTGCCCGAAAATCCAGAGCTTTTGTCTTAAGATCCTACACAAGGTGTCCGCAGTGGTCTCACAGCCGTTCCTGACTGTCCCAAAATTGGTTCTGCTGGGATTATGGGGCAAGACAGTATACTCGCAATATGAAAAACGTTTAATCGCCAACGCCCTGATTGTGGCAAAAACTGATATTGCCTCGCTATGGGGAGCGCAAGGAAGTGCCTAGGCTGTTTAAGTGGGTGTAGGGCATGGATAATTGCACAGTGGTAGAAGAACGTGTATGGAGGTCCAGGGGATGTCCCTATGAATAGGGTAAGATCTGGGTCCAAATGCGGGAGTGCTGAGTGACTCCGATAATGTTAAATGCATGGTAGTCTGCATGCATGGTTTTCTTATTCCCTCTGTTGTGAGGCGGCAAAGGAGGACTTTATTTGACGATGATGTCTGCAATAATGTATGCATTACAGGGTGTCTTGCCCGGATGGTTTGATTTTCCATACTGCTGTGTGGTAGTTACTCTTAATGATTGACATGTCATTATCAAAAACAAATGATTTAATTAAAAAAAAGAAAGAAAAAAACATGTTCTGAAAAGGACTCTAAAATGAACGTCTTCCCTCTTAGCCCCTTACCCTGCCTGCCATGTAGGCGATTGGGCAGTCACACCTAAACAAACATGGTATCCTGTCATGCTAGACATGCTACTGTGTCCTCTCTCTGAGTACCCTTCAAGGGAGGATCTACTGACACAATCGAGTGGCAGACTACTGCACCCCAACACTAGGAGTCTAAACCTTCATGCATGGATTTTGAGAGGTTGCGGTTCTTTGTGGGATGCTCCCAACGAGACGCCCATCAACCAAATAAATATACATTTCTAGCAGGCGAAAATTTGAAAATTGCTGCCGGTATAGGCGGGGGACACGCTGTCATGCTTCACTGGCGCAGTCCTGGAATTTCTGTTCTCGCAGTCAAAATCAGGTTTTAATGTAAACGCAGTCAAGGGCTTTGTGAAAGCCCTCACAATATTCAAACACACACCTTACCAGGGTACTTACTTTAAGGCACCCTCAATTTGATAGTTTTTACAAGGGCTCCTGATCATGATTTCACATAGTCCTTTTATAATTCCAGCATGGGACCTCAATAGATGGCAGCCCCCCTTTTTTAATCAAGTTTTTTTATTGGGGGGGAAATGAAACACAATAGCGTACACACTCCATATCAACATAGTCATTTACCTGAAATGTTTTTCACCCCCACTGACCACCCCCCTATAAAGAGAAGGGGATTTCAACCATAATATAATCGCAATCACAGTGGGTTGGATTCTGTGCCCGTCTGGCCACTGTGAAGAATGTACCCTGAAGCAGTCTGAAAATCACCCTAGAAAGGATGTCCTCCCTCCCCTTCTGTTAGGGAGAATTCTCTGTTAAGGCTAATTTCCCAAACCTAGTGAGTCCCCCAGCAGCTTTGCTGGATTTTTGGGGTTTATTTTTTCTCCTACTAAGAGTCGGAGTCTTTTTTTCTCCCACTCTTAGACATGATTTGAGATATCCTTTGACTTTGTAATGTGTTTTATGGGCTATGGGGTCTTTTACTCCATAGGGTTTCATGTGGTTTTTGGTAAGTGTGTTACACAGCACCCTCAGTGCAGTAACACAGGGGTGTCATAGTGACCCCCAAACATAGACTCCATACCCTGGGACTGACTACTGTCTCCCAGGGCATGTAAAGTCACCATTAGCTTTATTAGTCCAAATTTGTGAACATAACCAGTACAAACCATCATATTGTGGAAGTACTGGAAGGGGTTAATTAGATTACCCCTGGGTCTGTTTTCAAGGGGCCACTGTGCAGTCCCCCCTTGTCGAGTTTCTGGCTGTTGGCCGTGGTTACCACGCAGTATATTCCTTAAGAATATTTACTATGGGATTTTCCCATTCATTTTAAATGCACCACTTTTTGGTGCAATATTTATTCCCCGGTTGGGTCTTTTCGCCAGGACTCGGTTTTAAAATGGCGTTTGTGTTCGCCTCTGTAACTCCAACCCAAGGCGAGCCCTTTGTTCCACTTTTTGTCGGGCTTCTACACATAAGCCTCCAAAAGTGGTGCCACTTTGTCTGAGTCTACAGGATGTGTGGGAGGGGGGTTTAGACACCCTGGACTGAGTTGCCTCGGCAACTCAAGTCGCACTCTTGTGTGATTGGCCCAGTGGTGAGCCGCCCGGCTCACCACTTAGCATGTTTGAGTGACAGCTAGGACTGATGAATGGGGGTTTTCTGCATAAAAGCAGGGCTTTGGGGACTGGGACTTCAGACGTCGCCACAGGACCAAAGAATCCAAAGAGGGAGAAGCTGAGCCGACCTGCAACAACGACACCACCGGTGGAGCCCTGCTGAACCGACTCACCACTTCTTCCAACGACAGAGGAGATCTTAATCCCGAAGAGTCTTCTTCCTTTGACTGGTGGGGATAACCAGTTTGCCCGCCTTTTCGCCTTCCCGGATCATCTCCTGGCCTCCTTCCCTGTGCCAAGCACCCCGGCAACCGGGATACCACGTTTTACCACTACCGCGAATCAAAGGGTAGTACCTTTAACCGGAGAACTCTGCGGCTGGTTTCTTCCCCGGCAGTGCAACGACCTTCAGCTTTCCTCCACGTCGAGATCTTCTCTTCCTCTGGACGACGCCGCGACTTGCACCCTCTGCCAGGAACAACTGCCCCCGCTGGAGGATCCTTTCCACTTTCAAGGTACTGTGTCCGCCCGGCCTCCCTCGCAACGGTCTGTGTGGGGTGTCTGGTAAATCCTCAACTTACCACTTGGGTTGGCCCTAGGCTGGCTAACTGAACTTTTCTGAGCTGAACTAATTCCTTTTTAAACTCTCTGCAAGACTTTTCAAGTCTTTTAAACTGTGTGATCTTGGGTGCTTTGGTGTTTTACTCTTTCTAAGAGGGAGCCGGGCCTCTGAACTTTTTGCTCACAAGTAGACTTTGACTTTCCTGCCTTGCTGAGTGCTTCTAAAGTATTGTGTTGTGTGCTTTTCTAATTTCTGCCTTTTCCCTCCCTTTTTGATAACTTATTGGAGTGCCATTTTTAGCTAAACGCTCACCTCTGTCTAAAAATAAGTGATGTTAACTAAGACTTGTCTAATAAGGAATAAGGGATGTATATATATATTAATAGTGACTGTGTTTTGAACTTGCTTACAGTAATAATGCTGGAGTGTTTCTAAGTGTGTCTTTAAATAAATAATTATATACTTTGATACCAAAGCTCTGGTCAGTGTTTGCTTGTGCTACTGTATTTTGGTACCTATCTTGTATACCAATCAAGGATAGCAATTTAAGGCGGGTGGCCAGAGAGTGGGAGGGAAAAGGGGAGCAGGTGTCCCAATGAAAAGGATCTCTTTCTGGCATTAAGGCAGAGATTGTTAGCAGAGCACCATGCCTGAATAGCAGTCAGGCAGTTGGTATGAGAGAGTAAGGAGAGGAGTTAGAGGATGGCAGCTCAAAGGAGAGCTGTATGTCATCAGCATAACACTGGAAGTGAGGAGAGAATGTGGAGATCAAGTGGGCCAGAGGGGCAAGATAGATAGTGAAGAGCTGTGGTGATAGAATAGAGGCTTGAGGGATACCAGAGGTATTGAGTGAGGTGGAGCAGAGGAAAGGACCCAGTTGCACTTGGGAGGGTCGGTTTGAAAGGAAGGAGGTCTGCCACGCCAGTGCCCATTCCGTGATGCCTAGGGTATCATGCAAACAATTTATGCGGATGGCATGATTGACCGTGTCAAAGTGTGAGGAAAGATCGAGAAGGATCAGAACAGAGGGAGAGTGTGAATCCAGGTTTGAGAGCAGGACTTCGGGGGAGCAGTTGCTGTGCCTCTAGATGCTCTGAAGCCAGACTGGTGGTTGTGGAGGCAGCCAGCCGATTTCAGTGTGGTGGGTCAGTTGGGGGATGCCCAACATCTCCATGAGTTTGCCCAAGAAAGGGGTGATAGAGATAGGGAATAGTTAACTGGGCATGGGGTCAGCCTTTGCCCTTTTTAGGAGAGATTGCACAAGAGAGTGCTTGAGAGGGTTTGGGAAAGAGACAGTGACTAAGGAATGGTTACAAAGATCAGCCACGTAAGGGGCGAAAGATGAGATGTTGTCCTTGATAGTTCTGGAAGAGCAGAGGAGCATCTGTTTGGAGGAGACTTTCATAGAGCAGACTACTCTAGAGATCTCATCTGGTGCATTGGGAGAGGAGGAGGAGGAGAGTAGGGGGCAGGGAGGAGTTGACCAATTGAGGCAAGAGAAGAGGGGGAGCGGGGAGGGGAGTAGATGGCAGTGAGGACAGGATGTCCTGCGTTTTTGTGTAGAAATGCGAGCCCAGTTCAATCCAGAGGGCTTGGGAGGGAAGAAGAGAGGAGGTGACTGCTGTAGGATTGGCAAGTTCTTTTCAGATTGTGAAAAGTTCAGCTGTGTTATTGGTGGCCCTAGTGATGCAGGCTTTGGCATAAGCCCTCTTCTTGTAGTGGATCGCAAAAACGATATTGCATTTGGAGCAGGCTGCATGCCAGTTTGTTAGAGGGTGTACTTGAGGCCTGCCACTTCCGCTCAGCAACTTTGCAATTGTGTTTCAGAGTTGCCAAGTCGGAGTCATACCAAGAGTTGCACTTGAAGGCAGGCTTCATGCAGATTCTCATGATATGGTCAAGGATGTCCAGTGTGTTGGAGATGGAGAGATGGAGGTTAGCCAGTGTAGAGTCGGTAGGTGAGTCAAAGGAAGGCACGGGAGGATGGATGAAGGCTGTTGCAAATGCAGTGACTGGCACACGCTTCGAGGGTCGAATGACTGAGAAGGAGGCTGGCAGTGCAGGCAGTGGCATCGTCAGGGGACCACAGAGCTCAAGGTGGGAGGATAGGAGAGAGAAGTCAGACCAGGAGAGAGGAGTAGTTTGATGGTTGGAGAGAGGGATGTCTGTTGCGATGAGTGCATCCAAGGTGGGTCTGGCAGAGTAGGTTGGACCAGAGGGAAGTATTGTGTGGGAAAGAGTCACAGAGGTCACGAAAGAGTACAGTGGCCAAATCCAGAGAGTCAAGATGGATGTTAAAGTACTCAAGGAAGAGAGGTTTGTGGGAGGAGGCTAGGAGAGAGGAAAAGGAGGGTATGTCCGAGGGCCGGTAGATAGTGGCGAGAGTGAGGGGGAGGGTAGGAGAGAGCGACAGACACCCTCAGACGAGGCATTCAAAGGAGGAGTAGGATTGGGTGGGAATGATGGTGACTGGAACCCACTCAGGGCCACTCTACCCCAGACCTGGTGGGCCTGGGATTGGACAGGGTGTTGTAGCCCTTGGGGAGAAGAGTGTCAAAAGCAGTGACAGAGCTGGCCTTGAACCACGTCTCAGTGAGAGCAAGGACGTCAAGGCCTTCAAGGTGGAGACATATGTCAGAGGAGTGTTTGACAGCAGAGCAAGAGTTGGGGGTAGCTAAGTGAAGCTGGTTGCCCCCTTTAAATGTTTTCCGAGGGGGGGGTACAGCGGCGGGGTACCACCACCGTAGGGGGGAAGAGGAGGAGGAGGAGGAGGAGGGATGGTGGACACTGGGGTGGCATGAGAGGGAAGAAACAAAAGTGGAACAAGAGAACTGAAGTGGAACTGCTTGTTATGAGACCGGATTTCCTCATCCTTTTGGAACAGCTAAACAAAATACTGCTTGAATCTGGTGAAGGGGAATTCACCCAGATTATAAGGAGAAATGGTTATCGTGATGTGAATTTAACTGTTTTATTTGTTGCTTTTGAGCTGCCATATATGTTGAGTTGGCGTATGTACAAGTGTGAGGGAATGAAACCTTTTGTAGAGTGTTTCCTTTAGTTTATTTCAGGTAGGGAAAACCTCATCATGGTAGGGAAAGTGATGCTTTTATCCAACCTTTTGAGTTAATAAATTTGCATCTTTTGAAAAACCTTGACAAAGTTGTCTGCCTCACATTTCGTCCGCCTCACATTTCTGACCCCTCACAGAACCCATCCTGATCAATTCCCCCCTTGATCGTAGTCTTGAAACCCTCCCACAGTGTGGCTGCACTAACCTCCCCATTATCATTAAATTCAAAATACCCTGGTGAGCAGGGTGTGGGCAGACTCTTTATCTTGTAGGAGGGAGTCATTACACTTCCACTGTCCCCTACACGGATCTCTCCAACCTTCCCCCACCTTCACCCTCACCAGATCATGGTCAGACCAAGGCACAGGGTTAATTCGAAAGTCTGAAATGTGTTCTCCCAGTCCACGACCAACTAGCATATGGTCGATCCTCCAGACGGAATCGGGAACCAGTGAATAAAATGTGAATTGTGGGACGTCCACGGACGGGGTGTAGGGGATTCCACCTCCCCCAACTCGTGGTTTATCTACTGGAATTGTATGAAGCCTCCCTTACAGTATTGTATTGACCCTGCCGTCCCCATTCTCTTCTTCTCCCTAGATGGGTCTAGGACGATGTTTAGTACCCTCCCAAAATCAGGGGGCCTTCACAAAGGATATACGTATGTCATTCACTCTTTCCCAGAACACGTCTTGTCATACATTTGGACAATACACCGTGCCCAGGGTCAACGCTTTCCCCTGCACTGTACCCTGCAGGAGCACAAACCTGCGCTCTGAATCCTATGGCCTCTACACCTAATTTTTGCTGTAAATGAAGCATAGTAGACACCCTCTATCATTGTGGACCTAAGACACGGCACCCTCCCTCTTGTACGTCTCCTGTAGGGATAACACATCTAGCTTGGCACAAGTGTCCTCAGGAAGCAACAGAGACCCATTTGCTTGGGAGTTAATACCCATAGTGTTTAATGACCCAATTGTCAACGTTGTCAGAGGATTAGACATCAGCAGAGACAGACCTCACCAACGATAACACTACAGTTGTTAGGCATATAGAAACTATACGAACCAGCTCTATGAACCATCTCTTCCATGGCCAAAAAAAACTGTGAAATCACCTGAGCACCCTCTTAGTCCCCCCCCCAATCAAAAACCCCAAATCCCCCTGCCCCACTCCCCCCAGGCTTCCATTCAGGATCTGCAGCCATCACTGGCATCCGACCAAACCACCAGCCAGCCCGACTCTCCCAAGCTACCTCCGCACAACACCCAGTTGCCCGAGCTCCCCACAACCCCACTCCAATCCTCTAAACCTCCTCACCCCCCCATCCAAACCCCACCAAAAAAAGCCCTAACCTCCTAACTACCCATCCACCGAACCAATAAAACCCTTACATTTCCAAAACTCAAAATAGCCACCCCTCTGATTGCCGTTCTTGCAGCACCACCGGATAACAGGACACAAACTGGATCAAAATGAAAACAGTCTCCTTCACACCAGTGCAGGCATCAGGGTCCACTGGTGGGGCGGAGGGGTGTATTCAACTTCTTTAATTTTCTTGAGCCGGGCACCCGCCTCCTGTCCCTCAAAGGCCCCTTCCTGTCCCCCCCTACTCAGAGCCCTCTACGGGATCATGTCACTGGCCACTCAGAGGGTCCATGAGCTCTGCAATAGACCCTCTAATGTCCTCGCCTGAAACCAGCCTGTATTGCTGGCCTTCGTTCGAAAAAAAAGATAAATGGAAAACCCCCATTAATGGCGTAACCTCATGAGTCAATGCGTTAACGGTGAGCACAATCGTCGTCTGGCCAGGGTGAAAGAGGAAAGGTCCTGAAAAATCGGAATTGTTACGCTATTGTAGGTAACAGTTAGAGTTCCTGGCTTCTTCTAAAATCCTGGCTTTTCCCACATAACAATGAAAACCGATACGGACGGATCGTGGCCCTCCAACTCTGCCCCCAGCCCATGAGCCCTGTCTATGGTAGGCTTGTTTGTTGCATCGTTACCAAACAGCAGCCGGACCACAGCCTTTACAGCGCAAGCTACGTCCCTTCCCGTTTCATCTTCCGTCTCAGGAAATCCTCAAAAAATAAGAGATTGTTCCTTCACTCTGTATTATCAAAGTCATCCATCTTGAGGGCTCATCCTCGTCCCTTCTCTCCAGGGCCAACAGTTTGGTGTCAATCAATCTGCGCTTCCAGTATATCAACTGAGTACTGATTGGAATCCAAGCCTTATATTCGATCCTCTATTGTATCCACTCTACGGCCCAACTTGTCCAGTCTGTGACCAATGTCGGACCTGATTCCCCTAATCTCCTCCAGTAAAGCTGCAATGTGTCTCTTCATCGACACTGTGTCCCCTGCCAATTCCGCCATTGGTAGTGGGAACAGATATTCCAGGTCCCTCTGGAGTCTCATAATATTGGAATCCCTGTAGCGCCTCCTTCCAACTCATCCAGGAATGCCACCAAACGGCAAGATTCTATTTACACTGGCCGGCCAAGTTGTCTCCCAAATGTCAGGCCGGGCCCACAGAGAACCCCCCTCCCGCCCCTGGAGCTTTAACAATGTCACCCTTAATCGAGGGCGACAGCGTCCTCCCGGAGAAGCACCGTCCACTCCTGGGTCTCATTGAATTGGGCCAGCAGTTTCCACCGTCAAAAGTGATGGGGCGCCGACTCGAGCCTTTTTCAGTCCAGGTTCACCAGTAATGCGCAGAACACCTTCATCCAGGGGGGATCCGGAGAACGGGACAAACCCCCACAAGAATTCTGTAGCCACAGGCTAGATGCACACCTTCACAGGGACCCCTCCGCCTCAAAGCACTGATCCACGGCATACGGTTAGGAGCCAACACTGCCACTCCTCCACATCTCTCCAACAGGAACACCTGATCCATTGCCCCTGGGGTGCCTCCGAGGGCAGGATGGCTAGGGTAAGTCACAACCCCCTCACAGGATTTTGGGTAGATGGCTGGCACCACCTGCATTGCTCCTCTAGCACCTTGGCTGGGGCACTGGATCGTCTGGAGCAGATCTTCTGCCTCCAGGCACCCTGCCTATGCACAGCTTGAGACTCACACTGCCTCTGTGCACCTATTTCCAGGAAGCCTTCAACACACAGCCTCCATGGGACCAATGAAGCCCCTGGGCCCCCTGATGCCAGTTCATGCCCTCTCCACAGCACTGGGAGGGAACGCCGTACCTGATATGGTCTGCTCACTCACCTGTTGCACCGCTGAATTTTCCACCAGGCTCCTCTGTAAAGACTCCCCAAGGAGCTCCTCCTGCGATGCCACCCTCTCTGACACAGAGCACCAGAGGCCCGCAGTCCCCCTGGTACGGCATGGCCCCAGTGTCACTACGCTCTCCTCCTGAGTACCGCTGTGACCCATCTGAGATCGGAGAACAAAGGGTCCGCCTGCCAACCTGCAGTCGTCCTCCCTCGCTGGTCCGCCTCAAATGATGTCTGCACACAAGGGTGCCGCGCGTTCCTCACCACATCAGGGCGGGCGAAACGTCTGCCCACGGGACTGCAGTCCAGACGAATGGAGAAAAGAAATTTCTGTGAGGCCATGACGTCCCATGTACGCCGGAACAGATGCCCCCTTCATCATCAGAGGGCCCGGGCCACCCTCTTCCAGCTAGCAGGTTGATCCCTGACCTTGCCTACGCTCCTAGTGGAGCCACCAAGCTTCTCCGGTCTGCGTTCACTCGATCACAACTGCATGCAGCTTGGGACTAGAAGCCTGCAATTTGGTCTGATGTGCCTCAGGCGTTCCCCAACCAGATGTGTTCTCAGAGTCTACAGCATGGGGGCTGTCGGGGGTAAGGGGGACTCAGTACCCTTCAACTCCCGGAGAAGACAGAGCTATGCAGAGATGTTACTGTATCCCTGCGACCCCATGTGTCTGACCTGATGTCAGCCCTTTTTGAGCCTTTGAACTCATGCTCCTTAAGGCTACTTTCATTCAATGCAGCATTTTTTAGTTGCATTAAGATCATTTAGAAGATGTTCTGCACTTCAGCTCACCTGAGATTATACCATTCAACACAGATGAGGTATCATTGTGGCAAAAGCCTTAATTTTTACTGAAAGCTGTATCGGAATTTCATCTGCCCCAAAAGGTTCATTTACCTGTATTCTTTCCGTCCCCTCATCCATCAAAAACAGAAGAAAGATTGCGCAGACTAGACCCCATGGGGGCATTGACATTTTTTTTGTCCAGAACAAAAGACTTCAGAATTGATGCCCAAGTGTTCATAGGCTATGGCTGCCGTAATATAGGAAAGGCTGTTTCTTAAGGGACTATTTGACATTGGATGGTACTATGTATCCCTTCATGGTATAGTTTTGCAGACTAATAGCTGAGGATATTAGAGCATATACTTGAGGGTATTAGAGTACACTCTGCGAGGTGTGAATGAGGCATTGGCTCTACATTGAGGAGTCTGCCGTCCAGCTAAATGGGCTTCCTTCCATTCATTTCCAAAACATTTACCGGATTCAGGATTTAAGGATGATGCCGCTGTAGGGAAATCACAGTTTAAAAGTATGTTTGTATAATTATAGTTTCATAAGCTCCACCTTTTGATGTCCAACAGCTTTGGGTGTCTTTCTGAAGATGAGAATTATGTGGGAGGAACGTGTTTATTGGAAAACGGATTCCTCATCTCCCTGCCCCTATAGTGAAAATATCCTTTTAAGGGCGTATTCGGGAGTTAATCATAAGTAACCAGAATTCCATGGTGTCTCTATTTTTTTGTTCTTTTGCCTTGCCGTTTTGGGAAAGGGCAAAACTGTGGAAAATAGCGCACAATGCTCCATACATTCATGCCAGGGATATCTTTGCAGTACGATTCAGAGTCAACAAGATGAATGAGTGAAGAATAGAGTCTAACCCACTACCTCATAGCTGAAAAGCATTTTTCTGCTTCAACTGGATATTTTAGAAGATGAGGAATTTGTTGGAAGAATAGTGTGTCCATCAGACCAAAAATTCCCGAAACCTAAGTAATTTGTACTTCTGAATCCCGGCAGGGGCTTCCGTAAGCAGGATGAAATGAGGATCTATCAAAGTAGCAGTTGGTAGTAGTGAGCTGTTGTGAAGGAGAAAGAAGCATGAGTATGCGATGGCTCCATGGAATTCCTGATGCAGTCTAGATTGGGAGGCGGGGAGGGTCAATGAGTTTTTTTTTTAAATATAAACTATTGTGTTCCTTGGTTTACTTATAATTTCCAAACCTGAAAACGTGGAATACTCACCTGTGAATCATTGAGATGCCAATGCAGCAGAACTATAGTTACAGATAAGTGCCTTTTTGTATCCTGCGGATTTAAGGATACACAAGCAATTTGGAATAAAAAGACAGCCTTTTCTAATAGGAAAGGTGTAATTAAAACTATATTCTTGAAAAAGAGTCACAGAAATTGTCACCTCCCACTTCCTTTCAACACTGGTCAGGCTTCATGATCTGATTGGTTACTATATTGGGATGTAGCTGTTTTCCATTTACATTATTCAGAATAAATATAAATCCTAAGTCTGATGTATAATAAAATTCATTATTCTAAGTTAAAGTTAAATATGAAGTTTTGTATTCTTACCTGGCATTCAAGCAAATATGCAGCTAAGAATTCAGTGCCGGTAATGTTGCTTTCCAGATTTTAGTGTCTGTCTGTGGAAAATGTACATACTGTTATAAGAGTTCTAAGCATTTTATAGTAGACCTAACAACCATGTATACAAATTTGGAAAGTCTATCATGTTCTGACAAACTGTTATGTTGTTCATTATTCACCAGGGGCGTATCATTCGGGGAATCTACAAATTCCAAGCGATCATCACTACTTTTGAAATGATTCTTGGTGGCTGTCAAGAACTCAATGCCCTAGACTGGCGCTGTGTTATCATTGATGAAGCACATAGGTTGAAGAATAAAAACTGCAAACTGCTGGAGGGACTGAAGCTCATGAATCTGGTAGGTTATGTTCATTAAATTGGCCTTTCTGTTTTTAGAATGGATATTAAAACCTCACTGCTACCGTTTAGCCCACATTTCTGTTTTTAATGTACACCTTCCTCCCACATGCCTTGGCGAGGATGGCAAGCATCTTCTGCCTGAAGGCCTCCCATTCCTCTGGAGTAGAGGTTTAGTTTGGGAAAGATACCCGCTGAGCCTGATCCCCTGAGGCCTGCAGCGTCCTGTTGTAGGAAGGAAAATCCTTTTCCAAGATGGCCACCATGGAAAGGGAAGGCGGGGCTCCATACAGAGCCCTGCCTTCCCTTTCCATGGCAGCCTGCAGAAGGCGAAGACAGAACCCTATGACCATATTACAAAAAGCAAATTTTTTCCCCTTTCAAACCTATCCCACTTCCGAATAACTCTACCACATAGCCGGTCCCAGGTGGACATGGCCACTTTAACCCCATTTGTCATCCCTCGTGGTCATGGCCAGTAGCCCGATTGTCTAGGTCATGACCTCACACCATGAACCAGACAATCTGGCCACCTGGCTATACCTCAATCACCAAAGGTATATCACTATTTGTTTACCTACATTATGACACTTGTCAAAAAATAAAACACAGGCACATTTCCAAAACCATGCTTTAAGGTCCTTGTCAATGCTCCTTATACAGGTTTGCTGGAAATCCACCCATGTTTTATTTTTTCAAAAGTGTCACAATATATGTACATACAATAGTCATATAACTTGGCCACCACTTGACAAAATCCATTCAGACTTTGCACAAACATTCAAGGTTGGGTCTATAATCTTTCTGAAAACATTTGTCCACATTCGTCAAACGGCAACCAAGTTATAAGACATCTAAAAATGTTGCGACCCCCCCTGCTAGTTGAGCCCCCTCTTGACAAAATCCCACCAAACTTTACAAATACATGTACATCTAAAATCTGTTTGCAAACTTTTGTGTGGATTCATCGAATGGCACCAAATTTATAAGCCTTTACAATATTTTGGGACCCCCCCCCCGTCTAATTGTGTTCCCTCTTGACAAAACAGCTCCACACTTTCCAATCAGGTCTACAATAAAATTCCCAAATTTCATGCAGTTTCATTGAGTGGCGCAAAGTTATAAGCCATCCAAAAACTGCTTTTCACCAACTCAGTAATGCAGAAATAGACAAAGGGGCTGATTCATGGAATTAATGCGCCGAAAATGGGGATTTATGCGCCATTCTGCCCGCAGATAATGTACCACAAATCCCCGTTTATCGGCGCACAAATTCCATCAATCAGCCCCATAGATGTCCCTGAATATCGGAAGTGTTCGCGAACATCACAGGACTGTACCTGAACATCCGGACTGTTCACGGACTTGAAGAACACCTGTTTTTTGGCGTTTTACGGCCATATCCCATCCTCCTCAACCCCCACCTCCCCAGAGATTGTTTGATTTTAACAAGTGAGATCAACATCTGGATTCCACCAATAGATATCCACTTTTTACACAAATAGGTCGTAGAGGATGCCAGAATTTGCAACGTATGCATCTGTATTACATTAAACAGTAATGCAGTGGGTCAGTCAAAACATATTTCAATTTTATTTTTATACCATTATAAAACATACATACAACAGGTAAAAAACTAGTAAAAAATACACATGAGAATCATTATATCCAATCAAATCATATTCCATTTGCATTCAAACATAAACTCTTATTGTCATCTGTTTGCTGTTTTTCTATGAGACAGTATGGTGTGGGGTTAGTAACACAGGTGAGTGACAAGCGCCAAACTGATGGATTAAACGTGTAATTATAACACGTTTTCTTCAAATATGCATAGTCATTTGTATTGAATATTCTAGAAAAAATGACAGTCATTTATTAAAAACAGATTAGCGAGACTGACCATTCTGACGTTGCGTTTCACACTGGCGTTTCTCCCTTTTAACTGACCTTCAATTTCTTAGTAATGTGCAAAGGGGTGTTCTTGAATGTCCCAGTATTGGTGGACGTCCAACTTATTCAAGTAATATACAACTGTAAGGGGGGACCATAAGGATAGTTCTCTTAATTCACGACTATTTCATGGCTTATTGATTCAATCAAACAAATCTATTACTACTTGTATAATGTTTTGATTTTTCACTTTTTTGGAAAGGCACTGATTTACATCGCCTCTATTTATTGCTTTGATACAAAGCGTACTACATTTCAGATTGTTAAGGGAGAATTCTCTCTTTAGGCTGAATTTCCTAACCTAGTGAGTCCCCCAGCGGTTTTGCTGGATTTCTGGAGTTTGTTTTTTCTCCTGCCAGGAGTGAGACTCTTTTTCTCGGTGTCCTTTGACTGTTAATGTGTTTTATGGGCTATGGGGTCTTTTACTCCATAGGGTCTCATGTGTTTTTACTATGTGTGTTACACAGCAACCTCCGTGCAGCGACATAGGGGTGTCATAGTGACACCCCACCATAGACTCCATACCCTGGGACAGACTACTGTCTCCCAGGGCATGTAAAGTCACCATTGGCTTTACTAGTCCCAAATTATGAACATAAACCAGTACAAACCATCATATTGTGGATGTACTGGTCGGGGCAATTCGATTGCCCCGGGGCCTGTTAGTCGAGGGGGCACGTCTCCGTCCCCCCTGATCGAGTTTTGGCTGGTGGCAGTGGATACTACTTTTTATATTTGATCGCAAATATATCTCTATGGGATTTTCCCATGTTTCGAGGCTACCAACTTTAATTATTTAATTCTCATAGACTCGAACATACCGCCGGTTTATTTATTTAATATTAATTCGCCGGTTGGTATTTTTTGCCAGGACTCGATTCTAAAATGGCGTTTGTGTTCTCTTCTGTGACTCCAACCCAAGTCGACCCCTTTGTTAAACATTTTGGCGGGCTTCTCCACAGAAGCCTCCAAAAGTGGTGACACTCTGTCTGGGTACCACAGGATGTGTGGGAGGGGGTTTAGGCACCCTGGACTGAGTTACCTTGGTAACTCAAGTCGCACTCTTGTGGGATTGGCACCACTTAGCATGTTTGATTGACAGCTAGGCTGAGTGAATGGGGGTGTGCTGCATAAAAGCAGGGCTTTTGCGACTGGAACTTCAGAAGTCGCCACAGGACCTGAGAATCCGAAGAGGGAGAAGCTGAGCCGACCTGCTACGACGACACCACCGGTGGAGCCCTGCGGAACCGACTCACCACTTCCCGACGACAGAGATCTCCCGGTTGGAGAGTCTTCTTCCCCTGACTGGTGGGCACAACCAGTTTACCTTCTTTTCCTTGCATCCCAGGACGTCTTGTGGTCGAATTGCCCGTGCCAAGCACCCCGGCAACCGGATAGCCACTTACCACTGGACCGTGAATAAAAGGACCGCTCCTTTTTGACCTGAGAACTCTGCGGCTGGTTTCTTCCCTGGCAGTGCAACGGACTCCTGTCTTCCTCCCCGATGATATCCTCTCTTTCCCCGGACGAAGCACCGACTTGCATCCGCTGCCAGGAACAACTGCCCCCGCTGGAGTATTCTCACCACTTTAAGGTACCGTGTCCGCCAGGCCTCCCTTTCTAAAGATTGCTACAAGGTAATAATAATCCCTTAACCTTCTGGACTGGGCTGGCCGCCTTGACCCTCTAACTGGTCCCTTTCTTTTGGTCCAACTCTTTCTGAACCTTTTCGAGACTTTTGTGCACTTTTCAACTGTGTGACCTTGGACCTTGGACACATTTCGTTCTGATCCTCTTAAAGTGGATCCGGCTTTCTGAACTCTAACTTCACGGTTTGACTCTGCCTTCCTCTCTTGCTGTGTTCTTTTGAAAGTGTTGGGATCTGTTTCAATTTATGCTCTGCCTTTCTCTCCCTTTTAAACCGAATTATTAGAGTGCCATCTACGTTAAGTGCTCAACGCTGTCTGAAAATAAGTGGGGCTTTACTTAGGGAGTATATATCTTTTAGTGACCGTGTTTTTGAACTGCTTAATATTAGTGCCTGTGTGTTTTATTAGATGTGGTTTTAAATAAATAATTATATCTCTTTTACACCAAGCTCTGGTCAGTGTTTGCTTGTTCTACTGTGTTCTTTTGACCTATTGTGAATACTCTGTATACTGCCTAACTCTTCTTGAGGGAAGTCTGACTGCTCAGCCACAGCTACCAAGTGAATCTGTGTGGTACAGACTGCTACCAAGTGGGTTTACTGCCAAACACCTGTGGTCTTAAATCTTTTGCAGTGGTCCCAGAGGGAACTGCACAGGTTTCTGCCTAACAATGTCTAAGGTGATTCCAACTGGTGGTGGGCGAGGTATATTGTTTCTAGCTTCTAAAAAGCACTGCACCAAAGAATGATTGTGTAGTTGTTTGCTTGTGCAAACAGGTTCCCAGTTTTAAGAAAACCCATGCCTTGAGTTGTGCTTCCTAGGGATGTACTTCGATCAGGGCAGAGTTTTTCGCCGAACGCCGATGTCTGCCATGGACCAGCGCAGACCGGCTTGTCGCGGAAGCGCTGGCGCTGAAGTGCCTGACGTTTCCTATCGAGCAACGCTGGGGGTGTTGGGAACTGTAGTTCCCCAAGTTTGATTTGTGAATTTCAAGCGTTCAAGCTTGAGCAGGGTTGTTGATCCCTTAGGTAGCAGGCACAATGGTCAGAGATAATGCAAGATGAGAAGTGCAATAATATCTCAAGGGAACGCTGGAGTTTATAAATCCTCCAACACTCCTAGTGCACGTGTAAAGTGGCAATGTAAAGACTGTTACAAACACCAAGGTGAGTATTCACAACAATGACAGCAATTACCTTTATCACTATTCTTTGCCTAAATTACAATTTCACTCACATATAGCAAGAAAGTAAAAGAAAAATGTGCCGCGTCGCAGCGCCCTGTCTAGAAGCTTTAACTAACCTCGAGGAGCTGAATGGTGAGGTGATATTAAGTAGCACTCCGACCGGACCGGCGTAGACCAGCTTGTCGCGGAAGTGCCCGACGTTTCCTTTAGAGCAGCGCCGGTGGTGCTAGGAACAGTAGTTCCCCAAGTTTGTTTTACCAACTTCAAGCGTTCAAGCTTGAGCAGGGTTGTTGATCCCTTAGCTAGCAGGCGCAATGGACAGAGATAATGCAAGATGACAAGTGCAATAATATCTCAAGAGAATGCTGGAGTTTATAAATCCTCCAACACTCTTAGTACACGTGTAAAGTGGCAATGGTAAAGACTGTTACAAACATCAATGCAACCCCAGCCACACTCAACAGTGTGCGGCGTTACTCTACTCTAAGCCTCAGTCATCCTCAGCCACCTCGTCCTTGGCGCTGCTCGGCAAGGAGGAGAAGATCTTAGAGGCATACGGGAGAAAGCTATACTCTGTCTCCCTGCACCTGCGTCAAGCCAACGCGGATACCATGCTTATAGCGGCTAACCAGAGGTTGTGGCAGGAAATATGGGACTTCCTTCTGGAACTCCCGGTGCAAAGCCAGGCACGCTTTAAGGCGGGTCTAGGAGAAGCCATGCTGGTACCACAGGACATCATGCAGTCCACAGTGACCCACATCGACACCTCCACCATCTGCATCGCCACGGACATGAGAAGGATGCCTGGCTTTGGGCCACAAAGTTCAACCCCGACATCCAGGATCGCATATTGGACCTTCCTTTCGAGGGTAGTGACCTCTTCCACTCTACCACCGACGAGGAATTGGATAAGAATAACAGCTCACAAACCGCAAATTATTTATTCTTACGAAAACCACGCCCAAGGCATACACCCAGTCGCATCAATGCTCCGACAAGGGTCAGGTGTTTTTGGCGGGTACCGGGGATTCTAGGAAGAGAGGTCGAGACAACTTGGCCACTCACCGAGTCGGCATCGGCGCAAGCAACAAAAGGGGGGGGGGGCAAGGGCTTCTTCCGGTCCCCCTCCTCCTCAGTAGCAGCATCAGAGAGCAAAAAGGCACGACGCGTCCCTCCGGGTCCACGTGTCTCCAGTGGAGGGCAGGCTAGCTTCTCACGTGCATTTTTGGCGACAGAACTTCCCCAATTCGTGGATCCTCTCAGTAGTATCCACGGGTTACCGCCTACCTATACCTCCCTCTCCTTCCCTCCCACAGATTGGGACGGCAACTCTGTTGGCAGAGATCCGGTCGCTCGTCGAGAGCCAGGCAGTGGAAAAAGTATCAGCCTCCCAGAGAGGATTTGTTTTCTATTCCAGGATTTTTGCCATACATAAAAAGAACCAGGCTGGCCTGAGAGTTGTGTTGGACCCCTCCAACCCTCAAACTCTCCCTCCCGCTTCAAAAATTCAAGATGGTAACGCCAGCCCACATTGCAGAGACACTAGAGAAGGGAGATTGGATGTGCTTCCTGGATCTGAAGGACGCTTACCTACACGTTCCGATGTGGCAGCCCCATCGCTTTTTCCTACGCTTCAGGATCATGGTCTGTCATTTCCAGTACAAGGTGCTACCCTTTGTCCTCAACTCAGCCCCCAGGGTGTTTACCAAACTCATGAAGGCAATGGCAGCCCTCCTCAGGGCCCAGGGCCACCATGTCTACCCGTACCCGGACGGCTGGCTCGTCGGGGCGAGATCCTCGGACTGGGTGGTCCACACCTCCTCTGCGCCTATGAGTACACTCCGTATCTGGGGTTTACCATCAACCTCAAGAAGTCTCAATTGCAGCCCACGCAGAGCCTCACCTTCCTGGGCCTCATCTGGGATACAAGCTCCGAGAAGGTATTTGCCTTGGAGGACAAGATTACGGCCGTCAAGAGGGCCGCTACGCACTTCCTTACCAGACCTCTGACTTCGGCTTGGTGGTACCACCCCTAATGGGTATCATGGCAGTGGTCCTCCTGGCAGTGCCACGCACGAGGCTCCGGATGAGGAGACTGCAGCTCCACTTCGCAGCCTTATGCTATCAGGAGAAGGGCTCACAAGCGGAGCTGATCAGTATACGGACCTCTCTCCACTCTGACCTCACATGGTGGTCCAAGGACTGCAATCTGCGGACGTCAGGCCATTCCGACAGCCTACTCTGCAGGTCACCATTAATATAGACTCCTCCCTAGAGAGCTGGGGAGCCACTCTGGACAGCCACAGCGTCCGTGGAGTCTGGACCCAGCAGAAGTCGCATATTAACTGGCTGGTGCTCAGAGCCATTTGACTAGCCCTCAGTGTCTTCCTTCTGCTCATTGAGGGCAGGACCGTCCTGATACAGAGTGACAACTCCACCTGCATGTACTGTGTCAACAAGCAGGGGGGGGCCAGGTCCCCTCCACTGTGCAACCTAGCGGTCAGCATGTGGGAATGGGCCCTGGAAACCCTCTACCTCAGGGCCGTCCACCTCCCGGGGAGGCCAACTTGGAGGCGGACAGACTTAGCAGGCTGGGAGGTTACAATTACGAGTGGCAGTTGAATGACCAGGTGCTGCTGGTGGTTTTCAATACATGGGGCACCCTCGGGTAGATCTGTTTGCCTCCTGGAGAAACAGGAAGTGCCATCAGTTCATGTATTGGCAGTGACTAGGCCCCGGCTCCCTCGGCGACGCCATGCAGATTCAATGGGAGGGCATGTCAGCCTATGCTTTACCGCCCCCCACCCCTGATCCCCAGGATACTCCGCAAGATAAAGGAGGCTTGTCACCTCTGCATCATAGTGATAGTGCCTTGGTGGCCTGCGAGAGTGTGGTTCTCCGAATTGCTCTAACTCGTGCTAACCTGGAGATCATCCAGGGTGCTAGGAACAAGACCACTAGTAGCCAATACAGGAGTAAATGGAGCAGGTTCTCTCACTGGGAAGATTCTAAGGAAATCAACCCCCTGACGTGCACACTGGATGATGTGCTCTTTCTCGGCACACCTTTCCCACTCAAGCATACAGGTGGACAAATGTCACACCTATGTCACGCCCATAGCGGCCTACAGAAATTCAGAGGAGGAGGTCTTCTCCTCTTCCAACCCGATAGTCAGGAAACATCTGGCAGGCCTGTCCAGGCTTTACCCGCCCATCAAAAAACACACTGTGTGGGACCTCAATGTGGTGTTGGGCGCCCTGGCGCACAAACCCTTTGAGCCAGTGGTGTCCGCGGCCATCAGGATGGTCACCATCATGACCGCTCTGCTAGTAGGTCTCGGCTACGCTTGCAGAGTCGGCGAGATCCAGGTTCTGGTGGCTCCAGAACCCTATACCACTTTCCACAGGGATAAGGTGGTCCTGCATACTTACCCGGTGTTCCTTCCTAAATTACCCTCTGCGTTCCATCTAAACGAGGAAATAGACATCCTTTGCTGACCCCAAGGACGAGGCTCAGAGTCTTGCACTGTCTGGATGTCAGACACGCTCCGAAATTCTATCTGGATTGGACCAAGAGCTTCCGCAAGTCGGACGCACTTTTTGTCACCTTTGGGGGCTCCAGACCCGGTTATCAGGTATCCAAGGCCTCCATAGCAAGATCGATGGTTGCGGCCATCAAGGAGGCCTATGAGGGGCAGCGCAAGCCCCTGCCAGCCAACATCCACGCCCATGCCGTCTGGGCCAAGGCCACAACAATCACATTCTAGCGGCAGGTTCCGTGGCAGGTCATAAGCTCGGTAGCTACCTGGGCCTCCCCTTCAGTTTTCTGTAAGCATTACTGTTTGGACGCCGGCTCTAAGTCAGACACGGCCTTCGGAGAGGCGGTTCTAAGGAACTGGTTTGCTTAAGGAGGATCTCCTCTCCACCCTGGGGCTACATTCATTTGTAATCGCCCATACAGTATGTTGTAAAGGGGACGGGACGACCGTAGTGACCAACGTACGCTTAGTCCTTATTCCCCTTTCCTCCATACGTCCCACCATCCTCACCCCCTAATAATACTGTTGTCATTAGGCAATAATACATTTTGTCGACACATCAATGGGGACTGAGGGGTGGCGCTGGTGGGCGGAGTCAGAGTTGCGCATGCTCCCAGGGCCGCACCATGGATAAATTGGTGCATGCTTATGCACTCCATAAAGAAAAAATCTCCCGCTCAAACCATTCTTTGGCAGTTGCCACCGGGAAAAGGTCATTTTAAATGTGGCAACTGTTCGGTCTGTCACTTGACAAAAAACATGAAATAAATTGACCTTAATGTTCGCATGTGGCATTTAAAAACGTTTACCAACTGCTTAACCAAATCGGCCATATATGGCATTAAATGCCCATGTGGTTTATTATATATTGGAAAGACTAAGAGGCCGATATGTCAAAGAATTTGCGAACACCGATCCTGTGTAAAACTTGAGTACACGATAAGCCTTTAGTAAAACACTTTTTAAAAAGGCAAAACACAGCCACGAGGATATTTATTGGTTCATTGTTGAAACAATATATCTGCATCCTCAGGGTGGAGACAAGAGACTTGGCAGTGCGAAAACTTGAAAAAAAATGTATATTCTCCCTTGATTCGGTGAGAAATGGCCTCAACATATCCATTGAGTGGAATTTTTTCATTCACTACACCAGAACCTTAGGTATTGCTAGGTTAAAAAATACCTCAGATAAAATACCTTGTTATGACATGCTGGAATGAAACTACAAACAAAAATATAAGATATAAATAGATCTACATTCAAGGCAAACATAAGGCACTAGAATAATCTGCAAAAATAGAAAAAAATTATAATCAATAATATGCCTAACTCTATTTGACTGATTACATAAAAAGACAGAACTAGCATTCCGAAAACAACATACATGATGAATACATAAAAAGATTGATCCGTCTTGAGACATTATGTTAAGCGAGGCTCTGTTATTATAACATCATGCCATGGCTTTGCTTTAAAATATCTTTAAGCAATACGTGTCTAAAACCACAAACAAAATAAGGTAGGATTAGCCTGTAGTGTAACAATGATTCCCAAAAAGCTACAGTCAAATTGGCGCCTATACGCTCCGTTTAACACATAGCTTAAACGCGGTCTAGACTGCCCAACTAAGATCAGAGGAGAATCTATTTTTTCTTTTTTTTTTAACGAGAAACTAGACAACGCTGCTAGGAGGATATCTAATCGCAGTCCGTGATTCACTGAAACACAAGTAGGTGTCATGCACACATAAAAGGAAGCGAAATACACTGGGGTATCGAACACAAAAAAAACATTTATTGTGTTTACAGCAAAAGAAAGAAAAAAATACTTAAAAACTCAACCATCTATGTGCAGATAAGACCCCTCCTGCATTCCTGTGTGTATATTGAAAGAGAAACGCAGGTAATTGCCGTCAATACTATGTTGCAAATAAGCAATAGAAATTTTAGACAGAAATATTGATAAAAACATTCTCGATCTGAAATGTAGTACGCTTAAAAACAGCCAAAATGTATCAAAGCAATAAATAGAGGTGATGTAAATCGGTGCCTTTCCAAGAAAGTGAATGTAACGCTCACCTGGATATCCATGGGGACGCCACTCAGCCTGCTTGGACCATTTATGATCTCGAACCCTTCCCTCAAATCTGTTTGACTGGGAACATGGTCTGAAATACAGGATTCCCAGATTAGCTTTATAGTCTCTGGTTGTTTGACCCCCATTTCCCTTGAGGACCAAACCTTCCCCTATGTCCTCTCCTCACCTTGTTTTCTTGTGTAGTGTGCTCTCCGTCCTGCTCTTAGGTGCAGGAGTGTGTCGATTGATTTGGGCGCTGCGCAACCTAGTTGCTCCACTGGTGCGTGTCCAATGAGTCTGGGCTTGTTGTAACTCCAGGCGACAAGGTAGGTTTGTTGATTCTTGGTGAACTCCCTTTTCTTGTCTCTTGCCCCTTAATGATGTCTCCTCTTTCTCCCTTAGGTGTTGGGAGGGGTTGATGATGGAGTCGTGTTGCTAAAGGAGTTGAGCGCTGAACGGTGAGTGAAAGCACGATGCGTGGCACTGTTCGCTTCTTATGCTGACCTATGTCTCTTTGTCCCTTGCAGGCCGCTGCAATGTCCCAGTATGGCTGGCGGCTGAGAGAATAAGATTCGGTGAGTAAAGCGCAATGTGCGACGCCTTCTTGTCCTTTATGTGCTAACCTGTGTTGTCTTTTCCCTTTGTAGGTCGATGGCATGCTCCAGAGCTGAAGTTACGAAGAGCGACCCGAGTTCAGGTAAGCGTTTGACTATTCTTGATGTTTTTTTGGGAATCGGGACATGAGAATGCTTAATAATGTCTTTTCTCTTCGTTCCTTTGCTTTCCAGGATGTTGCGTTCTGGAATGGAGATGACGGCGCTGAAATGCTGTCTACAGGATTGGAGGAACGATGGATGGAAACAGGATTCTTCTCGGTAAGTGTGATGTTAATGCTGTTCTTGTTCTTTCAGGGGCCCGGGATGCGGGGGAAAAGGCGAAGGCCTACAGGAGACCGATCCGAACACGGTGAGTGTCACGCTGCAGGCGCAGAGTAACACAAAGTGTGTTTCTCTGCCTGGGCGTGCTTCATATAGCCTCCAAGCATCCCTAGGTCGAACCACACCCAAAAAGCTAGACCGCATAACTCAATTCATGGAACTGAGTTATGTTGGGGCATCCATATTGCCCAAAGTGAAATACCAAGTCCAGTTCCAAGTCAGTCTTCTGCATCATGTTTGAGCCTGGCGCCACAGGCGCCAGGTCTGTCTCCAGGTGGCTCTCAGATGAGATGGGTAGGCCCTTAAGATCCATGTGGGGGATCATGGCCTGGTTCCAGTGTTTTGCCTAAGGGGACTAGGGACAGGGATCATGACAGTGAAAAATCAAAACATTATACAAGAAGTAATAGATTTGTTTGAGTGAATCAATAAGCCATGAAACAGTTGTGAATTAGGAGAACTATCCTTATGTTCCACCCTTACAGTTATGTTACATGAATAAGTTAGACGTCCACCATTACTGGGACATTCAAGAACACTCCTTTGCACATTACTAAGAAATTGAAGGTCAGTTAAAAGGGAGAAAGGCCGGTGTCAACAAAAGTAACATCAAAATGGTCAGTCTCGTTAGTCTGTTTTTAATATATCACTGTCATTTTTTCTAGAATATTCAATACACATGACTATGCATATATGAAGAAAATGTGTTATAATTACATGTTTAATACATCATAAGTGTCCTGAAGACGGCTTTGAAATATCCCAGAAAAAAGATTTGATTGTGTTGGTGCTACCTTTGAAACCAGAAATGCTAATAGGTGTAGACATAAAGAAGTGAGGGGCAATGCCCATGTATCAATTTGGCACTTGTCACTCACTTGTATTACTAACCCCACACAATACCGTCTCATAGAAAACCAGCAAACAGATGACAATAAGAGTTTGTTTGAATGTGAGTCGACTATGATTTGATTGGATATAATGATCCTCATGTGTATTTTTTACAATTTTTTTTGTTACCTGTTTTATTTATGTTTTATAATGGTTTAACAATAAAATTGAAATATGTTTTGACTGACCCGCTGTTTTACTGTTTAATGTAAGTAAGACGGATGCATAAATTGCACATTCTGGCACCCCCTAGAACCTATTTGTGTAAAAGGTGGGTAGCTCTTAGTGGAATCCAGATATTGATCTCAGTATCCCTGTCCTCATCCAAATAAGCCCCTGTACAAAAAAGAGGCCACTCTTTGCTCACTTCATCTACCTGACTTTGACAAGTGCAATGTTGTGTTTTTTGATAGGTTTTTACCACGATGTTCACCGACACCAGCGGATGTCCGCGAATCCAACATGGCGGGCTTTTCCAAAACTCTGACGCATTTCACACTTTTCACCATCCAATCAGCGGGTGTGCCCTAAGTCCCCAGACCTCATGTCACCTTCTGAACCATTCAGAGGCCGTCCGTGGACCGAACAGGGAAGTGAGTCGGCGGACCGGAACCCAGATATCACCATTTTTCTTTTACCTACTTTTGTGCTGTTTAAAAAGAAATACTGGACGGATTTACACAAAATTTACAAAAG
Source organism: Ambystoma mexicanum (assembly GCF_040938575.1). NCBI lineage: Eukaryota > Metazoa > Chordata > Amphibia > Caudata > Ambystomatidae > Ambystoma > Ambystoma mexicanum. The sequence goes on from NC_090922.1 coordinate 388,048,697, forward strand.
CACACTTTCGGGACCAAGTCGCAGATCCTGCCGCAAATTTGGTGAAAATCCGTCCAACGATTTAGGCTGTAGATGTGAGCAAATCTTAATGTTAGGACCGCCCCCCTACAACTTTGCCCCCCCTTGATGAAACCTCACCAAACTTGTAGGAAGAATTCAGACGGGGCCATTTACTTTTTTGCAAAGTTTGGTAACAAATTGTCCAGGGGGAGGAAAGTTATATGCCGCCCAAAAAGTGTTACTCCTATTAGTTGAGCAATTTATCCATAAGTACAGGGCCGCTACCGCAGGCCCTGTGAGATATATATATATTTCTGAGGCTTGTGGAATCTGCTTAGATCACATGCTGTGCATAGGCCGACATCTAGTGGAAGCTGCGGAGTATTACAGTTTGTTTTTCGAAAGTCGAAAATGGGGCGTCGACACAGGCGTGCCAGTAATACTATCCCTAGTGTGACGTCCACTGTACCCAAGATCCCTCACGCGTGTAGGATCCTCAGATTGTTTTTTTCCGCCATACTGGTCGGAAGCATCTTGCGGAGTTCCCTGGCCTTAGCCATACTTTTGCTGTTATTATAATTATAATTCTTATTCATTCCCTTCCCCACCCCAACGTCGACCCTCAACCTCGACGACGGCTGGAGAAGTCATCGACCGTCGACTGCTGCACGACGGATCTGGGCCTCGGAAGGCCGCTGGCCTCGGCCCGGGCCTAGTAGGCCGCTGGCCTCGGCCCTTACAAGTAGGGAGAGTGGGGGGTGGTACATACTCTTCACTCTTGATATATAGTTACATTTTATATATTCCTACACTTAGCAGCCCGCTGCCTTAAGGTGCGTATGGAGGGTACCCCTTTTCAATTCTGCCCCAATTGCAATCGCAAATACCCTTGGGTCGACAGGCACGCCACGTGCAATCTCTGCTTGCCGAGGGATCACCCCGAAGCGAACTGCAGAGCGTGTAGTAGGTTTAAACCTAAGACACTTAAGGACCGTTCGACAAAGCGTTGGGCCCACCACGCCAGGCAGGAGGCCATGGCAGCGGAGGGCGCCTTCAGCGATGGCAGCGACGCCGCACTTTCGGACGGCGAGGGCATTACGGCGTCGAAAGACAGCCGACGAGCGCAGGTCCCCGACCTCGGAAGGTCGTCCGGCAGGGCGGCTATGGGGAAGACCCCCGGCGACGCAAGCGCTACACACCTAACACACACTAAACACACTAAGACCAACCGGACCTCGACGACGTCGACTTCCCGGAAAGAGGCACAAAAAGAACGGTCCGACTCGGTGTCCTCTGGGCGCTCTCGATCAAGATCACCTCACGACGCAAGGCAATCATCCACTCTTGCCAAGAGTGCCTCGCTACACACATTAACGGAAGTTCGATCGTCGGGAGACGAAGACGACTTCCACCCCCAGGCCGCGCTCCAAGATACCGAGACCGCGGTTAACACCAGTGAGGCCCCACGCCCGAAGCACACAGATACCTCTCCAGACCCTCGGCGCCAGGCGTCGAAAGTCTCTGGGGCCTCCAAGGGACAGGGAAAACATTTTTCCACGCACGGGGAGGGGGGGAAACAGCGGAAAGCACAGCCTTCAACCCCTGTAAAGCCATCCTCTCACCCTAGGCAGACAAGCAAACACAAGTCTACCCTTGAAAAGTCCCATAAATCATCACCTGCTAAAGTAATACCCTGTTCCAGGGAATGGTCCAGTGAAGACATAGACAGGGTTATGTCTAGGATGTCTTCCTTGGCTGATTTTTATGATAAGAACCCAGAACACTTTCTTTCATATAACCCTCAAGGGGCCACACCCTCAGGCTCCTCCGATCCTATCCCGCTAAGTAAAAAGCCCCGGTTCGAAAGACCCGAACCCTTCGAGGTTCAGCCTTACTCCACTCCATATTCTACTCCACTCCCCAGTTACCAGGGACAAGTTTTCCCTGAAGAGGACCAGGAGTTTGAAATTATGGAAGAACAAACCGGGACAGATTACTATGCAGAGGATGAGGACCTGGAGGAGGGAGAAGATGAGCAGGAAATTTACAGAGTAGATTCCCCAGTACAAAGCGAAGCCCCAGTTACCGACTCTCCAGTTGATAACCAGCCCCTCCTTAACGAGGTTCTCGCTCGAGCAGCGGAACATTTCCACATCGACACCCACGGTGTACAGGAGGAAAGGGACTTCGCGGAGGAGTTTGTAGGAGAGAGAAGACCGGTCGCTCAGACCATCCCTATCCTCAAATCCATCCAACGAAGAATAGATCCTTCCCTGGTGAATCCTAACCTCACCAGAGCTGTCAACCCCAGAATTGAAAAGATTTTCCGGGCAGCCCAGTCTGACCCTCTGTATATAAGGGGACATCTTAAACCAGATTCCCTAGTGGTTACCAACACTAGAAAAAGGGCTGGCACGCCCTTATCTTCATCAGAAGCTCCTCCCGACAAGGAGAGCAAAAAACTTTACGGGTTTGGCAGGAAGGTAGCCTCAACGTCCGCCTACCAAGCAAGGATTGCGAATTCCACCACCCTGTTGGCTAGTTACAATTGCCATCAATGGGAAGAAGTCGCGGCGCTCATTGCCTCTGCTCCAGAACCGTTAAAGGGCCAGCTGGCTCGGATCTCGGCAGAGGGGAGAGCCGTGTCTGGTTGCATTTTAAAAGCAACTTTCGACGCCGCTGACAACGCAGGGAGATTGATAGCAGAAGGTACTGTTATCAAGAGACATGCGTGGTTACGGCAGTCGGGATTCAAGACAGAAACCCAGGCTTCTTTAATAGACAAGCCAGTGGAACCCGACCTATTGTTTGGGAAAGCGGTCGAAGACGCACTTAAAAATGCCAAAGATGAATATGAGACTCTCAAATCCCTTGGCCAGCTTACCAACAAACCCCCTAACCAGAGGGGGAACAGTAATTTTCGTCGCCCACGCGGCCAAAATTCACAAAGAGGCAACTATGCCCAGGGACAGGGTACACAATGGAATAACAACCAGCAGTCTACCCAGAGTTACGGCAGGGGTAACGAGAGGTCGTGGAAGAGGCAGAGGCAGCCCCAACAAGGTAGGTGGCACGCCTCCACCAAAACAGTGACGCTCAGCTCAGGGTCCCTTGCCACGCAACCCCAGTAGGGGGACGCATTTCCACCTTCACCCAAGCTTGGGAAGGGATCACCTCAGACAGATGGGTGCTGTCAACAGTATCCGCAGGATATTGTATAGAACTACTGCAGCGTCCCCGGAACCATCCTCCACGACAAAGAGTGCACTCCCTAGAGCATCAAAGGATCCTTCTTGAGGAGATCGCCATTCTGCTAGAAAAGGACGCGATAGAACTCGTCCCAGGACACCAGGTAAACAAGGGTATCTATTCAACTTACTTCCTTGTGCCAAAGAAAGATTTGACAATGCGCCCAGTATTGGACTTACGGCCTGCCAACAAGTATGTCAAGCCCCAAAAATTCCGTATGACCACGCTACAAGAGGTAATCCCCCTCCTAAAAAAGGGGGATTACATGGCAACCTTGGATATGAAAGATGCTTATTTTCATATTTCCATGCTCCCAGCGCACAGGAAGTACTTGCGCTTCAAGGTGGACAGCCGCCACTACCAATTCAAGGTACTGCCCTTCGGGATAGCCTCAGCACCAAGGGTATTCACCAAGGTACTGGCGGTGGCGGCTGCACACCTACGCAGGGAAGCAATCCCGGTGTACCCTTATCTGGACGACTGGCTCATAACGGGGGAAACCCCGGGAATTTGCAGGTCAAACATTCAGAGGACTATCGACCTCCTCCACGAATTAGGCTTCTCCATCAACGAGAAAAAGTCAAGTCTGGTGCCAAGCACCTCAAAACAGTTTCTAGGAGCTATCCTAGATACTCAGAAAGGATTGACCTTCCCTTCGGAAGAGAGAATTCGGAATATACTTCTGCAAATTCCGTATTATCAGTCAGGTCAACAGATAACAGTACGCAAAGCTATGCGGTTACTGGGCATGATGGCGTCATGCATTTACCTGGTCCCCCACGCGCGTCTGCGCATGCGTCCCATGCAGGAATGGTTGGCGAAACAGTGGTCTCAGGCAAGTGGTCATTGGGACGATCTAGTGGTCATTTCGCCAACACTCGTACAGAGCCTACACTGGTGGACAAGAGAGAATCTCGCAAAGGGGAAACCCTTTTACGATCCCGAAGTACATGCCGTGGTGACTACAGATGCATGCCTGACTGGGGAGCTCACCATCTCCACCACACAGCTCAGGGTCTCTGGTCTCACTCAGTAGCCAAGAACCACATCAATCTGCTAGAGCTTCTGGCAGTATTCCGAGCGCTAAAGGCGTTCGAGCCCCATCTACTGAACTTGTCGGTGCAGGTCAGGACGGACAGCACGACAGCCATGTTCTATCTGAACAAGCAAGGGGGGACTCGTTCGCCAAATCTGTCCAAGCTTGCCCAGAAAATATGGATATGGGCACTCAGACGGAACATCTTCCTGTCATCGCAACATGTTCCAGGGGAGCTCAATTTCCTAGCGGATACTCTAAGCAGAGACTCCCTCCCAGAAGAACACGAATGGGTCCTTCACAGAGACGTAGTAGAAGATCTCTTCTCTCAGTGGGGTTTCCCCACTATAGACCTATTCGCCACAAGCGAAAACAAACAATGCCCAGGATTTGCATCCAGGTTCCCCCAGCCAGACTCCCAAGGGAATGCCCTGTGGATGAACTGGTCAGGGATGTTTGCGTACGCTTTTCCACCAACTCCTCTCATCAGGAAGGTGGTGTACAAGATGAACAAGGAATCGATGACGCTCATCCTAGTTGCTCCCATGTGGGCGAGACAACCATGGTTTCCACACCTACGCAGGATGGCGGTGTGCGAACCCATCAGACTTCCAGCCTGGTACAACCTACTGTCCCAGCAACAGGGTCAAACAGTGCATCAGAAACCCAACTCTATGAACCTAGCAGCATGGCTCCTGAAGTCATAGAGTTTGGACATCTCAAATTACCACAGAGATGTATGGACATTCTAAAGGAGTCCAGGAAACCAAATACAAGGCACTGTTACTTTGATAAGTGGAAAAGATTCGTTATCTGGTGCCAGAATAAACAAATCAACCCGGTTGATTGCACTCCTTCCAACGTTGTAACATACATGCTCCACCTGCTAGATGCAGGGTTGGTTTTTAACTCGCTGAAAGTACACCTGGCAGCCCTCTCGGCTTACACCACATCCCATAACAAGGTCTCGTGGTGGAAAGTACCAGTGGTTAAAGCCTTCATGGAAGGAGTAAAGAGACTTCACCCTCCTATTTCGAACCCACCGCCAGGATGGGACCTCAACGTGGTGCTAGCTAAGCTCATGGGACCCCCATTCGAACCCATGCATAAAAGTAGTCTCAAACACCTGACTTATAAAACGGCCTTCTTAGTAGCCATTACCTCCATAAGAAGGGTCAGTGAAATTCAGGCTCTGTCAGTGCAGGATCCTTTCTTTACTATCCACAAGGACAAACTGGTTTTACGCACACACCCTAGGTTCTCACCTAAATTCATATCCAAATTCCATGTAAACCAGTCCATCGAGCTTCCGGCTTTCTTCCAAAACCCGCAAAGCTCGGCTGAGGTGAAACTACACACCCTAGATGTGCGTAGGGCGGTCCTATACTATGTAAATAAAACCAGACCGCTAAGGAAAACAGATCAACTGTTTGTCTCCGTAGCTACAGGCAGAGAGGGGGATCGCGTCTCTAAGGGCGCTATCTCGAAGTGGATTATCAACTGTATACAGCTGTTACTCTCTTTCTAAAAAGACTCTGCCTTTTACGCCAAGGGCCCACTCTACTAGAGGCATTGGTGCCACTCTGGCTTTCATTGCAAATGTTCCCCTCGACACCATTTGCAAAGCGGCTACTTGGAGCTCTATTCACACTTTTACTCAGCATTACTGCATTGACACTCATTCCAAGACAGATACACAAGTGGGACAAGCGGTTCTAAGACACCTGTTTGCTCATGACCCTTCTCACATCCCACCTCCTTCTTCTGGTACTGCTCGCTAATCTATGCACAGCATGTGATCTAAGCAGATTCCACAAGCCTCAGAAGGGATACATTACTCACCGTAATCGTATTTCTGATGCTTGTATCTGCTTAGATTCACATGCGACCCACCCTTCCTCCCCTCCGAGAGAAGGCGCATGATTGCTTGTAGTCTTACCTTTCCGTCTATCTGCTTGGATTATCTGTACTCACGCTACTCCTCATGCTTCCTCATGTCAGAAAAAATACAATCTGAGGATCCTACACGCGTGAGGGATCTTGGGTACAGTGGACGTCACACTAGGGATAGTATTACTGGCACGCCTGTGTCGACGCCCCATTTTCGACTTTCGAAAAACAAACTGTAATACTCCGCAGCTTCCACTAGATGTCGGCCTATGCACAGCATGTGATCTAAGCAGATACAAGCATCAGAAATACGATTACGGTGAGTAATGTATCCCATATATATATATATATATATATATATATATATATATATATATATATATATATGAGAGAGAGAGAAACCTGAGGGCGTCCTTACATTTACTCACCTTGGAACCTCTGCTCAGATGGCCAGGGAAGTGCCATTGCTGTTGTTTTCTGACCCTGGGGAAGCAGACAAGCGACGGAGGATCACCTGGTTGGAGGGTCCTTGGGGATTGGGGAGAGGGTGCCTTAAGGCAAAGCATGGTTCCCCCCACATCCCTTCACTAACACGGACCTACCCTACCCTCCCTCAGTGTTCATGGGATATTGTCAATCTTATCCCATTTATTCCTGTCGTTTAGCACTAAATACTGAGCAGAGGAGGAGGCAGCTAAGAATAGTGCACACTTCCTATTGCAAACAACGCTCTAGTACTGGGACGAAGAAGAGGGTCCTGGAAGCATCCAGTAATGAAGATCAGGCATGTCGCACTATCTGGCTTATACAGTGTCAGGCAATTGAGTCTAACCCACTTCACCTGCAGCCTGTTTATAATGGTAAAGAGTATAAAAGGTGGAGCCCAAAAACATACATTGAGAGGGAGAGAGAGGAGATAATCCTCCATGTTGGGACAAGACCAAGAAGTTGAGATGTCGGCAACAAACCCCAGAGACCTGCAAGAGGGACTTTGCAGAACTGGAAGCCCTCATATTGGAAGGCAGGCAGCAGGTGCTGCTATACACAGAGGAATCGGAAAAGCCATCCACGCCCAATCCCGGGTGCAGCTGGAGTGGCGGAAGCCGCCGAGACCAGAGGGGACGCGTACTGCATGTGGAGCAGAGCAGAGAAGCATGTGTGTGGGGAGATCTGCCCGGAAAACTGGTGGTCTGTTTTCCCGTTCGGGGAGAAGTCCAGTGGGAACAGTGGACCCACAAGGAGGAGCTGCGAAGAACTGGTAAGTGTTAGAGGACACTGGGGAGACCGAAGTGCTCCAAAGGGACCGCAAATAAGTAACGGTCCACGAAAACAAATACATGCTACCTCTATTGAATACCGAACTGAAAGAAAGCTGCTATTTGAGTGAACATAATAAATGCTACATATATTTATTGAATACCGAACTGAAAGAAAGTTACTATTTGAGTAAACTATGATGTGTTGAATGGTGAATGAGCACTCCAAGTCTAATAGACATATCAAACGGCACACTGCCATTAAAACAGTGTGAACAGAAACAAAGACGTGAAGGATTGAAAAGTTGTTTGAGGATTACAAGTGCAAATATAAGAAAGGCTGTCAATTATAACTGCAAACGTGAGATAGTCACAAGTATTTGACCAAGAACTGGTATAAAAGAGTGATCTCTGCCTTAATGCCAGTAAGACCAAGATTCACCTCATCGGCGCACCGACTCCCTCCTTTCCTGTCTTTCTCTGGCCAGCCTCTCTTGGCCCTTTTCCTGCTCCCACCTGTGAGGCTAAAAACCTTGGGGCCACTTTCACTCCACACTCTCCTCCTCTCCTCACATCTCTGATGTCTCTAAGATGTCACACTACCAGCTGCACCCCCTCAGAAGTATTCTTCCATTCCTCTCCTTCCCCCATAAACTCACTGTCTCCAGAGCTCTGATTCTCTCTAGGCTGGACTACTGCAAAAACCTCTTTCTAAATCTGCCTGCTTCTACTCTGCGCCTTCTGCAACTCATCCAGAACAGGACTGCAGGACTTGGCCTCAAGCCCAGGGATCATATCTCTCCAGGACTGAAATCTCTGCACCGGCTCCCAGTGGCTGCGAGGATTAAGTTCAAAACCCTCTGCATTGTCCACAAGGCCTTCTGGGGCCTCAATACCTTCAACTCTCTCTTTCTAAATATCTTCCTTCTCGAGCTCTTCGCTCTTCTGCCTCCAACTCCCTCAGGGTCAGTCGCTTCTCCAAGCAACGAGTTGGTAGTAGATCTCTTTCTTCGACTGGGGCCTCTCTCTGGAACAGCCTCCCTGAAACTTGAGGAGAACCATCTCCGGTTCTGGATGCACTTCAAAACCTTCCTCTTTGCTTTTGCTTTCTCTCCTCCTCTCCCCTGATGAACTCCCGGCTGAAACTGAATCTGCACTGGTCGCCTGGCTACCATCTGATCTCGGGCCCAGGTCCCCTCTCCTGCCAGTTGCACACCTGCACTGCCTCCCCGGCAACCCCTGAACTTGAGACTGTTTTCTGTATCCCTACAGTCCCCTTACCAGCACTTAACACCTGACGTCTGCACTTACCCCGCACTTGCCACCTAATGGCTGCACTTTTTACTTACTACTTTTATTTATTCTATTTATGTTATGGTCAATCCCATGTACTGCACTGCCCCCTTGCCCCCTCCTGCACGTTTCCCCTTCCCCCTTCCCCTGCACTTGTGCAATCTCAATGTCACCTGGCCTAGTAAGATTGTTGTCTCTGTCTTCCCTCTGTTCCCCTCCCTTGCCTCGTCGTGCCTTGAAACACTTGTGTAAAGGTCTGTTATAAATGCCATATCATTTATCATATCATAAGGAATTAAAGTGTGGAAAGTGAAAACCATAGACAAAATTGCCTATAAGGGGCGCAACAGCTTTGGGGAAGACTTATGGTTGTGTGAACTGTGATGCGTAGACCAGAACGTATCCTACTGTGAAAGGTACAAACAGCAAGAATAAATGCAAAGAAAAGTATATGGTTACTGGTTGCGTGACCTGTGATGGGTGGACCGTGTGGTCTGACAACTGCGTGTAGACCATGAAACCCATAATGGTGAAGAAGCTGTAAAGAACTGCGAACCAATTGGTGAAGCAAACCTGAAGGTGGGTCAGAAGGGACCAGTATTTACTTTTGAACTTTGAGCAAATGAAACCTACTTAAGTGCTATGTTAAAGTCTTGGGGAATGGGACCCTGATAGTTAAACAACCTGGAGAACGCTGTCTTGGGAAGAAGAGTCCCAGGGCCTCCTTTTTCAGTGAACGCTGCTGCATTTGAACTTGGTAAAGGGAATCCCAAGAACTACTCTTTGTGTGAATTGTCATACATTCCAACTTGGAGAAGGTAATTTCAGAACTTGACCGAACAGTATTGAAGTGTACCTCTATTGTAACTGTATTGAACTTGAGATAGGGAACCCAAGAAGAACTCAAGCTGATAGTAGTTTAGCCTTTACTTTTGAACACTTATATTTTTGCTGAGAAGATTCCCACAACATGTTTAGTTACAGTTGTGAGGACAAGCATATGTTTTGACACAGACAGACTTTTAGTTAGAACTTGCAGGCACACACTTTCCTTAGTTTATTTAGATAAGTACAATCCCACTTTAGTATAGGGCAAGTTAGGCATTTACACCATCCATGTTTTGTTTAGAACTACACATCTGTTGTCTGTCATCTCTCTTGATACCAAGCCTGTCTCACAATATATATAAAAGCTCAGGGTGCAAAATGTCAAGTTGCCACACATAAAAGGTTCTTGCACCCATTTGTGAAAGAAGTGTCGTGTATCATGCGTCGCAAGACCACGAGCAGCTCATTTTTGGAAATAGTGTTGCTTTAGCAACAAGCAAAGCAAGCACATATCACATTACAATTATGAACCAGAACAATATAAAATCTGTACTCACCAAGTTCTCTTTTCCATTGTGAATTCCATATTCCATTTTTGTGAATTTAATATCCCTTAATTCGTCTGTATTTGTTACCTATGTATGAGTTGATTACTAGCAGCAACCAATGGCAGATGAGAAAATAGGCTATGATCACATTAAATCCCACTACTATATTGCTTTTTAAGCAGTTTTTTCTGCTCTTGCTGATCCTCCAGGTCCGAGAACACTGGGGCTGCGGGATGTTCCCTCAATACTGGGAGTCATCAGTGTTGGATTGGTTGTTCGCCTTGCATATAAAAGAACAGTGCACCAATGTGAGCACACTTGAAGGGAAACGAGTATTTCTGTCTAACCTCTTTTAGCCTCTTTATTCTCATTCTAGTTGTGCAGCTTTTGTCCTTTTCTTTCTGCTCTGTCTTTCTTGAGTCATAGAACTCTGTTGACTTTTTGTATTATCAAAAGGAAGTCTGTTAGTGGAAGCTATCAATAGCGGGGCATGAGGCAAAACTGAAAAGTGCATCACGCTACACAAAATGCCAACTAAGTACCCCAATTACTGTGGATGTGCAGTTCCCAGTCTTGTCTCTGCTGAGAAGTACCACTTGTCAATAGCTTTGCTTGGATTGCATTCTTTCAGTGGTGGGCCATTAACAGCAATCATCAGTAGATCATCCAAGGTCTCTAAGGCCAATTCAGAGCAATAATCTGTCTTTATCCTGTTTTGGTAGCTGAAGCCATGCTCACATGAAGCTGTTGTAGGGGGCAGAACTGCGCAGAAATCTATCGGTGGAAGTAATGTTGAGAACCGCTCTTTCTGTTCATGTACTTTTTAAAGGATTCTTTAAAAGATATTCAATTTGGGAGCAAGAGCTTCATATCAGCCCACTGAGCTTGCATAAGGTCTATTTTGTCATCAAAGTCAGAGGAATATATGTGCCACCCATTCATACTCCAATCCTCAGTTCCATACTTAAGAATATTTGACTTGTCTGGCCAGCATAGGCTGTCAAATACGCTGAGAAACCGCATTAGCTCAGAGGATATTGAGGAAAGACGCACTTCTAGGTATTTTCTGCATTATCCAATACTGACTGTCAAATAGCCTGAAAAAGATTTTCACCTGCCTCAATTGAGGTCAGTTGGAGCCCATGAAATTTTCCACCAAAAGTAACTTTCGAGGGGATTGGGTCCTCCGACGTATTCCATATCTATGACAGGTAATCACCACAGCTATGCTGCTTCGGAAACTTTTTTCGGCGTCTGCGTCCTGTGTCGATGACATCGTTGCGCCGTCGTCGAGGACCTCCTCCGACGTCCGATGTCATCCGATGTGATAAGTAGGACGCACAACGCCGTAGCCTCAGTTCCGTTTTTTCCGCGAATGTGTTGCTTCGTGAATCTCGGTTACGCCTCGACTCTTTGGTGTTCTGTTCTTCTCGGTTCTTCGAACCTGTTAGTTTGTGAGAAAATCCTTCGTGTGAACATGTCTTCTACTTCGTCTTCGACCCCGCGTCCGGGCTTCAAGAAGTGCAGGGAGTGTGGGTCCAAGATGTCGGTGACGGACTGCACGACGCCTGCCTCTGCTGCCTCGGGGAGGCCCACGACACGGATGACTGTATCGACTGCCAGTCGCTCACGTCCAAAGCCTTACGGGAATGTAAGAAGTTGTTGTCGGTAGGTCGAGTGTCCAAGCCCCGGAAGTCGAAGTATGCGGGGCTTTCGACGGATAATTCGAGAGGTGACTCTCCGCGTCGTCGTCGGAAGTCTCGTGGGTCTCCTTCTAGGAGTCGGTCTCGCCACTCCTCGGCCTCTTCGAGGCATTCTCGGAAGCGCCAACAGCGGTCGTCTTCCAGCTCCTCTTCTGAGGACTCTGCCCGGCACGTCGCTTACCCCACCAGCCATGCGACGCTGGAGGAATGGGCTTCCTTCGGGAAGAAAATGCTGGCGATTCTCGAGTTGCAGGGTACTAAGCCGTCCACGCCCCCGAGTGGGGTCGGCCGTGAGAGGTCGAGAGACACCGCTCGCAAGAGTGGTCGGCACGAGTCACGGGAGAGGTCCCGTTCGGACAAGGGGACTTGTTCTCGACGTACCCGTTCCAGGTCCCAGTCCTCGACGCGTTCGAGACCGTGTGCACCTGTGATGTCTTCGAGGAAGACATCGACGCCTGAGGCGTTGAGGGCATCGACAGGCTTTCTTGAGGCTCCGGCTCCGAGGAAGTCGTCGAAGCCGTCGACGCTCAAGTCGTCGAAGGACCCGCTCGGAGCTCCGACTTCGAGGACTGTGTCGATGCTGGCGGCGCTGCATCTGACGTTGACGCCGATTTACTCGACGCCGATCCTCTCGGCGCCGATGCCTGTTCTCTCGACACCGGCGCCGATTCACTCGACGCCCTCGACGCCTTTCGAGGCCGGGGTGTCGGAGGTACCCCGTGGCACGGGGGAACCCCCTAGAAAGGCTCTGGTTAAGAGCAAGCACTCTCGGGTTCCTTCTTTTCACCACCTGGAATATATTTCGGAGGTGGATGAGGATTCTGATGGCCTGGTTCCTAGTCAGGTTCCAGATGAGATAGTCTCGGGCCATAGCCAATTTGACGATTTGAGGCAGTCACTGCATGATGCCAGTGGACTGGACACACCTCCGGAGGTGGAGTTTTGTAGGCCTGAGCCTGGCTCTCATGCTGATTGCTCGTACCGGCGCCTTATGGCTAGGGTCTCCGAGTACTTGGGATGGTCTGCTCCCCCAGGGGAGTTTGTGCAGGATGATCTCACGGACATCCTTGATGTTGGTCCCCCAGCTGACCCGGTACTGCCGTTTCATATGGCTCTACAGAGAAGGGTGGCGGCGGCTTGAACTGCTCCGGAGAGCCTCCCGGCGGTGGGCAGGTTCTTGTCGCGAAATTACCATCCAGCCAGTAGCGACCCCTGCTACTTGACCAGGCACCCCACTCCGGAGAGTTTGGTGGTGCAGGCGGCCACAGCAGGCGTCGTACCCTACCACCCCTCCTGATGGGGACGACAAACGTTTTGATGGCTGGGCGAAGAAAGTGTTTTCTTCGGGTGGTATGGCGCTTCAGGCGGCCGACTCCATATGTGCCTTGTCTCGTTTCACACATACTCTGTGGAACTGTGTTGCGTTAGCGGCAGAACATATTCCCGAAGGGGATGAACGGGTTGGTTTCCTTGCTATGGTCCAGGATGGTAAGGATGCCATGTGTGAGTCCGTTCAGTCGGGTTTGGACATGGCTGAATGCGTCAGCAGGTCCATGGCGGCGAGCACCGTGATACGCAGGTCACCATAGTATGCTTCTGGCATGTAACACCATCACTGATGCCATGCATCTCTTCTACCCTCCCAGGCACCAATGGAGAAGATGCCAGCCAAGACACCACCACGAGCGCATCCACGTCTCGCACACAGAAAAGGGCTACCCCCACCACCACCTCCGGGGCAGCCAAGCAGGCCACACCTCCAGCCACTGTGCCTGACACAGCCGAGACACAGCAGCCCACACCAGTGAAAGAGGAGTCCCTAGTAGCACTGGCCACCTCTGAATATGACTTTGAGGTATGTGTGGACCAGGAAGGAGTCACACAAGTGACATGTACACCCACCCCAAGCCCCGTGTTCACCACCTCGCCCCAAATTCAGCCCGCACCCACCTACAGCAGTGCTGATCCCTGCCTGCATGATTCGGACCTGAGCCCCTTCCCCGAGCACAGTACTGAAGAAGCAGGCCCTTTGACAGCACCCCCCACCACTACTGCTCCCACCAACACCCTCGAGTCACAAGTGGCGAGGGTGGAGGCCCGATAGGAGGCCATAATGGAGCTCCAGCGGCAATACATAGCGGACGGCGAGGACACCAGGGTGGGAATGGCCACTGCCATAGCAGGGACCACTGCCGCTATTACAGCCAACACAGCTGCAGTGAATGCGTCGGCAGTGCTGATGAGGGTTTTACTGGGAATTTACTTGGGGGGGGGGGGGGGGTTTGGGAGTTTACTTGGGGGGGGGTTTGGGAGTTTACTGGGGGGGTTTGGGAGTTTACTGGGGGGGTTGGGAGTTCATTGGGGGGATTTGAGGGGGGTTGTCACATTTATGCTGTTTGATTCAATACACCCGTTGTGAGAAAAAACATAATGGCTGAACATTGGTGATTTGGTGTGTATCCATTTATTGTACGACGGTGTTCAGTGCCCAAATCCCAACATTCCCTGTGTGCATGTCCACATGGACCCCGTGTGTCACTGATACATGTCTGTGAAAGTCCCTGTGGTTCAGAAGTATTTGTGAATCAGTGATTGGCATACTGCATGGCCATCCTGTACATCACGTACTGGCAGGGGTGCTGCTTCACCTCCGTCTCCATCCTCATCATCCTCACCCGGTGCATGCATGTCAATGTCAGGTGGCAGTGGTACATTTCTCCGGACGCACATGTTGTGCAGCATGACACAGGCCATGGTGATCTTTGCCACCTTCTCAGGCCTATAAAGGAGTGCTCCACGAGACCTGCTTTGGCAGCGGAACCGCGCCTTCAACAGGCCAAAGGTCTGCTGAATCACAACACGGGTACGGGTGTGTACCCGATTGTACTCCTCTTCATGGCTGTTCTGCGGGTTCCGCACAGGTGTAAGTAGCCACGGCCTCAAGGGATATCCTCCATCACCTGCAAGCATATACAAATAGGTGTGTGTCACTCTGAGCTGCCACCTTCAGGAATCACAGTCATGGCCGCAGCTATTTGGTGTGGACATGGACATGTCCCTGTACATATGCACGAATGTCATCTAGATGCATACTATACTGCTATGAGGTGTGGTAGTCTGGATGGCAGTCAATAGATGATGCAGGGTGAAATGATGCATGCTGAGGGGGATATAATGTGGCTGTACGACAATGTTTAGACTCCCATTTATGCTGTGTATACTACACTGTGCATGGACACAGTAGCCACATTGGCACAGATGCAATCCTGTTTAGTCATGCATTGCTTGACATAAACATGGTGGTCAGGTTGTGCGTCTTACATGTGTTCATTGATATGCGTTAATGGTCAGATGTGTGCCAATGATGTGTCCTGTTGGGGTTGGAGGGTTCAGGTCAGGTGTCATTGGTTCTGCGTGCATTCTCCACTCACCGTCCATTCCCACCCAGGTGGTGTATGCATTCCCCCCCACACCCACCCAGGTGGGATATGCATTACCCCCCACACCCCTATTCCCACCCAGGTGGGGTATGCATTCCCACCCAGCTGGGGTATGCATTGCAACACATCCCTACCCCAATGCACTCCCATGGCCCACTCACGCAACTCGCCAAGCAGCCATGCACGTGGTCCAGCATGTCGCTCCATGTGACGGGGTAGCGTGGAGTTCGGCAAGCATCATGGGATCATGTGTTTATCCGGGAAATCTGGCGCAGCAATGTGCGATGATCTTGCTGGAGTCACATAACATCTGCACATTGATGGAGTGGTATTGCTTGCAATTGCGGTACACCGCCTCTACGGCATGGGGGACAACCAATTCGACATGGGTGCAGTCCAGGGCACCAACACAATTGGGCATGCCTGCCAGTGCATGGAAGCCTACTTTGGTGTCGGCTATCTCCTGGGCAGTCTGTGGTACGGATATGTGTGTGCTAGCGTGCTTCAGGAGGGCATCCAGCACTTGGGTCAGCATGCGTGAAAATAGTGGTTGTGAAATGCCATGCAGCTGGCCCACTGTGTGCTGGTAGGTGCCTGTGACCAGAAAGTGGAGCACAGACACCACCTTTAGTAGCGGGGGGATGGCAGTGTGTATTTCTGTGAGGCTGGCAATGTCGTTGCCTATCATGTCCACTATGGTGGTGATGGTGTCCCGGTCCAACCGGTACAGGGTGTGGATCTGCTCAGGGGTTAGATTGAATGGACTGGGTCTGATGCGAGGGATTGGCAGCTGGCTACGAGGGACTACTGGGTTCACTGGTGGTAATTGCTGGGCTTGTCTCACCCTCCTCCTCCTGCGTCTCCTCTGTGCTGCCTGTTGTTGCTTCTGCTGTTGTTGTAGTTGCTGTTGTTGCTGTAGTTGTAGCAGTATAGGCATGTCCTCCAGCGCCATGATTGCAACAGCTAGTGGTAGCATTTTGGTGTAGGAAGGGGTGTAGTGTGTGGGTGTACTCCTTTTATACTGGGCCAGACTCCATTGAGTCCACCTGTGGTGATTGTGTGCACCTGTGGCAGTTGGCTTGATTGCTGATTGCTGTTTGCGGGTGGTCCGCGATACCTGTATGGCCGGCATTGTACAGCCACTGATTACCGCTTTCGGGATGCCGGTATTTGCATGTCCGCGTGGGTTGTGATGTCCTCCTATCACCGGCATGCCTGTATTTGCTCCCCGAAGGGCGCGTGTATGCGCACATGCTGGTATGAGGGGCCACGGTACGGGGGTGCCGGTATTGGCGGGTTGTCGGGCCAGAATGCCCTAGACCCGTTAACGATGCCGCTATTACCATTCCGCCTTCCTTTTTTCATTACCTCCATTCTCGTAATGAGGCCCCTTGTCTTTTTTGGCTTCTCTCATGCCATACGAAGGTCTCCCACTTAAAAGGAGCTTTTATGCCAACTATCCATTTGGAATAAGTGCTTTGAGGAAACAGACAGCAAGGTTTGTATTTCCAGAGTAAGCTATTGTTCCGGTGTCTGGAATGTTTTTTCTTTTATGCAAGTGATTCAGCTCAGAGAGCTTTGGGCAAGAGTCCAATGTTTTGTTCTCTTCAGTATGCTGCTGATTCACAATTGATTTTTTTGCTTCTATTTCCGCTAGTAGCATGTCGAGAGGCTCTTGTTGATTGGTAATAGTCATTTGTTGGTTCAATGATTTTATTTTTGTTGCGTTGGCTCTTGCTAATTTGATATATTTCTTTGTGGTTGCCATGGTAGCATTTAGTTGGCATTTTTTCGGCTTTGGTAAAGCTTTGATACATTATTTTGATGTCACATGATTATGCAGTGATGTTGACTTAATGTTCTTGCTTTTCTTTTGATCTTGATTGCCACCAATATTTGTTGTTTTCTCCTTCCTTGGCTTTTTTGAAGATAACAGTTCTTTTTCCTTTCAGCCTCCTCTTTAGCTTTTCTGATGCCTAGTTCAATTAAGGATGTGTCCAATGTAGATGGAACGGCAGGGGCAGGGGTACAACCTGGAATTTTATAAACATCCTTTGTTGGAGTAGCCAGTTTGGATGGTTGCTTGATTTCGGCCATCGCTGGGATTTTAATTGTACTGCCATAACTCTATCTGTATGGTTGAGTTTTTTTCTTGATGTAGTCTTTCAAGCAGGATGGTCTGAGCATTTAGTTTTACATCCTCATACAATTTGGTAAGAGATTGAATAGCTAAATTAAGAGCAGTTAGCGTCACCCCTGAAAGAGCGCTTCTAGGGTGAGGCAAAGGTTCTGGGTGTTGCTTGGTCCTGTTTAGTCACTGTTTCTTTGAAGCAGGGTTACTGAAAGACAATGACAAAACTGACAAGTTTTGTATTGATCTGTCGTACATCAGCAGGGATTGCGATCAATTTGAATGAATTTTTTAGCTCAGTTCAGGGGTTAAGGGCTTCGTTGTCTGAGGTGATGTGCGGAAAAAAGATGATGGAGTTACAGGATCACTGCCCGTTGAGCATATGATTATTTGCTCCAAAGGCTTTGAGGCTGCTGCATTACTAACTTTTGTTGTTGGACTAATTATCATGAGGTCATTTGAAATAAGTGACATCACGCGATCGTGTATCTGTGCTAGTGTCACAGTTCCTTGTCCTTGCAAATCATCAGTATTTTCCTTCTGACAGATGTTTTTTTGTTCAGTCAAGTCATCAAGGTTTGAGTCCAGGGCAAAAATTCCAAGTTATGGTCACTAGAACTCTGAATGGGGGTCTGTGTTAACAAGTCATTTAGCAAGGGGGGTGGTGGCTGCACAACCTCGCATTGGTCTTTCGGGAGGCAAGTGCCGGGCAACATTGTCCTTTTGGTGTCTCAGCGAGGTAGAACGTCCTTTTATCAGCGGTCTTTGACAAGAGTTTGAGAGGTAGTAGAAATATGATTGCTTTTAAGCGGAGTACGTTTCGGGCGTTCTTTCAGTTTCAGTATATCAACCTTTGAAGGCATTTTCGTTTTCAAAGTATATGCATTCACCAGGTTTATTTTAACTCGCAAATAAAACACAATGCAGAGTTCAAGCAGCTGAAGGTGCTGCAGTTACAGGATAGTTGCTGGGGAAATCGCAGGTGCAGCCAGCCAAGATTCCTCAGCCCAGGTGGATTAGTGTTTAAGAAACTGACAATTTCAGCATTTAATTTAATACAAAGATCAAAACATAAGCGAAATCCATTTATAACAGAACGGGAGTCAGCGGAGCTGGGTACGCGAGGGTCCTCAAGCAGCCAGATCCCTCTGCATCCGGGAAGAAGTACTTCATCGATACACGTTTGCGAATTCAATGCACAAGGCAGCGAAGTACGAGCTTTGCTGTAACAATGTCGAAGCTGGCGAAAGTGGCTGCGTGAAGACTCCCTAGCAGCCAAATCCCTCAGCACGTAGGGGAAAGTATGTCAGCAGTAAACATTTGGGAGTTCAATACGCAAAGCAAGAAAGTACGCGCCTCGCTTCACCAGTAGAGCTGCCGAGCTAGGCGCGTGATTGTTATCAAGCAGCCAGGCCCCTCTGCCCACTTAAAGGAGATGCTTAATAAGAGACGGGTAAAGCTAGGGCAGTAGCTTCAGCCGCACAGCCCAATCAGCCACAAAAGCACTTCTAGAAGCACTCCCTTGAATGCGCGTGTGCTCAAATTTATGCTGAAGTGGGCGGGGCTTAGGTCTGTAGATATACAGTACAGTTTGTAGGTGAAACAAAGTACCTGCAAGAACATAAGAGGCACATATAAGTATCTGAGAATGGTAGACAACTATCCCAGAGTATTATGGTGATTTAAAGTCCAAGTTCATGCCACAAAGTCCTGATAGAAAGTTGCAAAACGAAGGGGTCCTGGAGCCACAACTCGCCACAACAGCACTCCTAGAAGCACTCCCTTGAATGTGTGCCTTGTTTGCAACGTCTTCACAGACTGGGGCTTCCTGGAGATCGACTTGTTCGCAACTCTGGAGAACACACAATGCCCAGATTAAGCCTCAAGGTACCCATAGAACCGCTCCAAGGGGAACGGTCTCTGAATAACATCATCAGGGAAATGCGTCTACGCTCCCCCCCCCTCCCCGATTCCCCTACTCAACAGGATAGTGCACAAGATGCACCAGTCAGGATGGTTCTGGTGACCCTGATTTGTGCCTGCCAACCTTGGTTCTCCCAACTCATGGCAATGTCAGTCTCCCCTCCCAGGAAGCTGCCATGCCCTTACAACATGCTGTCGCAAGACCAGGGGGAGACACTACATCCATGCCCTCAAACTCTCAATTTAGCAGCCTGGCACTCGAAATATAGTTTGTAAGCAAGAACTACGTTAACTCCAAGAAAGTGAAGATTTTCAAACTGCACATATGAGGATCATTGAGAATGTGCTTACTTGACAGGTTGGGATTTAACCCATGGCATGATCCACATGATTTAAGAATACTCATCAGACAAAGCAGAAATATTGGGTAAGATGATACCAATACAAATCATTAAGAATGTATCAAAGTTTGAAGGTATTTTAAGGTGGTTTTCCATTTCAATTTAACTCATCACAGATTTTTCTTTTTCTTCTTTTTCTGTGTGCATTTTCTTTCACCCTAAAAACATCCACTCCTACCCCCCTTCCTTTTTGTCTGGGTTGACGACTACTTGTTTGAAAAATAGTTTTTTTTGGTTGTGTTTTTCCTTATGTGATTGATGTGTATTTGACACATGCTTACTTGGGTTTATAGTCATATAATCGAATGTCAAAATGTCGAAAGTCATAATCTCGGGAATTTTTTTTTCGAAAATAAAAAAGTCGAATTTTTTTTATTACGTTTTTTTATTCGAAATGGGGGGTTCCCCCATTTTTTTTTTTTACCCTTTTTTTTTATTCCCGGACCCCAAAAATATATAAATATATAAATATGTAAATTAAAAAAAACATTTTCTTTGACATTATTTTCTATATTATGACTTTCGACATTATTCATTCGATATTTTGACTGCACACCGCTTACTTGTATACTGTGTGTTTCACTTTGGTAACTTTATAGTCTAATTCCATGCTTATGCACTATTGTTTGGTTGAAATTTTAATAGTCTTGATTTGAGAAAGGCGGTGGTATCCGCCGAAACACATGTAATCATAAAGGGCAATTGCACACAAAAATAAAACACCACTTATGAAAACAAAGAACTGTGTGGAGCTCATTCCATGTATGGCGCACAAATTCATCAAGGGGTAACATTAACAAATTACAGTCATTTTTAAAACGGAGTAGAGGAACCATATTTCTCTGTTAAAGTTACCAAACGTGTGTGACAAAAACCGGCTCGCAACAAAAAGGGGCGCCGAGTTCGATTTTCTAGTACCCACAGTCAATGGTTCCTCAGTGAGCATTTGACTATAAGGCCCCCTCACGGCAGAAAAAACACAATTGGAGGGACCTCGACGCGTGAGGGATTGTGGGTACACTCCACGTCACATTAGGGATAGTGTTACAGTCACGCCCATGTCGACGTCCCCTTTCGATCTTAGAAAGAAATATGCAGTACTCTGTGATTACCAATAGATCAGACTATATGCTCAACATGTGAATCTAAGCAGATAGAATCATCAGAAATGCTATTACGGTGAGTAATGCATGCCATATATATTCATATGCACTGCCGGGCTAAGGCTTTTCTACTCACCCAAATCCAATTTCCACTCGTCTAATGCGAGTGGCAATTCTGCATCCTGTACTAGCTCTGACATCATGTGTAGCGCATAGATGGATCGGGCAGAGCTGCGCTGCACTCTATGGCGACGGATACATTTCCAAAGAGCAGCTGCGCGGGGCAGATAAATATCAAAGATGAATAATGCAGGGGAGGAATTGTTTATCGGAAAGAACATTACCGAGAGGTAAGTAATTGTTCTTCAGCTTTAGATTAATGTACCAGGGGTATCCAAGTTAGATTATCAAAATGTTGGCCAGCAGATTTTGTGAAGAAATTGCTCTTCACCAGTGGAGCTCTCAAAATGTCACGAGTGTGCAGTGATGGAAACATTTGCTTGTTATTGATTTCCTTTAAAATGTCTTTTAAAAAGACTGTTCAAGTCAACCACTGTTCAAATTGTGGCAATTTAAGTTGATTACTCTTGAAGTGATAGTCCAAAGAATTAAAGCACTTTACATATTCACATTTTTCTTGAACATCTACAAATATACTGTCTGGAAAAGCTTATTTGAATATTATAAGAGTGTTAGGGTAAATCTCCCATTCCTTTGTTTAGGGTGTGGATGTCTTCTTCTTAAACTTGGCAATCCTTAAGCTTTCCTTGGCTTACTTAATGGTATCTGGAGTTGTGCATTCAAAGCTAACTCCTACGAAAGGAGTATGGTAGTCAAGAATGCAGGATAATATGCAGCTGTAATTTTAATCCAGGAAACACACCTGCCGGAAAAAGATGACAAGAGATTTGCGCCAAGTGACTATACTAGGGGTTTCTTGGAATCGAGGCGTGGCGATACTGATAAATAAAGATATACACTTCACCAAAGTAACAACCATAAAAGTATAAGAGGGCCGATATATATCCTGGTGAAAGTTGGTGGGAGGGCTCCTTGACCACATTGGCCTCCACAGGGTGCAAAATCTGCACTCGCCGCTGGCAATTGCTAGTGATATTTGACTCTTGGCGAGTAAGACATGGTGTGCTGTGTGTATGTAAAGGATTGAGGTGGCGACTGAATTTTTGATGGCTGGCTATCAGCTTGCAACTTACATTTTTGTCCCCTCGGCCTCCATAAATGGACCGAACATTTTCTGGGGCTATCCTGCTGGTACTAAACAAGTTTACTGAGGGGAACACAATAGTTGCTGGCATAGGGTGTTAACTTTGTTGTCATGAACGGCTTGAGAAAGGGGGGGGTGGATTTCAATTGTGTATTCAACCCGATGCTAGACAAGACTTTGCTAACCACAATGTGGACATGCGGAATATAGTAGCCCTGGCTCAACTATTAAGGGAACTTTCACTGATAAAGATGTGGAGATGTATTCACTCTACAGAGCAATACTAGACACTCCTACAAAGACACATCCTTCTCCGGGATAGAAATGATCTTAGCCTCACCGAACCTCAACCCCTTTATTGGTAACATATCTATAAGGCCACGCCCAATAAAGGTGTTCATGGTCAAAACCTCAACAACTCTTTCTTAAAGACCAAATGATCCGCACTCACATAGGAGAAACTCTGCAACATTACTACGAGAACATGAAAAGGTGAATCTCTGCTTGGATGTTGTGTGGGATGCAAATAAAACGGTGGTCAAGGGAGAGATGGTAACCACAGCCTTTGTTAAAGCCCGGGAATCCCAAAAGATCCTCCTGGAAAAACAAGTGAAATGCCTTGAAACCATGCACAAATGTACCCAGTCAAACAGATCAGCCAGAGACCTGAAAAAATGCATCAGCTGGAAAGCCTGTACAGCAAGAGGGTGGCACAAGAGCTGCTACGGGCCAAACATTTATATTATACAAAAGGTAATAAGGCAAACGCAGACCTCTCTGCTTAGCTGAGGAAATTGAAAACCCAGAACTTTATAACTTGCATTGGTGTTGACCAAGGGGTGGATCAATATGAGTAGGAGAAAGTCACTCATGGAGGACTGTGTGGTAAGTCTGATGTAGCAGACGGACAAGAGGACATATTTCAACACAACTGTTTATTTGAAATTAAAGAACACTTTCTCTAAGCCTTACCACTAGGATCCCTACTAAAGTAAAAAATAAAAATGGGTGCTCATTAGGATGTCCTACTGCTGAAGCAAGAAAGCAAAAGAATTTATAAGTTATACCTATGTCCTGGAAAAATTACCACTGACTATTTCGGTGGATTTGTGAACAATGTATTGGTAAAGAGCAAGCAACAGGACAAAACAAACCAACTACAGTACGAGACTTCGACGCAAGTGAGAACTCCCCTCCACGCACCGTTCTAATACCCAAAGGAACACATGCATTTCAGTGGAAGCAGAGATCCAGACAGGGCAAAGAATCTAACTGAAACAATGTTACAGACAGGGAACAAACTCCTATTACACAAGTCTTCAATACCAGCTGTGTCATGGCACCAGTACAAAGGTTTGTGGCTAGAAGACAAAGTTCTGTTTAGTTAACCAGAACAGGTAATGTGTGGGGCACAAGTGATATAAGCTCGCCAGGCCAGAGCTTTCGGTTCATATCTGTATAGGCTCTGTGAAGTTGCAGCAAAGTAAATGTCACTGTTCAAAGGTTCCTGCAGAAATCTGGTACTGAACTAAGAATTCCTAAGTCCATAGTTCGCAATTGGAAGTTTCAGCTAAAAGTTCCAACTAGAGATATCCAAAGTACCAGAGCCACGTGCATATGAGCAGCATTAAAGCAAAAGGAATGACCAGCAGGTGATAACAGCAGGGACCATACATTGTAGGTATTGGTGAATCAACAGTGGTGGTTTCCACTCTTTGTCAGTGCACTGCTTCCTCAGAGGAATTCATCATCGTTGAGGGGACAAAACCAGGGGCAGGTAACTTTGGCCAGTTGCCACTGTGTTCAGAGCTACGGGTTCTCGCAAGCTCTTCCACATGATCGCAAAATCTACCTTTTGGGGGCGGTGTTGTGAAATCCATGGGGATCAGGCACTGGAGGTGGAAGAGGTTCAGAAGCTGCAGGTCCTTGTTGAACACGTGAGCATACAGGGTGATCGAGGGTCGCGCCCTTGTCCTCTGGTACTGAATGTTCTGTTCCAACAGCGCTGGAAGGATCTGCCATTAGCAAAGGACTGGCAGCGTCATTGGTAGAGGAGTCAGTGGACGTGGTGTGGCTGGAGCCCCAAGCCAAGGAAGATCAGTCGAAGCGTAGGTGGTGTCGCGATCTTGCGACATTCTGCTGTATGAATCCACGCCAGTGATCGCAGTACATTTAACTGCAGACTGCCTAGTTTGAAGGACCTGGCCGCGCCACCTGGGCTGCAGTGCAGATTTTCGCTGATGGACCTTCACCAGGATCCAGTTTCCTGGCTGTAAAGGGTGGCAGGTTTCAGTAGCTAGTTTTGGTAGGGCTTCACAGACCTGAGCGTGGAGAGATGGGACAGTTTTCATAACATGCAACTGTCTTGGAGTAAAGTATCCACTAATGGCACACTTTAGATTTGGTAGACTGCTGGGGGTGCAGTTCCCATTCTCATGGAACATCTGGATTTTGTGCGCAGACAGTTTGTTTATGCTGGCGATTATTAGGCATGGCAAGCAGAGCCAGGTGCAAGGCTTGGGGCCATTACAACCATCTCTCTCTTTTCACACTTTAGGCAGTCTTAACTTAAAATCCGCATTGCAGTGTAATATTTGCACTCTGGACTGAGGATGATGAGCGCAATGGAACTGTTGAGCTATTCCTAGGGCTTTGCACACTTCTTTAATTACCTGACCAGTAACATGTGTTCCTCGGGTAGCTGTCTATACTGAGGGGCAATCCAAACGGGGTATGAACTTTGCCAACAACTTTTGTGCAACTGTAACAGTGTCTGCCTTTAAACATGGGTGGGCCTCTACCCACCCAGAGAAATACATCTCCTATCACCAAACTATAAGAAAAGTTCATGCTGGTGGGGAGGTGCATGAAGTCTGTCTGCGCTTGCAGGAAGCGACCCTCCAGTGCTGGACACGCATGACAGCCTTGTTGAAACTACTCCCAACATTGTGTGTCAAACACGTAACACAGTTCCCACAATAACTTTGAGACATAGAGGCTAAAACAGGGCCGTCCAATCTCGATTTAGTAAGGTAATCATGAAATGTTTACCTGAATGGGCTAAGCCATGAGCTTTATGGACCAGGTGGGGGGAGGAGAAACCTTGTTTGCCACCAGACTGCAAACTGAGGAACACCACAGGAAATCTACTCTCAACTTGCAATAATGTTGGGTCCAGGTCACCTTTTTGGCTTCAGGGGCATGGTCTTGGAGAATTGCAAGACCGCAAAGGGAGGCAATCGGTGACAGTGGGACTGCAACACAAACAATAATATCATTATTAGCCATGGGCCCTGTGACGAATCCACGGATGTTGTCCCTTCTCCCCTATTGGCGGGGGGAGGCCTTTCCCATGAGGCCAGGGAGGTCAGGCTACCTAATTGTTCCCCTGGGGGTGGTACTCAGCGGGAGGATCGTATGGGGAAGGATCTCCCTTATAGGGGACTAGGGACGATTATCAGAGGAGGGTGCGGTATACCGCTACCCCTTCACAACCTCCCTCTTACCCTATTCCGGATCCCATAGTCCCCTTCACTTCCATGTACCTGTGTAAGGTAGGCACTTCCACCTCCTTAGCAAGTACTGAGACGAGGAAGAGTAGGGACTAGCCATGTAAATTCCACCACAAGACTGTGACGAAGAACAGCACCTATAACTCAGTACTGGGATGGAAAGGAGTGGAGGCATGAAGAGTGCTCCTAAGAACCACAATAAGCAGTCAAGTTGTTTCCGGCTGCTCACTGGTCCATGTAGAGTAGAAAAGGAAGACAGACTCAGGAAGCAGTTGTCTAATCCTCTCTGGAGTAGCTACAGGTGCCAGCATGGTGGAAGGAAGCAGAACAGGATGCCAAGAGCGGAGCTGGACTGACCAGAAGGCGAGCTGGCAGAGAGAACCCCCGATGTTTCTGAAGCCTGGAAAGCGCATGCCGGGAAGACAACGCTGCCCAGAGGAAGATTGAGACTACAGTGCTCCGGTTGGACCAGAGCCCACTACAAGGCTAACTAGCGCTAGGGGAGCACTCGGGCTGCTGGTGGGAAACTAAGAAGGTTCAGGCAACCAGATAAGCTTTAGGGTCTGAGACCCACCACTATGTGAGAGTAACACAAGTCCTCTTACTCATGGCGGTACTTGGAAAGAAAGGGCCCCAGGGACCCGAACGCAAAGAAGAGGGGTCTGGTACCCACCAATACGTGAGCGTAACAAGAGTCAACTTCGTTGTGGCGGTACTTCGGAGGAAAGGGCCCTAAGTACCATGAGAAGAAGCAAAACCACAGAGCAATTTACCAAGGACCATACTTGGCAGAGAAGTGAACAGCAGCAAGAGAGGAAAGCTGGATGTCTGGGACTAACAAGAGACATTACAATTGGGAAGGAAAGCCCAGGGGAAGGGGGTCATTCCCAAGCCATTATGAACTGTGTTGTCATGAACGGCTTCAGAAAGGCCAGGGAGAAGGGAATATTCTCCCTGGCGAAGAGATTGTGTTGTTGTGTCATACAAGCTTGAGAGCGGGAAGGGAGCCATTCCCCTTCGTGGAGGCAACGTTTGGTTTTGTTTTGGGAAAACACCCTAATGCAGTGGAACTTTATAAAGTCAACTTGCTTTGCCTTGAGGCAAACTTTGCCTTGTTGACCTCTGTAGGAAAACGATTGCCGCCTGAGAAAAGGCCGTCATTCTCTCAGGCGGAACTACCCAGGGAGAATCTGCTGTCCAGAAGTCATTCTTCTTGATCACCAACCTTTTTGTGTTTGTTAGTCAGATTATAGTGGAAGGGAAAGTGTGAGGTTTTTCAACACAGGACTTTGTACTTCATTGGTTTCGGACATTATGACAGGACCCTTTGTTTTTACGGTGAGGCACTGAAACACCTCTTACAGTTAGGGATATGTAGGGTTTTCTTTTCAAATCAAAATAAACCTTCATTTCTGAATCGTGCCACCTGTGTGTCACTCTCCTCCTTTTGAAATCTTACAGCCCGTTTAAGACTGCTAGTGCATTTCCTTGGGCTGTGAATGGCTGAGAGGGTTCATGTCCTTTACATTTAAAACTACCTACAGTTGTGGGAAGTAACTATACGTTCAATAAAGTGGACACATTTTCCATTCAATGTTAGGGTGCCCATGGATGTTAAATACCCACGCTGCTTCCAAAGGACTCCAAAGTTTTGCACTACCCCGTGGTCGTACCTGGAGTCGGTATAGATCGTGACAGATCTATGCTGAACAAGGCACAGGCACAGGTGAGAGCTACGAGTTCAGCAACCTGATGCTTCTTGCATGGCATGGAAGGTACATACAGAATAACCAGAAATTAATTCCCACATTTCTGGGACACAGAGACACGAGCCGTCCACGAAAAGAATCAGATCGGGGTTCAACAGGTGCACATCTAACAAATCAGCACAGGGGGATAAAACCATCTCCACAACAACCTGACAGTCATGCGGTTCCCCGTCCTGCAGGGCTGGCAGAAAAAAAGCAGGATTCAGGACTGAACATCGGTTCAAGTTTACATTAGCGGAGGAAATAAATGTTCTTATCGGGTGAGATGTGAATTGAACACATGCTGTGTCTTCCCTTTAAGCAGTAATGACAACACAGCATGGGGAACTGCAATCAAACAGGGTGACCTTGTACCAGTGAGTCAGTCTGTTCTATCAACAGAGCGGCAGCTTGCAAGCAAGCCTGGGAGTCATGCGGCTACTGGACCTAAGGCTAGGCTATGGTAATATAAGGGCACTGTGTAACTGGGTCAACACAACTTGAGCAAAACAGTTAAGTTTGTCGCCGTACGGCACACAGGACTTACTATAATCTAGCAAACCTAGGCCACCGTCGTTTTGAGTGCTTGCTTAATGGTGACAAAGGCAGGTTTTCTGAATGTCAGTCCTGTGTGGGCTATGCGCCTGCTTTACCGCCCTGCAACTATTTTCATCGCGTACCTGCTTCCTGCTCCTGGCTCTGGACTATGGTTGCTTTACCTCAGTTCTTTTCTCTTGTCTGGGAGACGCAGGTCGCCGGTATGCCTTCTGTCTTGGGAAGTGGTTTTCTCTCCCGGCAGTCCCGGGCTCGGTGGGAACTCTGCTGCCTGTGAGCAGGCAGCATCCTGCGGGCTGCCTCGGGTCCCTGCCACCATGCAGACCGCATGGCTCTGCACTTCGTCTCTTGCTGCAGGTTCAGGACTTCCCCCTTTGCGTGGCAACACCAGCCAGTGTCTCTCATGCCTCCGCTGGACTCTCCTGCTCTTGGTCTCCTGGCATATTTTAGATCCTACTTGGACTGAAGGGAGACATCCCATTGGTTCTGGGTTTCACCATGAAGCTGTTTTGAGGTAACTCAAAGAACAGGCCATTCACCTTAAAGGTGCTCTGCTCTACACATGGTTATCCTGCTCAATTCCCATATACCCAACAAATGCTTGAGACTGAGCAGTGAGGGGGAAGTGAAAGGAAATGCCTGCTTTTGCAGTTCTTCTTCCCAGAGGGGGTCACCGGCAATGGGATCCTGCTTGTCCTGTCCCCTAGGGAGGATATTGCGTAGCAGGCTCACCTCACTAGTCCCAAAGGGGTTGGCTCTGCCTTGTGTAGAAGGGACAAATTCCCTGGATTCATCACAACTACCAGACCGCAATCTTTCGGAGCGTCCCAGGGGATGAAGATGCCCAAAGACAATATTTGGCTTTGCTTCGGCTACCCCAGATCACGAAGTAGGAAAGAGTGGAGCTGGAAGCCTCAATAACCGAACAGGAAGTTACTTAGGCAATCAAAACTTTACCCCCAAACAAATCACTGGACCCAGATGGATTCTCTTGTACATTCATATAAAGTCTTTCCGAAGCGCCTAGTACCCCACTGACTAAACTCTTTTCTCAGGGTAAATTTCCAAAACGATGACTGAGTCTCTAACTTTACTAATACTGAAACTTGACAAAACCCCTAAAGAAAGAGGTGCATACTGCCGCATTATGCTCTTTAATGGAGAAGCCAAAATAAATGAGAAGGTCCCAGTGGGCCGCATATCGCATATCTTTCGAATACTTGTAAATGCAGACAAAAGTGGGTTTATACTGAACAGGGACACTCGAGACAACATAAGGCTGATAAACATCGATTGGAGCAAGAAAAAAGGCAGAAGTAAAGCGTTTTATACTTTTTATGGGACTTACTAGGACTGAACCTTAAATCCTCAGGTTCGGCCCATATTTATTAAACTGATAGTGGCAAACTACCAAACCCCAACTACTAAATTCAGAGTCAATGGCAGAATGTCTGTTCCTATCCCCATTTGAAGAGGCATGAGACAAGGTTGCCCAATGTCCCCACTGATGTTTGCCATAAGGATAGAGCCCCTTGTAGCGATTATTATAAGCAATTACTTGATCTCGGGAGTGGTGTGGGAAGATACTCAACACCAGATAGTGCTGTAAGCTGATGATATGGCACTAATTTTGTATGATATTGTCTTCCCTGCCCGCAGCGATGAATGAGCTGCAGGCATTCCAACTGGTCCCCAGATTCACGATAAACAAAGATAAGTAGGCAGGGATAGCAGTTATTATTTCTGAAAGACTGCAGTTTGTTAAATAGAATATCATCTGTTGCATGGACAAATGTAGGAGTTGAATACCTGGGAATTCAGCCTATGCCATCGCTAGACTCACTATATTCTGATAATATTCCAAGATTATGGAAGGCGTACCAGAAGGATCTGAACCGCTGGGTCCTCTGGGAAAACTCATGGGTGGGGAGCGGAATAGGCCTGAAAATGACACTACTTCAGACTCTTAAGTCTTCAGGACTCTCCCCATCAAAATACCTGCACATAGGTTTAAGGAACTCCAGGGAAGAGTGTTTACATTCATATGAGAGGTGTGAAATCCAGCACAAGGTGATGCTAAGAAACCCACATTTGGGTGGGTTTGGGGCTCCAGAGTTGAGAAAATACTTCCTAGCAGCCCAAGTAGAAAATCTGTTGAGTGGGGTTTGGACAGAAGTCAGAAACAATTGCATCTCCCTTGGCACTTAGTTCCCTACCATTTCTTAGCAGGCAACTCTGTTCCCTCTCAACTGACATCTCGTCAAAGCAAATCATGCTTCACCACTGGGAAGCATGCTTTACACACCTGGGGATAGCTATTTGTATTGGCCCATATGACGGGTCAGAAGGAGGACGCAGACTCTTTAAGGAGATTTTTCAACAAGGTTTATTAAACGAGGTGTAAATCTAACTATCCCTATGTGGTATTCCCTACCTAAAGGACTAACTAAGGTGCCCGTCAGTCGTATTTTCCACAGTCCGAAAATAATCTGTCCACCATCCAAAAACAAATACTATCTGATCCCTAACACTGTTCCAAACAAAATAAAAGGGGCAGGAGAATGACTCCCTTCTCCTGCTCAGTGCTTCCAGCACTTGTCTTCTCAATATGTGCCTTTTCAGTAGGTCTTGTTAACTCTTTATCAGTTCATTCAATTATTTCCTCAAGTTATTATATGTATTCTACACACTCTGTCTTTCTTAGGTCCCACTCTTCTGCTTGGGACACAGGTATTGTATTTTTTTCTTTCCAGGACAAAGAGTTATTCACTTTACTATTCCCTCCTAAGGATATATCTGTGACTGCGTCTTTTCTTCAAAACACTCAAGTTCATTAAGGTTGTCTCACTCTTCTTCACCTCCCTTTTCAGGACAGTTATTCCTTTTCTTGTATTTGCACAGTTCGGTTTTAACAAGAATATCACATCTCCATTCTCTTCCCCTTCAGGGATCAATATTGTTCTCTTTCTCAGACTGTCACATTTCACATTCAACAGATTTATCTTCGGGTGTTTTTCATTAGTACAGAGACAAGTTATTCATGTTGTATAATACTCTTCCATGAACCCCTCCTACCTCTCCTGTCCCGCATTACCTTAAGTCACATTTGGAAATGTCTTTGGGGATCGTACGGGTCTGGCAACAGTTTTCTTTCTCCACCTCACTATTTAGCTGCCTTCCTCAGCATCTCTTGCATATGCTTGTCACTCCTCCTCTCGGTTATTAAGAGTCTGAATGTGCAGCCGCTCCACTTGTTGCAGAGTATCAGCAATATTCCCTCTCACGGCCGTGTGCTGGCAGAACCAACAGAGAACTCCCACAGCTGCTCACTGGCATTCTCTGTCCCTCTCCTGCTGGTTTGCTAGTAGGATTGGAATCTACCATGTTTGCCATCTGCTACACCTGCTTCCTCTCACGGCTGTGCTTGACTCTGCGCCCGGGGCGTGCCCATTTGATTGTCCTTTGTTACTTTTTATACTTTGTATCCAGTTCCTCCCATGCAGATTGTAAAAGTCCTTTGACTCTGTTGATGACTGAATCTTCATACCGCCTCAGGGCCACCTCATACCAGTAATAGCACAGTCAATGACCTTCATGTCTCCTGTGCTCTTGCTTGTCCTAGTACTTTTTGTCTTCGCGGTATCTCCTTTGTTGCAACAATACATAGGTTTACAATAAAATAATTCTGAACAGTGGGGCGGAGGGGCTAGTGAATGTTGGCGAGTGACAAAATTCAATGGGCTGTAACACAAGTGATCATCCTTGTACCTAGAGGGGGAGTCCAGCCCCATGAGGTCCTCGCGTATTAAACCACCCCAAGGGGTACTATTGGGTAGTGGTCGAACCTCCCTAGTCTCTTGGATAAGGGCTCACTCTTGGGGATAAATGACAACACCTTTTGAATCATCACATATCCTTCCCCTATTGCTGCTAGCTACCCCGTCTCCCTCTGCATCGAGATCGTAACTCTGCTGGTCCTGGGGTCTGATTTCCTCTAACAGACTACCAAATTGAGGAAAGTCGGTACCAAAAATAGTTTCTACAGGGAGTCCTCCGACTACTGTCAAATTCATAACTGTTAGTCCTACGTCCCGTCCCCTTTCCTCCATCCTATATGGGTGTCCCTTGCGAGGGACGTGAACGGAACCTCTTTTCCACCAGAACAAGTAATTTCAGATTTAAATCTACTGCTGCATGGTGGCGCAACCCCAGGAGCACAGGCACCCTTAACCCCGCCCACAGGCGCCACACCTCAGTCCCCTTTTCCGCGTAGACAGGAACAGACCGCTACCACCAGCGCTCCTGGGTGAGGCACAAGCCTCGTAAATCCACGCACTCTCCCCAAAAGCTTGAATTGTCTTTTGCAGATTTGGCTGTTTCCGTGGGTTCCAGGACCGCAAAGCCAGGCAGCCTGACATGTCTCCCAGTCAGCACAGGCGAAAACATCACTAAGCATCAAATAAGGGTGTTTTCCAGACCCCCTGCCACTCATCAACCTCTGACCAGAAGAAACAATGACAATTCTTTTCAGGTCCACGGCACCCCCATTGGGCATGCACAGTCAGGCTAAGCAGGCGAAGTTTGCAGACGCATGGGTCATCTCAGTGGTGTCCTGGTGCTTCCGGTTACCTCTTCCTTCTCCTCTACTGAGTGCTCCCCATCTCCCACAGATCGGTACACCATCACTCCTAGCAGGGATGTGCTCCCTTTTACAGAGGTAGGCGGTAGAGGAGGTCTTCCCTGCCCCAGCTGGGGTAGGGCTTTTTACTCCTGCATCTTTGCTATTCAGAAGAAGAACCAGGCGGGCCTGCAAATGGTGTTGGATTTCTCTTCCCTGAATCTTTACCTACCCCTGCAGAAGTTCAAGATGGTGACAACAGCACTCATAGCTGAGACACTGTGTGGGGAAGACTAGACATGCTCCCTGTACCTGAAGGACGCGTATCGCCACATTGCTATCATGCAGCCTCGTTGGGCCTTCCTCAGGTTCCAGGTCATGGCCCTGCATTTTCTGTACAAGGTGCTGCCGTTTGGGTTAAATTCAGCTCCCACAGTCTTCACGGGGTTCATGAATGCGATGGCAGCCCTCCTCAGGTCAGAGGGTCTGCATGTCAATCTGTACCTCTGGAGCAGGTTCGAGCCTTGGCAGACAGGCTCATCTCCACCCTATTCGACCTGGGGTTTTCAATCAACTACCAGAAATCTTAGCTCACCCCTACACATGCTGGTGTTTTTAGGCCTGTTGTGGGACACACAACAGCAGAAGGTATTCCCCACCGGGGACAAGGTTACAGCGATTCGGACTGCTGTCTCCCATTTCCGCAGCAGGTCAAACACCACAGCCTGGTGGTATCAACACCTTGTTGGTGATCCGGCAGCCCCGTTCACCAGACTCTGCATGAGGAGCCTTCAGTTGCATTTTGCAGTGACAGCAGAAGGAAAACATCTTGCTGGGCCGGCTGTTCCGTCCACCCATCCCTCCCACCCCCATAGAGTACACCATTACCACAGACTCCTCCCTCCAGGGGTGCGGGAACGCACTCAATGGAGGGGCTCTGGACCCAGACCGACCAGCAGAATCATATCAACTGTCTGGAACTTACGGCAATCTGGTGTAACGCTCACCTTGTATCCACAGGGACGCTGCCCAACTGGTCTGGGATGCTTCTGGGAACACTGCACCTTCTCCGGGATTTGTGTTGCCAGGGGTCAGTTCTAGAAGACAGGAGGTGGATTTTAGCTACTACTCTTTCCCTCGAGGCCCACCTCCCCGTGCTCCCCTTGCGGTTCCCCTTGGGACTTCTCTCACCTTGGTATTCGTTAAGGTGCGGTCTCCGTCCTGCCGTGCTGGCACCGTTCCGCCGAGTTACTCCACTGACGTGGGCCTGGAGTCCAGACCAGCTTTGACGCCACTTTTCAGGTAAGTCTTTCGTATTAAGAATGAATGTCTGTAATTGTAGATGTTCCGAATAACCACCTTCTTTATTGCAGATGCTGAAGGAATGATGGTGGAACCGAGCTGATACTGGAGGCAGAGCTCGAGAAGGTAAAAGATGCGCAAAGCGCGGCGCTGTGAGCGTTCTTGAAAGTTGGCTAACCTGTGCTGTTGTTCCTTGCAGGTCGCGGAACGAATCCTGGAAGAAGGTGATCGAAAGAACCAGTCGCCGAATGGACGATGTTCGAGTGGCGATGGATTTCCAGGAGAGCTTGGTAAGTAAGCTTACTTAATGTCTTATTCTCGTCCGTCTTCCCAGGGATATTGCTGGAGGAAAATAGTGTTGTCCGAGAAGACTCCCGGTGGATGGAGGAGCTGAAGCTGGGCAGGTAAGGTTGACTGTGGTGGTTCTCCTCTCGCCCGTGCAGGCCAAGATGCTGAGCAGGACCCGGTGAACGTCACGCTGGAAGAGCAGCATAACGCGAAGCGCGTGCCTCGGGCCGGGCTTGGTTTAAATACCCAGCAGGTATCCCAGGTGCCTTCGGGGCGGACCCCACCCTGGATGCTAGACTGCCTGTTGCAGTTCCCCCTTGGCTGCCCCCACAAGGACCATGTTAGTCCATTGCCCATTGAAACCCACACCTGCCATGTGAACCTGATGCCAACGGCGCCAGGACTGACTCCAAGGCACCCGGGAGGGGCAGAATTGGGCCCTTCGGGCCTTGTTAAAATACTGCGGTAAGGGCCAGAGAGCCCGAGTTCCTTGGCCTGAGGCTAAGGTCGTGACATCTGGTTGGCCCTCAAGTCCTTTCTCCTCACTATCAAGGGCAGGTCTGTGTGCATTCAGACAGACAACAGGACCTGCATGTATTATATCAACAAACGAGGGGCACCAGATCCCGCAGCTGTGCTCATTGACCCCAGAAATCTGGGAATGGGCTATCAGTCAGGTGGTGTGGATCTCACCTTCTGCGAGAATCCAACCTGGAAGCGGACAGACTCAGTCGCATAGCCGCAGACAATTATGAGTGGCAACTGAATGGGAGAGTACTCAAGGAAGTGTTCAGCCGATGGGGCCCACCCCGCCACAGACCTATTTGCGACAGCAAACAACTGGACATGTCAGCAATTTGCATCCTGGGATGGAAGGGGATGCACCTCTCTAGGGGGGCGCACTCCAGATACAATGGGACGGGATGTGGGCATATGCATTCCCACCCACACCGCTGGTTCACAAGGTGATGAGCAAGATCAAGAACTCCCGGAACTTGAAGTTAATCCTCATAGCGCCTCGCTGGCCGGCACAACCCTGGTTCTCGGGCCTATGGCAGCTGTTAACCCAGCTGGAGATTGTGCTTCCCCTCGAGAAAGGCCCTCTACTAGCACAGCAGGGATGTGCAGTACCACATCCCTCCCTGGAGAGCTTAGCCCTAGTTGCCTGGTTCCTGAGCAGCTAACGCTCCAGCACCTCCGGTTGTCTAGCAACAATCTGGAGAGCATTCAAGGGCCAGAGGTCAGGCTACGTGCAAGCAGTACAAAATCAAATGGACGAGATTCTGCTTTTGAGCAAAGGGAAACAGGGTGAATCCACTCACATGCACCCTGGACCAATTCTTTTCATTTTCGGCGCTCTCGCCAAATCGGGTGTCCAGGTTGTCTACCTGCTGGACATACCTGGCAGCTATTGGCGCATACAGGAACTCCAACTCTCTTATCCTGTCTTCGGCCAATCCCATAGTGAAAAAACACTTGACTGGCCTGACCAAGCTGTATCCTCCGGTAAAACGCCTGCATCCAGTTTGGGACCTTAACGTGGTGTTTAGTGCTATATGTAGTTAGCTACATCCTAAATTTAAGGTGTTTAAACTAGTGGTAAATAACGTGGTGGTGAGGGTGATATAATACCTGCCTTTGTTCTTTGGATGAAATTCCCATTGATCATAATATATTTTTTCACATTAGTTTGCTGGGACTTGTGGACTTCTTGGTGTCCCACATCCAGAGCAAGCGCAGCAAGAGCCAGGGGTTCTAGTGAAGGTACTTACATTTGGATCTGCAGGCAGGTCAGGCATCCCACTCCAAAAAGATGTGGTTACGCTTGTAGAAAAGGTCTGGGAAAAAAACATTTTCCAATTCTCTACCCAATAAAAGGTTGGACGCATGCTTTAGACAACTTGAATGCGATCTGGTGATGCTTTGAGCACATCCTCAGCTGCACTCTTCTGTTGTGGCGGCAGCATCCATCTATTCCAAACCCTCCAGTTCCCCGGCTGCCTCCTCAATGTCCAGTTGCTTGTCAAAGGAAGACAAGCTGATGGAAACCTTCGGGAGGAAAGTATACCTTAATGCGGCCCTACATCTCCGGCAGGCACACATCGATGCCATGCTGGCAGTTGCAAAGAAAAAGTTGTTGGGGGAGATCAGCGAGTTCAAGCACGATTTGCCTCTAGGCAAACCGGCATCTTTCAAGGCTGGTTTAGTGGAGGCTGGGATTTTTTCACAAAACTTCCTAGAGTCTACTGCTTCGCGTATAGACATAGCTAGTAGAGGTATCTGTGTGGGGGTGGATATGTGCAGAACCTGGATGCATGCCACCAGGTTCTCTATAAATGTTCAAGACTGACTACTCGACCTGCCATTCGGGGGCTTGGAATTTGTCCACGGATGATGAACTGATGAACTGATGAACAAAAAGACGTAGAGTTAAACAGCTCAGTCTCTGGCTATCCTCACATAACCAGGGCCAAGCCATTCTCCCAAAGCCAAGGTAGATAGGACCAAAAGCTCAGAACATTAGGGTGATTCAAGGGTTTCAAGGATCGGAGGGCCCATCAACCTGACACGTCCGCAAACACGTACAGGAGGAAGCAGCAGCGCACTACAGGAGGGTTTTCTCATCCTTCCTCCTCTGCACCTGCCTCAGTCAACAAGAAACAATGAGGCTGCTCCCATGTTCCCCGCCACTGCTCCAAATTGCCTCCCCCGCTTTACTAAACAAGATCTTGCAGCTCTGGAGAATGCAGGCAGTGTAATCTATGCCTCAAGGCAGAGGCCCAGGGTAATATGCCAGCATTTTTGCAATGCCCAAAAACAACCAGGCTGAGTGTAGCTCTGGATCTCCCTTTCATCAATCTTTCCCTCCAGCTCGAATGTTTGAAGATTGTAACACCAGCTTAGATGGCGGAGTCGCTTTGTTCAGGGGGCTGGATGTGTTCCTTAGACCTCAAAGAGGCGTCACTCTGTGTCCCCATATTCCAGCCGCACAGGAAATGTCTGCAGTTTACGATTATGAACTACCACTTTCAATACAGGGTGCTGCTGTTTGCCCTCAATTCAGCCCCTTAAGTCTCGTAAAAAATTGATTAATGTGATGGCTGGCCTTCTCAGGCTTGAGGGTCACCACCTCTACCCATATCTCAGCGACTAGCTGGTGAGGGCCAGTTCTCCGGAGGGGGTGTAACACTTGTGCCAGAGACTGGCAGATGTTCTTAACCAGTTTGGCTTCTTGCTCAATCTAACAATCAGCTAGTGCCCTCTCAAAAACTCCTTTTTCTGGGAATCAGGTGGGACACGGCTGAGCGATTCTACCCGACGGACGAAGGGCTGTGGGCACTCGAGAGCAGCCCCTCAATTACTGAGAACTCTGTAACATCAGCATGGTGGTATCAACATTTGTTAGGGCTAATGGCCCCAAATGTCATTACGATTCAGCATGCCGGGCTCAAAATTAGGCGTATTCAGCTTTATCTGGCATCCACTTGGGACATGGAGACAGGGTCCCAGTAAGACAAACTTGTTTTTCCTTCTACACTTCACACTTCATCAGGATCTGCATTGGTGGCTCCGCAACAACAATGTGGCAGTGGGGGCCCGCCTGATCACCCTCCAAGAGACCACTGTAGTGGTGACAGCAGATTCATCCTTCCAGGGGTGGGGTGCAACCTTGGACGCCCATTTCATTCACGGCTCTTGGACCAAGGGGGAGGCAGGTTGTCACATCAATATTTTGGAACTCCGGCAGTCGGGTTAGCCCTCAAATACTTTTTGCCACTAATCAAGGGAAAAGTAGTGTTGATCAGGACCGACAACTCAACGACAATGTTCTACCTGAACAAGCAGGGATCTACCAGATCCAGGATGCTCGGCATGTTAGCACGCGAGATATGGGAATGGGCCCTGTTGCACAATATCTGGATCAAAGCAGTCCACCTTCCGTAGGACAGCAATGTAAAAGCGGACAGGTTGAGTAGACTGGGCTGCAATTATAATTGGTTATTTATAATGAGCTTCATACCCAGATGTTTCTAAGCGCGGACCCGGGTATCGAACCTGTGTTGCACGACGTCGCCTTGCTTCCAAGACCAGCAATACCTACGAATAGGAGTTATACATCAGCACCCTACTCCCACTCTTAAGGATGTGGGGCCTTCCTTAACTCAATATTTTTGCTTCCAAACACAGTGCCAAATGTTTCCAGTTTGTGTCATGGGCGGGACTGGGGCTTGGGCTCTTTAGGGGATGCATTCCAGATCATTTGGTACAATCTCAGTTGCTATCTCTGCCCCCCTTGTGCCACCCCCCCCCCTCCCTCCTCCAATGCTTAAGAATCTCATCCGCAAGTTCGGGTTGTTGCTGGGGTGCTGATCAATCCTCATAGCTCCCCAGTGGCCTTTGAGCGTCTGGTTCTCGGACCTGCTTCAGTTAAAAACACATGGGCCCATTCCCCTACCGAGTCATGTCTAGGGATTCCTCAGGCAACATCAGGGGCCAGTGGTACACCCTGAACCAGGCCGGCTAGCGCTCTCAGCCTTGTTCTTTTGGTCAGTTAAAGTTGCAGGCTTTTCAGATATCAGCGGATAACTGGCAGTTTTTCCAGGGGGCCAGGAAGGCTTTCACCAGGGAACAATACTAGAGTAAGTGGACCCAGTTCTTTCATGGGTCGCAGGGTAAAGGACTAGAAGCACTTTCCTGCTCCTTGGATGATGTTCTGTCTTTCACTGCCCATCTTGCAGAGTCATGGGTCCGGGTGGACAGCTGCCGCACTTATTTGGCGGCCAAAGGTGCATATAAGAATTCCGAGGAGGGCGTTTTCTCGGCTGCCAACCCAGTGGTCAAAGCTCCCCTAAAAGGGTTGTCAAGATTGTTTCCGCTGGTACACCGGCCTCATTCAATCTGGGATTTGAATGTGGTGTTTTCAGATTTGCAACGTAAACCCTTTGAACCTATGGCTTCGGTGGATGTCAAATGGTTCATGCTCAAAGTTGTTTTGCTTGTAGTGCTAACATTTGCGTGGAGTGCGAGTGAGATTCGAGCCCTCTCAGCTTGCAAGCCATTCACAGTTTTCCACAAGATTAAGGTGGTCCTACAAACTCAACCTGAGGTCCTACCTAAGGTGCTCTTCCCTTTCCACGTAATCAGGCGCTTTATTTGCCAGTTTTCTTCCTTATCCCGCCGTCAGAGGCGGAGAAGTTACTGCATTCACTAGATCTGCAGAAGCTGCTCAAGTTCTACCTCTCGCGGTCAAGACAATTTAGAAAGTCAGAGGCGTTTTGTCACATTTGGGGGCTATGCTCCAGGGGTGCAAGCATCCAAGTCCTCCATTGCGAGGTGGGTGGTAGTAGCCATCTCAGAGACGTATAAAGCAATGAAGAAAAAGGTTCCAGCAGGTATTCATGCACACGCTGTACTGACAAAGACTACGTCAGTGGCGTTCCTGAGGCATGCCTCTTGGGAGGTAATCAGCAAGGCAGCGACTTGGGCAATGCCATCTGCCTTCTGCCGACACTATTCCTTAGACACCAGTTCCAGGTAGGATGCAGAGTTTGGACAGGCAGTTCTTAAGAACCTATTTGCCTCAAGCTGTTTTGTCATACTCTGCCCAGTTGAGGTAGTCTGTGAAATTACCCATACAGGATGGAGGAAAGGAAAAAGGACGTATGAGTAATAAAAGTAGCTCACCGTAGTGACTAGAGTACTCCTAGTCCTATCTCTCCTTTCCTCCATACATCCCACCCGCCAGCCACCGCTGGGAGACCAATAATTCCTCCAGGTAATCCAGGTTCACTAGCGTCCGATGTGTAGAAAAGGGACTGAGGTGAGGCGCCAGAGGGTGGTGCTAGTAGGCAGGTCCACGCTTGAGGCTGCACCCCCGCGCGCTACACAAATTTAAAGGAGAAGCTCATTGTTTAGCTGCCAGGTTTCCTGTACCTCCCCCATTTGTGGGACACCCATACAGGATAGAGGAAAGGGGACTTAGGACTTAGGACTGAGTACTGTGAGGGGTCGGAAATGTAAGGTGGCCAACTTTGTGAATGTTTTTCAGAAGATAACATTTTATTAACTCAAAAGGTTGGATAAACACCTTTTTAATCCCTATCCTGCGAGGATGTTCCTGCCTAAAATAAACTAAAGGACTCACTCTACCAAAAGGTTTCTGTCCCTCACACTTATACATATAATAAATCAACAAGGTAATGTATGACAGTTCAAACGCAACAGATATAACAGTTAAATTCACAAGATATTAAATGTTTTTCCTCATAATCTGGCTGAATTCCCCTTCCTCATATTCAAGCAGGATTCTATTCAACAGTTCCAAAAGAATAAGGAAATCCTGTCTTGTAACAACATTCCAGCATAGTTTCTTATGGTTCCCACTTGATAAAAGAAAGTTCCAACACTTCAGAATTGTTCAACAAAGGTTCTTTCTATTCCACTTGTAATAGTAAGAGCTCAAACATACTTCTTAGCATAGACCCAGAACACTTCCTCAGTTCATCAGATGTCACTCGGGTCTGATATGTCCTCCTCTTCTAGTGAGGACTCTGTCTCCCCTTCCTCCCCTTCCTCCTCACCTGTAGGTTTCCACTTGGGGTCCGGCTTCTTTCTCCCTCTCGGGACCGGTTTCTCCTTTTTTTTACGGAGATAGGGCCTGCC
The DNA here is from genome assembly GCF_040938575.1 of Ambystoma mexicanum. Lineage (NCBI taxonomy): Eukaryota > Metazoa > Chordata > Amphibia > Caudata > Ambystomatidae > Ambystoma > Ambystoma mexicanum. Next base: position 388,089,409 of record NC_090922.1, read on the forward strand.
ACGGAAGGAAGCCACAGTGGCCACTAGAGTGTGTGGGACTGTGGCCTATCCTCCGTGACCGCCTGGAAAGTGGGGAAAAAGACTTAGGCACAAAAAAAACAGAACAACGGTAGAACCGTTTAGTGGCTGAAGTATTCTCTGGATGCAACTGGCAACTCTTCAGAAGAGATGAGTGGTCACTAGTAGTTTCTGCAAGGTATGACTCGGCAATGAGGGAGTAACAAAAGAAATGGCAATGACGCCTGAAAACAACTGAGAGGAAGGGAGGCAGAATGCAAATGGAAATGAGGAAAACAAAGGCAGGATAACAGGCAGCAGCGAAAGTGTAGCAAAAGTAACAGGAAGGCAAACGCTGGCAGGTGAGAGAGAGAGACAAAAAAGGAAGGAGCTGAAGATGGGAGATGCGTACCGACAAATCTCAGGGAAAACGGAGAGGAAGGAAAGAGACAAACAAGGACAAAAGCAGGGGAATGAGAGGGAAAGCGAGCGTATCACCGCTAAGGAGAAATAATCAGGAGCGATACAACACAGGAGAAAATCCAAGCAGTTGCAACCCATCCGCCGTCCAGACGGAACTGGTGAAATACTTCCGGCGGCGGTCGCGTAGTAGAAAACAACTAGACCGGCACAATGAGCGTAGGCAAAACGTAATGGGAAACTTCAATGGAGGCACCTTTTCCATCTGTCCCAGACTCGCCACCTACCAAAGGGCATGACATCAGCATGAACATGAATTGTCTTTGTCAAGGATTGTTTCATAACAACATATTTGTTAGGAAACACTCCTATACATCTGCAGCAGTTTATATAACGCTTTCTTCAACAGTGAACGTTTTCCAGGATGATTCGTTAACACCACTCCATAGCACTCCATCAACTTCCACCGGGTTTACATCCATGCCAGGCTTACTACTTCAGTTACACCTGGTTTACTCCCATGCCAGGCCTACTGCTTCAAAGTTCTCTGTTTGGGTATACTCCCCTGCCCGAGCAGCATAAAGTGTTCAACTTCAACCTCTGACCTGGTATACTAACCTGCTAGGTCGGTAAATTGCCTCTGACATGGTATACTCACCTGCCAGGTCAGTTAATTGCAAACAAGTGCTTCTGTGGTTAAGGTCAGATTACAACGACTTCACTGTTCAACTTCACAACACTAAGGTTTAAGCAAATCTTCATGGAAGGCAGAATTCTCATTGGTGTTCTTAATTTCACTTGTGTGACTTCCAAAACCTGCAAGCTTTGCTCCTCTCCTCCTGAATAACCTTTACCAGAAGGGCATCCTTCTTGCCACTTTGGTTTCCCTCCTTCCTCATTAACCAAACACTGACACTGCCTACATGGCAGCTTCTGCACAAGGTTATCATGGCACGAGGCGATGGCAAAGTAGTATCTACCATCTACAGGGAGCTTCTCACTACGGCACACCAACCACTAACCTCCAAAGCGAGATGGGAAAAGTCCCTGACGCAACCAATCGAAGATGCAGACTGGTCCTACATGCAAAAGCAAACACAAAAAGTAGCTTTCAACTCACGATTCAAGCTGATACACTTCAACTTCCTCCATCAAACATACCTCACACCGAGCAAGCTGCATCATCACCACGACTCTACATCACCGGCATGCACAAGATGCGGCCTCTCTCCAGCCGACTTTTTACATCTGGCCTGGGAATGCCCACCTATTAGCCATTTCTGGGATGACGTACTATCCACAATGTCGGCAATTGCTGGGGAACAGATTAGTAGGTGCCCAATGGTGACCATGTTAGGAAATACCTGGGGACTTCAACCAGCCATTAGAAAACTGATAAGTCTACTTCTGGTACTGGCTAGGCGACGGATCGCTATGACCTGGGGCAGAGGACCTCCACCGACAAGAAATGAGTGGCTGCACGATGTAACATATTGCCATGAAGTTGATATAGACTTTATCAGATCACTGCCGCTCTACGCCAGACCCCCAGACATTTGGGGCCCATACGTGAACTATCTGTTAACACAGTCTGAACACCTCCAGCGGGGACTACGAGAAAAGCAACGGTGGGACCACAAGACTTTGCTGACTACCTGATCATCGCCTTCTGTGCTGTCCGCTGGGAGCGGGGGTTGACAGGGGCTTGAGCCGGACGTTGAGTCTCTGGGGAAAAGGGACCCGGGCGGAAGAGTAGATACGTACCCTCACTGCAACCTACAAAAATAAAGTTTAAAAAAATATATATAATTAACCAAACACTGACAATGATGGGGACTTATTCTGATTCTTTCTTGCCTTTAGCAATCTGTGTTTTATACCAGCTTCTGGTATGAACTTCTTCAAATTTGGGCAGTAAGCTTTAAAAACCCTGCTACTTTCATTTCCCCCCTTCTCCTTTGGCAAAGTTAGTTGGTTTAAAATTGCTTTGCTTTAGATTTCGTTTGGCTTGGGTAATGGTGGCTTGCATTAAGTTCTGATATCATTGCACCATCGTGTTGCTGGGTTTTAAATAAACTTGCATGCTTAAAGTTAGTCATACAAACAAAGGGACCAAACCTACACTAGCTATGAGACTAGTAGCTCCAATGCATGTCAACTCCTGCAAATCCCTCACTATAAAGTTACCTATCACAGACTCACAAAAGATTACTATACATCTTATCTACAGGCCCCCGTACCCCATTGGCTCCTTCGAAGAGGACCTTTCCATGCTACTGTCAGACAACCTAAAAATCGCATTACCAGGTACTCTTACTAGGAGACATAAACCTAGGCTACAATGACCCTAATTATACCCAAGCCACAACTATCGCCAATGCCCTCTCTGAACTTGGCTTCTTGCAAAAAGTAACTTAGCCTACCCATGATAAGGGCAGAACTCTTGACTGGGTTGCCGATTACAACTGCAACATCAGCCCGCAGGTTTGGACGGACCACTCGCTTATAACCTTCACCATAGACTCTAAAACCAACCAAGTCCGTAACAATCCCATAGCACCTGCAATGCCAACCAGAAATAAAAAGAACATAACCTCAGACAGACATCTACCTCTCATACTCCCCATGTTAAATTCACTCCCAGATTCACTTGATCCATCTACTTTAGTGAATGAATTTAACAAAGCTGTATCAGAAGCCCTCGATGCTATTGCCCCCTTAAAAATGAGGAGTAGTAAACCAAGAGCACATCTAAATGCCTGGATTACACAATACCTTAAGTCATTGAGAAATGAAAAATGAAAAAGTGAATCCATATGGAGGTCAACACCATCTGAGGTGAATAAAGTGAAACTTTTTAATATCGCCACAAAATATAAAAATGAAATACGACGAGCTAAAAAGAAAGCTTTGACAACAGGATACTACAGGCCAAATCAGGTACAAAGGAACTTTTCGCTATATTAAAGGAATTAGAAAACTCCATCTCTGCACCTGATAATTGTGTCAAAGACAAGACATGGTGTGCATATACAGAAAGCACTTACTGACAAAATTGCCACGCTTCAAGTAAAAATTGCCAACAAAAATGTAAATGTACCAGCATCCACTACCCAACCCAGAAATGTACTGACCTTACCTAAACCAGAACTACGCTTTAATTTCACTAAAACTACAATTTTAGAAGTTAAAACAATTATTATCTGTAAAGCCTTCTAACTGCTGTGGAGACCAATGTCCTGCCCAAATTATAAAAGACGCCACAAGAGATCTCTCACCCTTTATCTCCAAGCTTACTAACGCGTCATTTACCTTGGGCTCTTTCCCAAGCAATCTCAAGGAATCCTGGGTCCTTCCTCTTCTGAAGAAACAAACACTTGACCCTGCTTTACCCACAAACTATAGACCAATTACAACAGTGCCATTCCTCCTCAAGATACTAGATAAGGTGGCATATTTACAGATTCAGCGCTTTTTGGAATAGAACAAACTCCTGGGTGCCCGGCAATCAGGTTTCAGACCTCAGCACGGAACTGAAACGGCACTCATCGACTTCCAGGCCCAAGTTGACGAGCTGAGAGATCATTGTAAATGTGCCTTATTACTCCTCTTAGATCTCTCAGCAGCGTTCGAACTGGTGGACTACACTGTTCTATGTAACCACTTAGAATCGGCTGCACACTTCTCACAACACGCCATAGCGTGGATCCAGTCTTTCTTGGGCGAAAGAACAATGAGACTTTTCTCTACCTCAGAAGCAGCTGATCCTATCCCCATCAAATGTGGTGTCCCCCAGGGCTCCTGCGTCTCCCCTAACATATTCACCAAGCCCCTCTTTGATGACCTGGATTGTCTTGGTGTCACGTACACTAACTATGCAGATGAAACTCAGATTCTCTTCCCACTTACCAGGGATTACAACCAGGATTTGGCCTTGGTGAATCGGATATATCTCATCATCCAGGCATGCATGGCACTCCGTGGCCTATGCCTGAATGATGATAAAACGGAGCTCATCATCCTGGGGACCCCACCTAATATTAACAAACTCGGCCATAAATATACCTCCTTCAACATAGACGGCAACACGATTAAGGTGATGAAGGAGGTAAACACACCAGGTTTTTACCTCGACTCTCGTCTCACCCTGACAAAACAAGTAAATGCTATGGCATCTGCCACAGCTTACACGTGTAAACTGATTAGATCAGCTAAACCCTTCCTCTCAACAAGCAGTTGTACTACATTGGCAAGAGCTTGTGCTATCTAAGGTGGAATAGTGTAACGCTCTTTACATTGGTGCCAACAAATATATCACTAAGAAAATACAATTACTCCAAAACAACACCTTAAGAACGGCGTTGGGAATGTCTAAAAAAGATCACATCTCCTCAGTGAGGAGAAATAATAACTGGCTTTCTACTCTTAATAAAATCAGACTTAAAACTGCCTTCCTAACCTTCAAAGACCTCAACAATGCTGCACCCCCTTATCTCACCGAGAGGTTCAACAAAAGACTGACATTCCGACCTACGAGATCAACTTGCACCAACTGCTCGACAGTTCCTCCATTCAAAGAGCTACGATTGGGGGAAATAGCTTCCCTGTCAAAGCTGCTCAACTATGGAGCTCTCTGCCTCCATACCTGAAGGAAAACCAAACATACTGACACTTCAGGTGCAACATTATCAGTTGGTTTAAATCAAATGATCTCTAAATCCAGACTAGGGAGAGAAGGACCTCCAACCTCTCCCACATTACCTACCTTTACATGACTGCCTTCCTTACTTTTTGTATATTCCTGCTTCCTCTTGTTCTTGATACGTCAAGCGTCTTGTGCTCTGTTCTGTCTAAGTCTGTCTATTACATGTTTATTATCGTCTTCATGTGGTGCCCCGATGCCTGTGGGCTTTCGGCGCCTTACAAAAAAATTAATTAAATAAATAATAACTCTGCTATGCCCTGTACTGGTTATAGGTCAAAGGATCGACTTAAAAGGATCGAATTACAAAAGGGTCGAATGAAAATGATACTATGTAACCCCTCCAGCACTCCATTGTAAGATGGTGTGTGCTGGGTGTAGGATTTTGGAAAGACTAGTAAAGTCAATTTCACTTTACATTTTCTGGGAAACAGTAGTTTATTCGAGAGAAGGTATTTAAACCTTTGGGAAGTCTGAAAGACATCCCTATGTCACTGCTCTGAGGGTGCTGTGTAACACACATGAAAAGATCATGCCTATGGAGTTGTCTAAAACTTCATAACCAAAAGAAATAAACACAGAAAACAAACAGATTTAAAAAGTTCAAAGTCCCAAAGTCCAGCAAAAGAGCTCGGGGTCTCTAAGGTAGAGCGGAAATAGTACATTTTGAGAATTCTCCCTAACATTGCAAAAGGGGGATTCCCATTCCTCCTGACCTGCTTCCCCCCAACCCCCTCATGTGATCTTCCCTTAGTACACCACCCCCAAGGCCAGGATCAGAAAGCGTCTGCCATTCCCTGGCCACATGAGAATGGTCACAGGCATGATTTTCTGGGTGAATCGTCGCTGATTCATCAAAGTACTCTAGTCCCTATGGTGAGTAACTTTTATTTTTGTCATCAAAAGGCATAGTTCCCAGGGGGTTATGGGTTTGCAATGATGCTTTGAGTCAATCCTTAATAGGGGAGCGAGTTAACAGGTCTTAATCTCTTCAGTGAAACTGTTGTACAAGCCTCTCAAAATGTAAAACAAAAATGTCCCCGGTTCTCACCCTCCCGATAAGGAGAGAGGCCCGGACCAACTACCTTGCTCCACTTCCTCTGTGTTTGACATTCTCCTCCTTTTGGCTCAGGAGGACCTTCAGATTGGCACAGTGAAATGTTTCTTGCCAGTTATTTTGGCAGTCATTTGAACACTGCTCAAATGGACTGAAGGAACAGGCGTGGCATTAATAGTATTTCAAAACAACATGGATCCTTCTTCTCTATCCCTATGGTTCAACAGTTGTTAAAATGTTTGACAATGTTTTCCTTCATGCCAGTTTATTATTCTTGAGAGGATTTTGAATTTGTTTTCAAACCTTCTGTTACCTGCTCCCTCTAAACCTATTCACTCCTTCTGCTTTCGTTTACTTGGTCTTGTGATGATGTTGCAGGTTGCCATCATCTCAGCCAGGCAAGTGATTAAGGTCTAGGGTCTGTCAGAAACACCATCTAAGATGCATTTTTTAAATCAGCTAAGTGGTCAGATTCTGAGAGGTTAACCTATTATGATGAACAGAGAAAAGAAATAATGTCTAGTCAAATTCTATCAAGGTAGTGTGACTAAACAACATGGCTTAGACTTAGGAGGGTATGTGAGTGGTGAAGGGTTTAGTTAAGCACACTGAGGGCACTCCTAATTCCGACCTTGGCAAGGGAGCGCCTGCTCAGTCAGACCACTGGGAAGAAACTGGAAAGGAGAAGCTGTGTTGGCTACAGGAACACCTGCCTGCAGGAGCACCGTACCGAGGGGTAAGGTACATGGTCGAACCAGGAAACCTTGGGGAAGGACATGGGGCAGAAAAATTGTAACCAGACCCCAAGCCAGTGTGAGATTAGCCAAGCCACAAGCTGTGGTGAGAGAAGCCAGGAGCAAGGTGAGGGGGGAGAGAATCCAACCCCAAGATGTTGTGTGGGACCACAAGACTCCAGGCAGGGCTAAAAACCAGGAGATAACTAACTGGAGAAAGTATCATGAAATTCCTTGGTAGGGAGCCAAAGGAGAGTATGCGATCTGGAGTTACGAGCCAGGTTTTCCCAGTACTGGAAGAAGACGAGCGATGGGCGACAGAACTCTGGTTACGCAGCTTGGGCATGCTTGAAGAGACATTTGTCGTCCTGACTTGAGCTGTGCGCGGGGAAAGTTGTCCCTTTTTTCTGATAGACTTCAGGGTGGGGTCGAAAATCAGCCACCATTGTTTAATTCGGGCAAATGCCTTTGTTGTAGCAAAGGCCTTTATTGTACGTTTGTTAAATGTAGGTTCTTTTCTTTTAATGTACGTGGTAGGGACATCAATCGGGTTAGAATAGATTTTCGAATGGCAGACTTTGCCTACTGTGTATGACATCTTGACAAGCACTCATTTATACTCCTTTCTTTTATTTAGAGTAGGGCAGAGAAACCTATGGACTGGTTACATTTTGGGTGTTCAAATAATTGATCCAAAATGCCAACTTGGCAGTCTCCTTAGACTTTCGAGGATGCTAAAAGTCTATTTAGTGTGAAGAGCCAGGAATGAGAGACGGACAGAGGATTCATGGTAGTTGTTATAGACTTTTATTGAACTGATAATGGGGTTGGAAAATGATTCACTGTTCCTAATGTAGGAGGCATTTCCGTATCTCAACCAAAAACCTAATGTCTGTCCAAAGCAAAGATTTTGTGTGTCCAAAATCCTATCCTAGCCCTCACATTCTAAAACGAACTGTAAAGGGACATTTCACCTCGTTACAAGAATGCCAGTAAGTAATCCCTTTTTCTGGCAACCCGTGATGCCGGAATCTCCGGATGATTGCGTGTTGTCGTGCACGCGCATTCTGGCATGACGGAAACAGCGGTACCGGCATCACAAACACCATCAAAACCCCTCAAAACTGCCAACACTGTCGTCTTAGGTGCCGGTGCCTCCGAATCTGGCAACACTGTCCTGAAGCCACTGGTACCGGAAACGGCGGTTCCGCAATTACTGTGAACAGAAATAAAGTGATCCCCGGAACAGGAAATCAGCCGGTGGCCATTAAAAAACACAATCCATTGCAATCCTCAAAGCACAGGTGACATCCACCTCTCCACTGTGAGCATGACATCTAGAGTCTGTGAGACCTGAAAGTGGAAACCACGCTTCTTTGAGCCTGAGCTGAACATGCCAGCGGGCACCATTGTCCAGCATGCTGCAGAGCCCTTCACCAACGACCAGCGCAGGTCGGCCCTGCTGCGCAAGAAGAGCATCTGAGAGGAGGTGGCCCAGAAGGTGTCCCAAATGGTGTCCACATATGACATGAATGGCAAATTGCATCATCCACAACACCAAAAAGAAAATGCAATCCCCCCCCCCCCAATCTGGCCCCCAAGAAGCCAACCACCTGGGTGCATAAGCCAACATACACCCTGGTCACCAAAACCTGACACACACCACCAATACACGTAGAACACATCACAGGCACCATGTACTGCCATCTGAACATGCATCTGCTCCCACACAGACACAAAACACCCTGCCACAGCGTACTGCATGGCTGTCCGCCGTGCTTCCCCTGGCACAAAGTCACAGCAGTACTAAGCCCCATGTACCCCGCCATGTTCCCGACACAGCACAGCCACAACCAACATAATGCATGTATCTCTGCCTCATCAATCCACACTGTTCACTGGCAACCTGCCTTTCTGACTCCCTCAAGCACATCGTCTGACAATGTTGCGGCCCAGTCAAGCACCTCAAGGGGCACCAGCCGCCGCCGAACACCACAGACCACCACTGGCACATCTGCCACTGCCAGGACAGCTGCGCCCATCCAGGCAGCCCCAGTCATCCCTGCTGCGCCCATCTAGGCAGCCCAAGTCATCCCAGCTGCACCCATCCAGCAGCCCCAGGCAGCCCCAGTCATCCCAGCTGCACCCGTCCAGGCAGCCCCAGTCAACCCAGCTGCTGCAGTACCACCACCAGTAGAGCAGCCACATGCACATCTATCCAGTGCAGAGGACATGGCTCACCATGGTGGAGTGGAAACAGTGGAGACCACCAACCAAGGCACCAGCCAATGGTATTCAGCCACATGGACATAATGAGCCCACAACGGCCACCCTTCCCCAGTGTCAAGGAAATGGATGGCAGACTCTGGTGCATCGAGGAGCGTCAGGATGCCTTGACTGCCCTAGTGCAGCAGCACCTTCAGGAGGCACAGTTGATGCGAGTGTGTGTCCAGGCCAGTGGGCGTCAAATGCATGTGCTGTTGCACTATTGCCATTGTACAGATGGCCAGGAGGGTACATGAGGGCAACAGTGTGATGTCCTCCATTGCCGAAACAATGGCAATATGCCTTCAGGCATTCATCGACAGACAGCCCACGGAACGGGAACACACACCATCCACAAGTTCCACGCCTGCTAGTTCTGTGCCCAGTAGCCCAAGGTGACGTTCATTGCAGCTGAGCAGCTCTGCACACAGTCACACGCCAGATGCACAAAGGGGACGCAAATAGGCCCAGAACACACATGTGCCCTGTTTGTGACTCATGCAAGGACTACTTGTAGAACACGACAGGAGTTGGGGAGGGATAGTTGGGGAGGGGAGTGGGTAGGGATATTAATGCCCACTCCCCACAAACATTTGGAGTTGATGAAATACTGACATCATTGAGAAAGGGGTGGAAGCGGGGTTTGGAATACACAATAAGTACAAAAAAAATCCAGAGTAAAATTAAAGATCATTTCCTTAGGAAAAGAAATAAAAGTCTAAAGGATGCAGAAGAGCTGGACGATAGTGTGGCAACCCAAAGAACCCACACAAGGGAGCGAAGAAGAGGGTTCACCTTTGGATATGGATGTTGGAGAAAATTCTACTTTGAGTCCACCCAACCAAAGTGAGCTGCCGCCAAGTACGACACAGAACCCTCAAGCTAGACCTTGTAACGATCCACACAGTAACCTCCAGCAAGCAAGTGACAGAACTCTAAGCACTAGGCTTTGTGTTGAATTCACTGGTCTCATTATTTGAACTTTTAAAAATGGAAGTGCAAGCACAAGCTGGTGTGCTGCTAGAACTAACAAATGAAACGGCAAAAAATGAATCAGCAATCGTGGGCCCGAGTACTGCTATGAACAGCATTTTGATCACTACTTTAAAACACAACTGGAAGGGGTGAAACAAGGCTTAGATATGGCTCAAGTCTTTCTCTTACTTAAGGAAGGAAAAAAAGACAGTGAGACCACCCATGAGCTGATTAAAGAACGGACAGGAAATGTGCTACTTTCCTCGAACCTCAGGCAAAATCCAAATGTAGAAGGTTTGGTTGAAAATCCCTTATTTGGTGACACCCCCCCTGTCGGAATCCATATTCGAGAAGTTTTGAAGGCAAGCATATATGGTTGTTGATGACGAGGTGGTGGTCATTGACATTTCAGCACCGTTGGAGGATAAAACTATCCAAGAGCTAGTCATTTTTGAGGACACCTGGGTCCCAGCTCCATCTCAAAATTACAAAGGGAAAATAAACTCAGCTAAGAACTCCTCTACAACAAAAAAATAAGAACATACAAAAAGACAAAAAATCTGAATGCCAATGTGCAAAGAACACAGGTGCAAACCAGTTTCTGAAAAACCTGACATTACCAGTGGAAGGTGAACCTGTTCAGGTCTGTGCTCCAGTCTCTCTCCCAGTGGAACAAGGTCTGACTGTGGATGATACTCAAGCAAGATTGAGTGTTATTCCCCCCCAAAAATAAATCGGGGTCAGAAGGCTTTCCAATGAGAAAAAATAAAGGCCCTAGGGAAAAAAAATATCCAATGTTCAAGCATTAGTCTTCAGACGGATCTAGTGATTTCCCCCCCGATCAAGCAAATATTAAGATGGCCCCAATATTTCTGAGAAAAAAAGAAACCAAGGCTCAAAAATCAGCTTTAGATCCGGAAACAGCTGGGGAGTCCGCAAAGATGCATCTGAAATTAGCACCAATATTTGCAAAGCGAACAGAGAAAACAGTGCACAGTTCTGAAATAAGCCCCCCTCAACAAATCATACAAGAGGGAGAGAGGCAGGCAAATTCAGTCTGTGTCGAGGACACATGGAACGGCCTAGGAAAACATAGAAAATTGGAGAACATTACTGGAAGCGGCCCAAGGGAGGGGCCAGAACCTATCCTCAATCAAGAACCGGCAGTAGCCGAGACTATAGAAGAGGCAGACTATACCATTCCAAAGGTCTGGTTAAGGCAGGCCCCTAACAACAAAAATAAATCTCTTAGTAGATCGGATATCCTCTCCTACCTGAACAAGGTCCCAAACCTGTACCTCTTCGCAAGCGGAGACATTGAATATGTCAAATTTCCGCTCAAAAATGATCATCATTTTGTAGAAATTGGCTTGAAATCCAGAAGAGCAAAACAAGCAATCTTAAACTATAGGGCTGATCTGGGTCGGGTAGGCCTCACGATCTCTGAAATGTTTGAAGAAAACAAATCAAGAGCCACCCTAATATGGAAAGCCCAGGGCGGAGAGCAGGAGTTAAGATGGGGGCCCCGGGTGGGGTCCCGCAGAAGAAAGACTTAAGCCCCCCTCAAGGCTCAAACCAAAATGGAGAACTCTTGGCAAAGCTGCCTGAGATCATCTCCCAAATAATCCTAAAATTGGGAGTAGAGACAAACTGCCTTTAGGCAAAGCAGCCTGAAGCTGGTCTGCTGGAATACGCAAGGGCCAGGTTTTCTGAAAAAGAAACAACTTAAATAGATCTTTGGGGGCTTAATGATATCTTAATATTACTGGAAACCTGGCTAGTACACCAGCTTGAGATTGAGGGCTTCACAACTCAAAATCTTAAAGCATCCCAAAAAGCTAAAGGCAGACTGTCGGGGGGCTTATACTTGCCTTCAAAAATTCCACTTTTAAGCTGATCACTCCAGTGTGTAATAATCCTTTGGGAATTCAAGCTTGCAAAATTGCAACGAAAACTAATGGTACCCAATTTGAAATGGTAATTATCAATATTTACTGGAATCCTGCCACCTCTACACGCCAACATTTTCTAGTGGATCTTGATGCGGTATTAACCAAGGTGAAGACCGAACTGGAAGGTTTAAATATTCTCTTAGCGGGGGATTTTAATACTGATTGCTCCAGTAAATGCTGTGGTAAGCATCTACAAAAAGGGAGTAAACTTTCAAGAAGAGGAAAAACGTGGTTAGACTTCCTTGCCTCTTGGGACTTAGAGTGAATACAGGAGAAGCCCAGTGAAGGTGGAATTGCAGAAACAACCTGGCGCTGGGGGAACTCAGCATCTACCTTGGACATTATCTTTGTTTCCTCTGAATTGTCCTGCCTCCAGTCAAGTTTAACTATAAAAACATGAAGGTGGAAGTGATCATTCTAGATTGGAACTTTCCTTTTTAGATCTGCTAAGCCCCAAAGGTATGAGATTGGGGCAAGAAGTAGAGTCCCTCAATGGAAAGCTGAGAGTTGCAAAATATAAGCAAGAAGGGAAAACCCTCAATAAAAAACTTGGTGAAATCTCGAACTCAGACTGGAAAGAGGAACCCCACCCTGAGAAATTCGGGAAATTTATATGGACTATTCATCCACCAAGTAAAATTGGTGCAACCTTGAAGCAAGATCATCTCCACATCTTTAATGAAAAGACCCAGAAGAAAAAAAGAGAACATAGAAGTACTATGCGCAAATTAAAAGTAGAGGTCAGTGACAAGACCATCCTTTTCCACAAGTTTTAAAAAAGCAAAACGGTCGTACAGAAACTGTTCAAGGAATCAGAGATCCCAAAGGTTACAACAGGATGGTGAACAAATGTTACATCTCCTAAGTTCAAACAATTCAAGGAACTTCTGGGTGGTGGTGGGCCAACTTGAAACGGGTATCAACAGCTCCCTGTGTAACATAGTCCCAGAGAAAAAGTGGGTGGAATACCTATCTGAGAATTTTAGATCTCGAGGGTCTCTGGAATTCTACCATTTAATAGATCCCCCCTGGTCCCTCTCTTTTGAGGAAGATGATATCCTCAAATTAATATCCAAGTCCTCCAGTTCTAAAGCGGCAGGACCAAACGGGCTAACCTATCAGGTTCTCAGAAATAACCAAAAACTTTGGGCAGAGATTTTAAATCTCTTATTTCGAGAAATATTAAAGACCCGTCTGTTTCCACCATCGTGGAAGAATGCTCTAGTTATCCCATTTTTCAAGGGGGGTGATCGGCTCAATCCAGAAAACTATCGTCCCATCGCCCTCCTTGATATCGATAGCAAACCTTTCATGCAGCTACTCCTAGGAGATCTCACATACTGGGTAGAGTCACAGCAAATCCTGTCATGCCATCAAACAGGTTTTAAGAAGGGATTGTCCACCAGCCTTAATGGCTTAATCCTAAACCTGGTCAGTGAAAAGACTAAGGGGAAATCAGATCTACCTCTTTATGGGGCTTGGGTAGACTTCTCCAAAGCATTTTATCATGTGGACAGATCCTTTCTGTGGAGAAAACTTCATAGCTGGGGAATACCACATCACCTACTAGCAATGTTAATTGATCTTCATAGAAATATAACATTAAGAGTGCGGCTGGACGAACAAGACCATCTCTCCGATCTGATACAGGTTCTTAGAGGGGTTAGGCAAGGCTGCATGGGGGCACTGTTGTTTTTTAACCTTTTTCTTTCAGATCTAGGAAACTTTTTGTCTTCAGCAGCGTTGGCCAGTCCGGTGATAAATGGAAGGAGGTTACACTGGCTGGCCTATGCGGATGACATTGTCTTATTGGATAGGTCTGCAGTGGGCCTTCAACGCCTCCTGAACAGGCTTGGGGAGTACGCCAGCACTAATGGGCTCTCAATCAACCCAGCCAAATCTAAAATACTAATCTTTAAACACTGAAAGAAGAAAGTTAGCTATGGTAACTGGTTTCTGGACGGGAAGGCCATCCCCCGAGTGGAAAAACTGATATACCTGGGTTATAAGATATTTTCGTGCCCCACAACAAACAAAGTAAACTCATCAATGATGGAGAAAGTTGCCTAAAGAATTCCTCAAATGAAAAAATTGAACGCAAAATATTGTAAATTTTCAATCTTACCTTTAATCAGGTTTTACATGGCTTAAACAGTCCCAGTATTATTATACGGTTTAGAGGCAAAACCATTATTATGGCATATAAACTGGAATAGAATTGGGGGCTCATCTGGAGAAAAAAACCTGGCGGCTCTCCCTTTATGCACATCAACTGAGAGTCTACGTTTTGTGCTGGGTTTGGTCTCATTAGGGTGTTGTGCGAGATTGGAAACTAATTTAATTATTTTGTGAAATTATCACTAGCAAGCAAGATTCCCTTTTATGAGGTAAATGAGCACCTTAAAAACTCAAGATCCCAGGTTCTTTCTTGCTTGGAGAAGAAAATAAAAGGAATATTGAACAGATTGGAGCTGAATCTGGAAACGGTTGTTTCAAAACTGTGTAAAGTGAAAAGATCATTAGAATCCTGGGACTGGATAGATAAAATTGCCAGTGTAAGATCCAGCAATCCTCCGAATCCATTCCTCAAGGTGGAAAGAAAGATGGGCTTTATTCCTCATTATCTACAAAAGTTCCCTGACAGAGCAATAAGAAACAACTTCCTGAGGCTCAGACTTAATGTGGCGCATACCGGGGAAATATTAGCAAGAAGAAACCAAGGGGATCAGGCAAGAAAACTCTGCGAACATTGTGCACCTCCTGGCAAACAAACAATAAGACACTTATTAATGGAGTGCGAAGGTACTTGGGGAAACCAGAGTGTTGCTTTTCAGAAGATTTGTGGCCAAGGAGGGAAAAACTTTTTTCAGAGTTTTTTTGGGACAGATTGATTGCTGGTCAGGAGATTATGTTAACAGCAACAATAGTACAAGTATTGAAAATAAGTGCCATTATAATCTAAAAGAAAATGTTGTGGTACTTTGAAACATTAGCTGTTTGGACCCCTGTTCCTAGTGTGACCCCTTGGTTTACTTTTCATTTGTTTTATTTATTTTTTTGTTTCTCTTGAATTCTTTTTCTTTTATTTTGCTTGGTTGTTCTTCATGTAATCATCTTTTGAGAATGTTATTTTGTAAAGGTTTTTCTTTTTATAAAACAAAACAAATAAATAATAAAAATTATGACTGGACTTTTTTTTGTGTGTAACTGAGTGATTTATTTCCTGTGCAGTGCTGGTGCGTTGGATGTCCTAGGACATGTGCTTGTGTGATGATCTCAGAAATAGTGGGTAACCATGCATTCTGTGCTTCATGGTCATCCACGGCATCCCTGTGATGTGCCAATGGCAGTTCATCATCACTGTCATTCCGATCCTCCGCATCATGTGCGTGCTTGCCAATGTCCGGGGACAGTGGTATGTTTCGCCTGATGCACATGTTGTACAACGTGGCACAGGCCAGGACTATCTTGCCCACCTTCACAGGGCTCAGGAAGCGGAACCTTGCCTTCAACAGGCCAAATGTCTGCTCAATCGTACGAGTCCTGATGTGAGCACGGTCGTAACCTTGCTTGTGCTGGTTCTGTGGTTGCCTCCCGGGGGTCATCGGCCATAGCATCATCAGGTATTAAGCATCACCTCCACGGGAGCGACAGAAAGGGGCAAAAGTCATTGTAGGGCCTGGATCATGCTGGTACAATCTTTATACTGTTCACTAACCTATGTAATATTTTACATGCATATTGCTGAAGACGTAGCATATGACATAGTTGAGCATGTTAAAATGTGCATTGTCAGTGGGAACAGATGTCTGCATTGTATGGATATTTTTTCGTGGAATCAGGCTGATCTTACGGATTTATGTCTGCAGTCATCAATGTCAATGTAATGACACGTGCAAATAGCAAATGCGGCTTGTCTGGGTGTAAGTGTGCCGGTGCCATTACCAGGTGTCATGTTTATGGGCCTGAAAAATAGTAATGTGCCTGACACAGCCGGCGTGCCTGACACGGCAGACCCTGCCAGGGGACACAGACCTGGTAGGCAGAGCTGACACAGGTTATAACGTTTATCTACTAAAAAGTAGATTCCCTATTATTTTTGGATACAGTACATACTTGAAGGCGTACTTGCATTTTGTTGCACAGGATATGCTGCACGGGAATGGTCGCACAGCATCAATGATTCTGGGAAAATCATGGATGTGGAGGTATACACAGAGGGGTTCCATACAAGGAATTGAATGGATGGGGAAGGCGATGTCAGCCTAATGATTGCCAACCAGCCAGTACACTTTGTCAATATGTGTGGTTTGCCGTTGCTTTTCCATGGCCCATTCACACCCACCTTGACCTGTGACCCTTTCACTACGACACACACACACAAATTAGACTGATGCATGTTCTTATTTAGTTCCGATTTGCATGTCCTATGAGGGGCATATCATTCATTCATTGATATGTCAGCTATTTTATTGCTGTTCTGGACACATGCATATGTGTATGGGTCCTTGAAACATGCAGGGGAGCTGTCTAGTTGGTGTGCGGTACGCTAGTGGTCTGTAGGTGGGTTGTTGTGATGCATGAGAATGATTAGTCTGTGCTGCAGATGGTTTGGGTTGTGATGAGTGAGTTTATGCAGGGATTTGGGACATTGTTGTGATGCATTCTGGTACATGTAGTGCATTTCATGTTGCAGTACAGCTTTGATGTTGTACATGCGCATGCTCTGTCTGACCATTTTGCACACTCCAGTCAAGGCCTTCAACTCAGGCATGCTATTTGTGTGTCGGACATTGCATTGCACACATGCACTGCCGATATGTGCCCCCTCTACCCTCCAATTCAACAGTGAACATGCTTTTGGTAATTGCACTCACCCAACAGCCAGGTACGCTCTCTGCTGTGACGTTCCATGTAGCCTGGCAGCGTGGATTTCCTCAGCACCATGGAATCGTGGGTTGATCCGGTAATCTGGCAAAACAATGGGTGAAGTGGCGTGCATCACACACAATCTGCACCTTGAGTGAGTGGTATAGTTTTCGGTTCTTGTACACTGCCCCAACGGCATGCCTGGCCACCAGCTCCACATGTGTGCAGTCCAATGCACTAATCACATTGGGCATGTCTGCAAGGGCATGGCATGCTATTTCCGTGGCATTGACCCGGTCAGCTGTTCTGGATAGGTCTATATGATCTGACAGGTGACGCAGCAGTGCATCAATAACCTGAAAGAGGACCCGCGAAAAACAAGGTTGGGATAGCCCATGCAGTTCACCCACAGTGTGTTGGTAGGTGCCGGTGGCAAGGAAGTGTAGCACAGATACTACCTTGGGCAAGTGGGGGGGTGGCAGTACGGATCTGTATAAGGCTGACAAGGTCATCATGGATCAGGTCCACTATGGATTTGGTGTCCCTGTCTAGCCGGTACAGGGTGTGGATCTGGGTTTGGCTCCGGTTGAAGGGTGTGGCCCTTATGCGTCGTATGGGTCGTTGCCTGCGGGCTGCAACCTGCTAGACATTTTTGTTTTGCATGGCCATGATGACCCTCCTTCTCCTCCAGCGCCTCCGCTGCATCCTCTGCCTGCCGCATCTTCAAGTTGTATCACTGCATGCAGGGCCTCCAACTCCATTACTGCTGCTACTGCTGCTGCAAGCATGGTAGTGTTGGAAGGGGTGTGGGATCTGGGAATGGTGCTTTTGCAGTGCTTGTCGTGGTCACCTGGGCTGATTTGGGCAAGCTGTAGCCTGTTTCTGCACACCTGACTCTAGTTAATGTCTGGTCCGCGATGCCAGTGTTTCCGGTGCGGTAATCACTGTGCTACCAGCACATTCATGCCAGTGTTTCCATGTACGTGATGCTCGGAATGTGCACATACTAATGCCCTGCTCAGGTCTTAAACACAGCTGACATGTTTTGCTGCAGATTCTGTTCACGGTGTTGCCGGGTACGGTAGGTCACTTGTGGTGACAGTGTTAGCGGCATCGCGACTCACAGTATGCTGGTCCAGAATAAGGTGCTGCTAAGGGGTGACTGGCACCACTATTTCCGGACCGTCAGTCTTGTAATGAGGCCCTTTTGTCTTTTATTCAGAAAGTGCATACAGTTTTAAGGTCAACAAAAGAAAGGCCTCCAACAAATGTTTCCAATGATCAATGTTCACAAATGTTGAAAGAAATAACCAAGATAACTCCCTTCTCTTTTTTTGCAACTCACTCCAGGGGAAGTGACTCACTTCTCCAGGATTCTGCATTCAATACAATTAAGTTCTTAAGGGAATGAGTCTTCATTATGAAACTCATATGTCCCATCCCCTTTGCTCCATCTTTGTGGGCGTCCACCAACAACGGGACAGTACAGGAACCTTTGGCAGCGAACAATTGAGATTCCCCTTTAAATTTAGTTCAGCGTGTGGACACGGCTGCAGGCATGTGAATGCCCACCGAAGCCGTGCCCTCCAGCGCCTCACCTTAGTTATTTTTTCTGCAGACGTTGTTGGACCTGGCAGCTAGGCACAGAGACTTTTTTGACTTTCTGCTTGCTTCCCATTGTCTTTTTTAATCTTCTCCCCCCTTCGGTGCCTCGGCTCCCCCAGTGCATGTCAGTTATTGGAGGATTCACGAGATGCGCATCCGCTTGCTCGCTCACGGCCTCAGACCCCCATGCCCTCTATGCCTCCGGCCCGACCACCTCTGAAGGTCTCTCGGTCATAGGGCATTGAAGAATCATCTTTCACACTGGAAGGAGATCTTCCGCGCTTCTACCCCACGTCACCGTAAAGAGTTTGTCTCCAGGACCCCACGTCAAGATAAGGTAGGCCCTTTGTTTAGTACGGCTCCTCAGTGCGGAGACTCCTTTCCAGAGGTTTCCACAGGAGAAAGTACCTTGGATTCCGGTTCTGGCAGACCCGAGGCCTTTAAGGCTACCGGCTCCCAAGCTTAGGGGCCCAGTGGCTCTTCAGGGAGGTCCTCAGAGGGGCTATGAAGTTTGTCATCCTCTTCGGCTCCCGTGGGCAAGGGATCGTCATGTTCTACCACCAAGAGTCAGTTGGTAGCACGATCAAGCACGACTACCAGCTCTGCAACTGAGGGCGCCCAGCCTATCAGTCCTCTCCGAGGTCGTGGTACAGGGAAATTCGACTACCGGTCAGCAGGCTGAGGGCTCTGAGCCTACCAGAGCTGTCTCCGAAGTAGACTCTTCTGATTCAGGTTCGAGGCCCAAGGAGTGTATTTCCATGACTGAGCCGGCGTGTGGCGCAAGGCCCCAAGATGGCAAAAAAGCACGTGGCTGAACCTCCTAGGCCGGCGGTCATCTTGGACTAGGATTTGGTCCTTCCCGGTCCTTCGCCCACAGAGTGGGCTATGCAAGAAGGTTCCAGTCTCCTTCCCACTAGAAGCGGCAGCAGACTTTCTGGTACAGGCAGCTGGTCGCCGGAGGCTTACATCTACCCCTCACAGCCCTTCGGCTACAAGCCACAGGAGCCTAAGTGTTTGATCAGGAAAGGAGGCCCAGTTGCCCTCAGGAGGACACTTCTTCAAGCGCTTCCTCACCCTTATGTGCTCCCTGCAAATGACTGGGCTCATCTATGGGTATAGTCAAGGAGGTGATCCATCAGGTCGTGCCTCCAAGGCCTCCGCCTCTGGATCATGGTCATGTTCCTCCGGTGCTCTCGTTGCCGGGTCCCCCTCCAGTCCTGGCACCTCTTGTGCTTCAGACCGCTCTGCCGCCTCCTATACCACAAACGCCTCCCCCGTAGCAGCCAATCTTAAGGCCCGGATCCCGGGGGGGTGGTTCCCTCCGCCTCTGGTGTCTCAGATACCGGATTTCCCTCCGTCTGGGGAAAAAAGGGGGGGTGACGGCAATAACGACAACGCTCTGGATTATCCTCGGCATCCATAAAGACATTTCATGATTGCCTTCAGACCGTTGCAGAATTCTTGCGTGTCCCTCAGCCCAGGAAGCCCACCAGGAGTCGGGAGTGCTAGCATAGGTTTTGGGCAGGCGTACCACGAGCCGCTAAGGGATTACGCTGTAGAAGAATGTCCTGCAGGTGGCGAGAAAGGTCTCGGAGAAGCTCAGAGCCAACGCCCAGATGAAAAACAAGTTGGACAGCAGGTTCAGACTCCTGAATGGGGAGCCAATCTTCCTGGCCTCCCACCCTCAGCCACACTCGTCTGTGGTGGCAGGGGCCTCCTTGTATTCGAAACCATAGTCTTCGTCGTCTTAATCTACAGTAGCTGCCTCCAGTTGTGTGTCCCAAGAGGACAAAGCCCTTGAGTCTTTAGGTAAACCCTGCTACGGCATCTCAGGTCTTCAGTGGTGGCAGAATAATGCTGGCGTTCTCTAGCCATGGCAAACCAGAAGCTGTGGCCGAGAGCTCGGAGTTCCTGCCTGATCTCCCTCTGGAGAGGTGTTAGGCAGAATTATATGCAGTACACTTTGGGAACACCACACACAATGAAGACTACAAGTGACAGTAAAAAGTAACCTTTGGTACAACCCTGTACTACACAGTTAGTGGTAGCAGTGGCTGAGCAGCCAGACTTATCTCAAGAGTAAGTGAGCAGTATCAAATAGTTACACAAAGGACAGCAATTATTATGATTCAAACAAACACTGATTCAAGGTTTTCAAGTAAAAGATTATACATTTATTTTACTCTTCAGTTGTATAACATTTCACTATTCTTAGCAGTTTAAAAATCACACTCTTAATACACCAAACAACTCCCAATAAGTTCCAGACAAGTTAAGCTCACAAAATGAAGTGGGAGCAAAATGGCAATCCAGCAATGTAAAAGGGAGGGAAAGACAAAGTTAATAAAAATTGAACCACACCAACAGTTAAGTACTCGGGGCAGTTGAGCAAGAGGAACTACAATGATAGAATCAGGTAGAAAAGGCTTAGGCCAAAATCAATAAAACAAGTGTCTTTTGCTCAAGATCACACGGTTCAAGGTAGTTCACGGTAAAGTTCGTGCCACGGGTTCCGGACGAGGTTGTTGTGAGCCCAGTGGCAAAATCTTGTCCACTTACTCTTGTACTGAGCCCGCGCAGAAGGCCCCCTAAATGATGTCCCAGTTATACTCAGAGAACTGAGAATGGTGAAGTCTCAGCTCATCAGGAACCAGGACGCTAGGGCCAGGCTCGGCGGATCTGGGTGCTCCACCACCCGCCCTGGTGCTTCAGGAAGCCCCTGCTGGGGTTCGGAGGATGGACCGGTGCCTGGGAACACAACTGCAGCAGATCCGAGAACCATGCCCTCGATGGCCAGTGCGGGGCATTCAGGATGAGGTTGCAGACCACCGACGCCCGGAACTTGCGGAGGGTCTGCTGGAGCAATGGTGGAGGAGGAAACGCATTAAAAACCTGCAGCTGTGCCAACAGAGCTGGAATGAGTCCCCTAGAGACCCCTGGCCCGCCCAACAGGCAAACCGGGGTGCACTTAGAATTCAGAGGAGATGCAAATAAGTCCAAATCCGGAAACCCCCATCTCTGGAACAGTGGCAACAAGGAGTTGATATTTAACACCCACTCATGAGTGTTGAACCCCCAGCCGCTGAGTTGGTCCGCTTCCGCATTGCTGTCACCCGGAAGATTAACCAGAAAAATCCAAATTCCTTCCGTAAGGGCCCAATCCCAGATCGCTTCCATGCTCAGGTGGTGGGAACGGGTACCACCCTGCTTGTTCAGGAAAACATGGTTGTGGAGTTGCTGGTCCTGCTTGAAACACCATGGCGAGGTGGTCGCATTGGCCAGAAAGCACCCCATCGCCTTGCAGGGGGAGAGGAGCCTCTCTGGTGTGGGGAACACATGCTGCACTACCGTGTCCCAGCGCACTCCAAGGAACACCAGATCCTGAGCTGGAGTCAGCTGCAACTTCCGCTGGGAAAATCCCAGCTGGGAAGAATGTCTGCCAGCGATTGGCAGGAGTGAACCACCCTCTTGTGAGAGCTGGCTCTGATCAGCCAGTCTTCCAGCCAAGTGTACAAGTGATGGCCCTCCAGCCAGAGGAGACCAGCCACTGCACTCATCAGCTTCCTGCACACGCAAGGAGCAGAGTTGAGGCCAAAAAGGCAGCACCATGTATTGGAAGTGGTACGACATAATCATGAACCACAGACATTTCCAATGCAACTGGTAGATTGGGACATGCAGGTACGCATCCTTGAGGTCTAGGGAACACATCCAGTCCCCAGCACACACCGACTCTGCTATGTGCGCGGGAGTAATCATCTTGAAGCGTTTGAGCAGTAAAGACAGGTTGAGAAATGACAGGTCCAGGACTACCTTCAGGCCAACCTGGTTGTTATTGGGTAACGCAAAAATCCTAGAGTAGTAGCCGGTGTCCCTGTCTGACTGAGGAATAGCTCCTCCACCTGCATTTCCAAAAGAGAAAGGATATCCCGTAAAAGGGCCGGGGACCCTATCTGAAGCAGAGGAGGAGAGGAAGGGAGAGGGAAATTAAGAGGAGGACAGAAGCCTCTGGTGACTATAGAAAAGATCCAACGACTCTTGAAAAAAAAGCTTCCAGCTGTCCTGGAAGAGAGCCAGTCAGCCCCTTACAGGCGAGCTCTGTTCCATGACCATTACATCACTGTTATTTTGTATCTGAGGCTTGAGCAGAGGAGGGGGAGTGGAACAAAACATGCAAAGTCCTCTGCTGCTTCCTCCTGGGGTCACTAGGCGACCTGTCAGGCCTCTGTGCACCACGATCCCAGAATGCCTTGAAGCCGGTGAAATCACAGGGTTTGATTTTGTTCCTGCCCTGAGACTGAGGGACGGACTTCTGCCCCTGCTTAGTCAGGATGAACAAGGACTTGCGGTCTGTGTAAAGGTCTTCTTTTTACCCAACAGTCATCGTGAACGAATGACAAAGATCAGGGCCCTCGAAAGGGAAGGTCCAGTATACTCTCCTGCACTATGCATGCATGGAGTCCGTCTCATTCCTACCAGCAGACACAGCCGTCTGCTGGCTGTGTCGATGTGGGAGAACGTAGACTCCATGAGGTTCTGCGCAACTGCCTGGGCGTCCGCCAGGCCGGCCTTAAAGGAGGCCTGTCTCTTGTTAGGGAGAATTCTCATAAATGGCTGATTTCCCTTACCTAATGAGTCCCTCAGCAGCTTTGCTGGATTTCTAGTTTTTATTTCACCTGGTAAGATGTGAGCCTTTTGCCCACTCTTAAATGTGTTTTGCTGTGTGTGTTTCTACTTTTTGTGTGATCTTGGGCAATGGAGCCTCAACTACTCCATGGCATCCTATTTTTCATGTGTGTTACACAGCACCTTCAGTGCAGTGACACAGGGTTGTCTTTGAGACTTCCCACTGACTCCATTTTCTGGGGCTGACTATTGTCCCCCAGAAAAAATAAAGTTGCCATTAACTTTAGTCACTTTAAATCACAGACCCAGTTCACCCCATCTTACATGGAGTATTGGAAAGGGTTACTTCTTATCCCTTTTTGTCTGTGTCTCTTGGAGCATTGTTTCAGGTTCAGGCTGGGTTTATTCCCCATTTCTTTTTGTAAATGTCTTTTTCGTATTTTACTCTGCGCGCCAAACCAGGTTTGGCTCCTTAGTTCGCCGTCTTTTCGCGGGCTTCTGCACAGAAGCCCTCCTTAAGGCGCATGAAAGTCTGGGTTGGCAGATGTGAGGGAGGGGTCTTAGAACCCCTGCCATGGGTTCCCTTGGTAAACCAAGTCGCACTCCTGTTTGTTTGGCTGGGTGACTGTCCTTGCCAGGACAGCCATCCTGCTGTGTGATCGACAGCCAGGCTGTATGAATGGGGGATAACTGCATAAAAAGCAGGTCTCGGGGACTGGAAGAGCAGAGTCGCCACTGGAACGAAAGAACCAACGATGAGCTGACAGAAGAGGACCCCTACAACGACTGAACCGCCGAAGAAGCCCTGCTGCAGGTCTGAATCTTCAGAATCCGACAACGGAGAAGATCCTCCAGGAATCTTCTTGAGCTGGTGGGACCAACCAGTTCACCCAAACTTCAAGCCAGGACCCCTCCTCTGGTCGAATTCACTGTACAGAGCTACAGTGGGCCGGATAGCCAGGAAGGTCGGACCCTGCTTGGGTTTTAAGGAGCGCACCTTTTATTTGTTGCTTTGCTCTGCTGCTGGTTTCTTCCCTGGGTAGTGCAGGACCCTCCAGTCTTCCTACTTCATGTCCTCAACAAGCAACTTGACCCTCTCGCCTGCTGCAAGGCCACAAGAGGCCCCTCTGCCTGGCTTCCAGTACACGAGAAGTGCCTCTGCCCCTGCTTGCGGGAGCTGCGCCTTCCGGCCATAGGGTGTGTAACGCCTATAGCCCCTGCCTCTGGAGACAATTCTGAAGGCAGCCTTGGCCGGCTGCGCCGCTAGGCCCATTGATTTAGCAGCAAACTTGGATTCCTTAAACCTTTTCAAGGATTTGTCAGCTTTCGGACCAAAAAGCATGTCTCCCTCAAAGGGCATGTCCAGCAACCTGTTCTGAACATTCAGGGAGAAGCCAGAAGTTTTCAGGTAGGCCTGCCACCTCATTACCACTGCTGAACCCATTGCTCGGCTAACGCAGTCCGCTACATCCAGGCCCGTTTGCAATTACTGCTTGGCTACCTCCTTACCATCCTCCACCAGCTGTAAAAATCCATCCCGCGTGGCACCTTCAGGGACGTATTCAGAAGCATGTTTCCACAGCTTTCCACAAGCCGGAGGAGTATTTTGCGAATCCTCAGGCTATGTTTCTTGCCTTGAGCGCCATGCTGCCAGAGGTGATCACCTTTCTGGCCAATACGTCTGCTTTCATTCCCTCTCTGTCTGTAGGCAAGTGGGTGCCGTTGGTCTGGTGGAAATAGTGGCTGCCTGTATCACCAACCCTTCCGGAGAAGTGTGTGTGACAAGGAAAGAAGGGTCTCCTGTTGCCGGCCTATATTTCCCTGTACAATTGGCGTTTACAGGGGGAATAGTGCAAGGGTACTGCCTTCAGGAAGATAAAGGGTCCGCAATGGCTGGGTTAAATGGCATGTTATGTTCAACTATTGGACCCTTGTCCAAGATGTCAGTGAGCTCATACTCTGGAAGAGATGTGGTAGATGCCTTCAATTGAAGGGTGTCCACAGCCCTTTCAACCAGAGCCCTTAACTTGACATTAGCATGAGTATAGGGCTGGTTTTGCTGCAACTCGAGGTTTGGAGACGTACCCGGGCCACTAGCGTCATGTAAACCTTGAGCCAGGGTTAATAAATCGGCACGGTCATCGAGATAATAGACGCTGCCGGCTAACGTGAAAACAAGCTCGACTTTATCATCATGGTCATTGATGCCGAAAATTGACTGCATCGAGTCACAAAAGCCTGATCTTGATAATGGCACAAAAGAACCATCACTGACTGTCAGTGCCGAGTGCTTGACCGCTGATGGAGTAGTCTTCGAAGCCAACGCAGTATTCGATGCTGAGGGTTCTTTTGGCACTGAGGGATGCTCGGACGACCGATGGACGCTGTGGGCCTCGGCCTTCCGTGATTTATGCCTAGTTGGCGTGACGCTCAAAGGTGTTTTCGATGTCGATGCAGTGGCTGGCTTATTGTTGGGAGCACTGAGTGCTGCTTTTGCTGCCAAACCTTGCTTGTCGGGTCCAGAGCCGCATATAGAGCAGCTTGCTGTTTAAACATTTCCAGCATAGACGTTTTAAAACTTTCCTACTCTTCCTGAGTGGTCGGCCCCGCCGAGGGCTTACCTCGTGTTAGGCAGAATCCTGTGCAGTTCCCTTAGGGAGCACTACACAAGATTAGGACTACAGGTGATAGCAATAAATCCCCTTTGGTATCAGTCTGTACCACAAAAATTTAGTTGGTAGCTGTGGCTGATCAGTCAGACTTATCTCAAGAGGGAGATGAGAAGTATTCAGGGTTTACACAGTAGGCCCACTAGACTATGGAACAAGGAAACACTGACCAAAGCTTTGTATTTAAAAGTATATATATATTTATTTTATACACTTCTAATAAAACACATGTAGCACAGTCATCAAGCAAGTTAAATTAAGTCAAAGGAAAAATATAAACACTCCCAAGTTAAATTGTAGACCAAGTGAACCAGAGTGAAAACTGAGCAAAACGGCCCAGTGACAACTACACACAAGGGATCCTCTAACAATTCCTCACAAGAGAGGGAAAGCACAAGTTATATAGAAACAGTTTCTTACACATCCTAGCAACACTTCCCATCAGTTTGTGAACCAGTTTGAGCAAGGCAGTACATCAGTCTAAGCAATACTTAAATGAAAACTGAGCAAAATGGCATATCACAAGGTTTAAAAATGGGAAGGAAATGGTAGTTAGAAGAAATAGGTGCACCAACACAGTTCACAGTGAAAATCAATCTAAAGAAGGCGGGTCTAACAAATGTGACCAGAGTCAGTAGGCCTGTGCCAGAGTCAGTGGTACAGGGTAAGGGCCCAGGAGCAAAAATGTTCTTGTAGCTGAAGTCGAGTCTTTGGTTAACAAATTTGAAAAGGTGGTTGCAGAAGTTGAAAAGACAATGTTAAGAGAGAGGGGCGGCCAACCCAACAGGTAGGTAAAGGATTTAAAACACCTTTAGTGTTACCGCGAAGAAAGGGCGGCCTGGTGGAACAATATACCTTTAAATGAAGTAGTGGCTCCTGCGGTGGCGGTTGTTCCTGGTAGTTCCTGCAGTTCGGGTGATTCAGCAGAGGAAGAGATGCTCTTGTTGGGGAGGAAGGTTCGAGTTACTGCACTACCCAGGGATGAAACCAGCCGCGGTGCTGCCCGACGGATAAAAGATAGGCTCCTTTAAATTGCGGTCCAGTTGGACTGGTGCCTGGCTATCCGGCCTTCCGAGTACAGGGTACGGGAGATTCAACCAAGGCAGGTCCAGGAAGGCGATTGGCAAACTGGTTGGCCCCACCAGCTCAAGGAAAGAAGGCTCTTGCAGGTGAAGATCTTCTCTCGTCGTGTGGAGAAAAGTGGTGAGACGCTGCAGCAGGGCTTCACCGATGGTTCAGTCGTTGCAGATGTCTTTGGATTCTCTCCTCTTCGGCTTCTTAGTTCCAGTGGCGACGTCTTGCTCTTCAAGTCCTCCGGACCCTGCTTTTATGCAAAAAGATCCCCATTCATACAGCCTAGCTGTCACTCACACAGTGGAATGGTCATCTTGGCGGGAGAGCCTCCAGCCTATCAGGATAGAGTGCGACATGGGTTGCGGTGGCAACCCTGTCCAGGGGTCCTACTCCCCCTCCCACACAATGGACCCACCCCAGAATCAGTGGCGCCGAAAGGAGGGCTTCTCGGCAGAAGCCAGCCAAAAGGATGAACAAAGGATCCCCGACCTGGGTTAGGAGTTTGGAGAAAGACACTAGAAAGAAGTTATATTAAAGTTCCGGCAAATAAAACCTACCGGAGTAAAGTTAATATTAAAATGCATGGCAGTATGTTAGAGGCTGTCAGAAAAAGTGGTAGCCTCGAACAATGGGAAAATCCCATAGGGAAATATTTGTGGTCAAATATTTATGGTAGTAACCACTGCCACCAGCCAGAAACTTTTGAGAGAGGGACTGTACGGTACCCTCTCGAAAATGAACGTAGGGGAAAAACTATTAACCCCTTCCAGTACCTCCATAGTAAGATGGGTTGTGCTGGTTTAGTTCATAGGATTTGACTAGTAAAGTCAATGGGGACTTTACATGCCCGGGGAGACAGTAGTCAGTCCCAGGGTATGGAGTCTATGTTTGGGGGTCGCTACGACACCCCTGTGTCACTGCACTGAGGGTGCTGTGTAACACATGTGAATAAAGATGTTCCTATGGGGTTGAGAAAGATCCCATAGGCATTAAACACAAAAATAGCCTAGAACACACATAGCAAGAATGCCTAAGAGTGGGACAAAGAGTCTCACTCTTAGCAGGTAAAAAGAAACCCTTCAAATCCAGCAAAGCTGCTGGGGGACTCTATACGTAAGGGAAATTAGCCATAGAATGAGAATTCTCCCTAACACCTCGTTAGTCGACGAGCTGGACTCGCGTCGATGGTGATGGTTCCGCTTCTTCAGTGTTGAGGACAATGAATAGCTCCTGAAATGGGACAATTTCTTGGTCTTCTTGCAATGTCGTTCCTTCCCCTTGTCGGGGGCGGGCTCTTCAGCCTCCAAAGACCGGACTAGAGGTTGCGCCAGAGATTTGGTGGACGGTCGGCCAAAAGCCAGTTTCCCCAGCCATTTCATGTAGGGATTTTGGCTGCATTTTTGCACACAACGCGCAGGCCTCCGTGTTGTGCATAACACCTAGACACCACAGACAGATGTCGTAGGGGTCCATCACAGACATTTTGGGCTCACAATCGCGGCATTGCTTTAAGCCGAAACCCATTGAGACGACATTGCATCAAAGTTTTCTAGAAAAAGGTACAATTTGGTACAAAAACCCCATAGAGTAAACTCTAATCGTGTTCCCAATGCAGTGCTAAAGCGTGCTGGAAAAAAGGAACTGAAGAATGGGGCATAGTGACTTGCTATATATATGACGCCTATGCCATTAATTTCAGGGCTACATATGACTGATACTGCTCTAGATAGTGTCCGGCTCTGGGAAAGAAAAGGAGTGTACGCTTGGGGTGATCTGTATGCCGGGGGTACCTTTCGTGAGTTTTCGGAGTTGCAGACGGTTGACGTCATTCCGTCGGGTCAATACCTCTGGTACCGGAAGATTCGTCAGATAGCACGTACAAATTGGGAGTCCTGGCCCGAGGAACCTGACACTAATCCCTTGATAACACTACTTTATAATTTGGGAGAAGATGGGAGGGTGGTGTCCCAGATATATAGCCACCTAAGTGACACTCCCAACCCTCGGAGCTCAGTACTAAGGTCCAAATGGGAAACTGACATGGGATATGAGGTCACGGGTAGGGAATGGGACAGAGCACTATCGTTCCCCAGGGAGGTCTCTAGAAACCACAGATTTCGGTTGATACAAATAAATGTGCTATACCGCACATATCTAACCCCGTGTAGACTTGCTGCATTCAACACCTCTATACAACCGAACTGCACCTGGTGCGGGGCAGATAACGCGGATCTGATCCACTTGTTATGGAACTGCAACAAATCTCGAACCCTTTGGTCTAAAATAAAGCAAATGTGTGAAGACGCTGGGGTAACTAGGTTCGATTGGACTCCATCTGAGTGCTTTCTGGGGGTCTACCCCAAACTAGCTAAATTCAAACACTCAGTTAAACTGATGGATTTAATGTGTATTATAGCCAAAAGAACTATGGCAAGGTCATGGAAGAAGCCCGCGGGCCCAATCTTCACAATCTGGCGAAGAGAATTTGAGAAATGGGGCGAACGCAGAAACAATTGCCTGGGAAAACAGTTTAACCAGATCCACTGAGGACTCGAGCATGGCACTGACTACATGGAAAGACACTATGTCAAAATTGTTCCATTCTTTGGATGATAAACCCCCGTGAACATCCCACCCAGAGAGAGCCTCAGTTCCAGGCAACGTACCAGGGCATATGAGATGGGACTATCACGTGCTCATAAGACTTCTGATCTAGCCGTGTCTTTTTTCCCCTTCCCCTTTCCTCCCTTCCACTACCCAGATGCCCACCTTGGTGTTCAACCTACAGGACATTAAGTATGGTGATCCAGGAGACAGTTAGGTTAATTTGTTGTTTATAAGTTGTTGTTTGAGCGCAGTAGTATACTAGTGAAATGATACTTTGACGCTGGCGAAATTTTCGCCGGTGCTGCTGTTCTTGTAATTCTATACTAAATGCCAATAAACAAATTTTAAAATAAAAATATATATGACGCCTAACATCACTTCCGGACCTGACGATCAATAGCCGGACAAGACCGATCGACGGCCGAGTCGAGGTCCACTACGCCCCCTGGCGAAATGTTTCTGAGCAGCAGAGCTGGGTGATGGATATGTATCAAGATGTGCAATCTGCGGGAGAAAAGTAATCCATTGAGCAGTCCTTTTTCAGAGGTGGTGTGAAAGGTTTCTTCATGGTTGTGAAGCAGTCTTCCCATATGTCTTCTAGAATCTGAGTAGAGATGACTGTTTTATAGGCCTTTTCCTGTCGGTGATGGAGGAAAACCTCCTTCCTCTGTTCCCGGGGGAGGAGATGAGATATTTTTGCCGCCGTGGACATGATGGTATGAAAAGACCCATTTTCACTAGGAGGAGAGTCTGATTGGAAGCTCCTCTGGTCCGCCGTCTGTTGGCACCAATCCATCAAAATCGTCAAAGGGTGAGGAATGAGAGTGTTAATCAGAAACCTGCGCAGTTCCCTTAGGGACCACTGCAAAAGGTTTAAGACTACAGGTGTTGGCAGTAAACCCAATTGGTAGCAGTTTGTACCACCCATATTTACCTGGTAGCTGTGGCTGAGCAGCCAGACTTCTCTCAAGAAGAGTTAGACAGTATATATAGTATACAAGATAGGTACCAAACTACAGTAGTTCAAGCAAACACTGACCAGAGCTTTAGTATCAAGTATATAATTATTTATTTAAAGACACACTTAGAAACACTCCAGCACTATTATTGTTAGCAAGTTCAAAAACACAGTCACTATTAATATATATACATCCCTTATTCCTTATTAGACAAGTCTTAGTTAACACCACTTATTTTCAGACAGAGGTGAGCGCTTAACTCAAGATGGCACTCCAATAAGTTATCAAAAAAGGGAGGGAAAAGGCAGAAATTAGAAAAGCACACAACACAATACTTTAGAAGCACTCAGCAAGGCAGGAAAGTCAAAGCCTACTTGTGAGCAAAAAGTTCAGAGGCCCGGCTCCTTCTTAGAGAGAGTAGAACACCAACGCGCCCAAGATCACACAGTTTAAAAGGCTTGGAAAGTCTTGCAGAGAGTTTAAAAAGGAATTAGTTCAGCTCAGAAAAGCTGTTAGGCAGCCTAGGACAAACCCAAGTGGTAAATTGAGGATTTACGAGACACCCCACACAGACCGTTGCGAGGGAGGCCAGGTGGACACAATAGCTTGAAAGTGTAAAGGTTCCTCCTGCGGGGGAAGTTGTTCCTGGCAGAGGGTGCAAGTCGCGGTGTCGTCCAGAGGAAGAGAAGATCTCGATGTGGAGGAAAGCTGAAGGTCGTTGCACTGCCAGGGAAGAAACCAGCCGCGGAGTTCTCCGGTTAAAAGGTACTACCCTTTTATTTGCGGTAGTGATAAAACGTGGTATCCCGGTTGCCGGGGTGCTTGGCACAGGCAAGGTGGCCACGAGATGATCCGGGAAGAAGAAAAGGCGGGCAAACTGGTTATCCCCACCAGTCAAAGGAAGAAGACTCTTCGGGATTAAGATCTCCTCTGTCGTTGGAAGAAGTGGTGAGTCGGTTCAGCAGGGCTCCACCGGTGGTGTCGTCGTTGCAGGTCGGCTCAGCTTCTCCCTCTTCGGATTCTTTGGTCCTGTGGCGACGTCTGAGGTCCCAGTCCCCAAAGCCCTGCTTTTATGCAGAAAACCCCCATTCATCAGTCCTAGCTGTCACTCAGACATGCTAAGTGGTGGGCCGGGCGGCTCACCACTGGGCCAATCACACAAGAGTGTGACTTGAGTTGCCGAGGCAACTCAGTCCAGGGTGCCTAAACCCCCCTCCCACACATCCTGTATACCCAGACAGAGTGGCACCACTTTTGGAGGCTTCTGTGTAGAAGCCCGCCAAAAAGTGGAACAAAGGGCTCGACTTGGGTTGGAGTTACAGAGGCGAACACAAACGCCATTTTAAAACCGATTCCTGGCGAAAAGACCCAACCAGGGAATAAATATTAAATAAATAACCCGGCGGTATCTTTAACATTGCACCAAAAAGTGGTGCGTTTAAAATGAATGGGAAAATCCCATAGTAAATATTCTTAAGGAATATTTTGCGTGGTAACCACTGCCACCAGCCAGAAACTCGACGAGGGGGGACTGCACAGTGCCCCCTCGAAAAAACAGACCCAGGGGCAATCTAATTACCCCTACCAGTACTTCCACAATATGATGGTTTGTACTGGTTCTGTTCCCAATTTAAGACTAGTAAAGTCAATGGGGACTTTACATGCCCTGGGAGACAGCAGTCAGTCCCAGGGTATGGAGTCTATGTTTGGGGGTCACTATGACACCCCTGTGTTACTGCACTGAGGGTGCTGTGTAACACACTTACCAAAAACTACATGAAACCCTATGGAGTAAAGGACCCCATAGCTCATAAAACACATTACAAAGTCAAAGGATATCTCAAATCGTGTCTAAGAGTGGGAGAAAGAGTCTCACTCTTAGCAGGAGAAAAAAATAAACCCCACAAATCCAGCAAAGCTGCTGGGGGACTCACTAGGTTTGGGAAATTAGCCTTAACAGAAAATTCTCCCTAACAGAGAGGAGGTAGTGTCCAGTGGAAGTTCCACAGGAGTCAGGCAGAGGTGCAGATGGAAGAAGGCAATGATGGCATCAAGGTGGGACAGAAGGTTAAAGAGGAATAGTAGCGAATAGAAGGAACTTGAGTTTGCAGCTCTGACACTAGAATTTGGAGTGTGGACAGGTTGTCCATGAAGAGGTAGTGAGCCTTTGGCAGGCTGTGAAGACGGCGCTGTATGAGGTGGCTGAGTGAGAGGCAAAAAGTTGTTATACTCCTTCCAGGCCCACAAAACCTTACGTTCCAAAATGTCCTTGTAGGAGAGGGGGACATTTGAAGGACTTGGCAAAGCCAGTGAAACATGGAGCTGAAGAGAAAATGTCTTTAATTCTGAAGATGGCCTTTGGAGACAGAGGCAAGTTTAAATGTACCCATTTTACATTTCAAGGAGTAAGTAAATCGCCCACAATAAGATGGCTAGGTGACTCATTTAATTTATTGTTCATAGTACTGGTGTTATAAGGTGGCGCTGATTTGCACCATGATGCCTGGGAAAGTATTTAAAGCATGTGAATCCTTCAACAATGCAAACTTTGGATCAAACCAATTACAGTTAAGTAACTAATATGATAGAAACATGGCTGTGCTTTTATTATTCTCTGCATTAACTATAATATATGTATGCAGCGATGGAACATATATCATGTTTTTCTATCTGTTATAATGTGTTCTACCACTGTACAAATTATCAGGGAAGTAAGCTTTCCACAAAGTAGAATTTGTTTTTTTTCTAATTTATAGAGGTGAGATCTTTGTTTCACAACAGGAACACAAGGTGTTGTTGACTGGTACACCACTACAGAATACTGTAGAAGAACTTTTCAGTCTTCTTCATTTTCTTGAACCTTTGCGGTTTCCTTCAGAATCTACCTTCATGCAAGAGTTTGGAGACCTTAAAACAGAGGAGCAGGTATGCAAGTAGTTTTGTAAATAATACGTTTGAGCTGTTTGTTTGAAGACCAATGCAGTGTTACCAGAAAGGAAACATTACCAAATTAATACGTTTTGTCGGTATCCAGTTTTTTTTACAAAAACATTTCAGTGAATGATTTTATAACTAAACAATTATAACGAAAAAATAGTGAATTATTTTTAAAATATATATGGGGCGGGGTAAGGGGTTAAAACAGGTGGTGAGGGGTTTGGGCAGGGTTAAGAGCATAGGGAAACAGGAGGCTTGGGGGGGGCAAATACATTTTTTTTAAAATCGATATTTTTTCCTTATAAATGTTTAATTATAAAATCATTCTCAGAAAATGATTTGGGTAAAATCACATTAAACCCATTTTGTCTGGCATTTGATCATACGTCGATTCATAAAGTTTGTATTTTTTGGGTCACCCTATCACAACTTTATGTTCCTTAGCATCTCGAATAGCGTCTCAAATAGATGGCAGAGTGGCGGAATGGAGAAAAAGATTGTGCTAGTTGAGGAGTCACGTTTTTACCATCCCTGTTTCAGTTTCATTTTTTGAAGGACACAGAGTTCATTGTACTGTACCACTTGTTTTTTTACTTCTTGACCTGTTATTCTTAAAGAGTATGAAGCTTGTGTACAACAATATTCCATGTTGATTGAATCAGGGTTGATAGCTGGAAAGTTTTGCATTAATCATAACCTGACATTTCTCTGGACAAAGCTCCAGACCATCATGTCAGTTTAAAGAACAGTATCGAGCATATTCAAATTGGGCATAGTCTCACCCTAAAAGGGGCAGTCCAGACTGAAAAGCTAGTTCTGTCAAAACCTTTGATCCATGACTTTTCTGTTTTACATAAGTCACTCAAAGTAGGATGGATATGCGCAGATGTGGGTTGTATGTTTTCTGTGCCCAGATAGCCAAGCTACACCTCACTGGTGTCACAGGGGCCCTCACATACAAAAGATAATAGATTTAAGATGCTTTATTGACATTTTAATCAATTGGTTTGGAAAGATTGGGACGGTGGAGCGTAATGGGATTCCTACAACTCTCTTGACCTTCCCGTGTTCTCCCACCACTCTAGTCCAGGTGTCCCTGACCACCATAAGGTCCCAGGGGTATTCTAATGCAATGTAACCTGTATGGTTTGTCATAACTGCCGATGTCACTAAGGTTTCTCTTCCAGCTCTCCCCCCTTTTCACACACACTTTTCTGACCTCTATTTCTCTCTCTATATATATATATATACCTCCTCTCTCCACCATTCATTACCTTCCTGCTCCCCCATTACATACTCCTAAACACATTCCTCCCCTCGTTCTACTGCGTTTGCTCCCATCCTAAATCCCTCCACTCCTGTTTCACTCTATGCTAAATCCCCTTTCTATGTCTCTGTATCTTGATCTTCTCACACTTTCTCTGCCTTCTCTCCCTCCTGCTACACTCCACCCTCACCACTACTCCCAATTCCGCCTTGCACTATCTCATAACTCTATCACTCTCACACCCTCTATAAATCCCCCTACGCTTCTCTCCCCACTCTCTGTATTTATCACCTTTCACAACCCATCATTACACTGCACACAATGTACCACTCTCTCCTACGCACAATACCTTCTGCCGTCTGCCATCCTCCTAGTCTCTTGGTCCACAATTGGTCCACCTCACCCAAGCACCTGTCAATCTCCCCTGTGCTGGCTGGTCTTTTAATGCCTAGCCCACCCTCGTCCAACACTCCCCCCAGACCCCATTGGTTTCCCTGGTCACATACTTCCCTTGGCCAATCTTTGGCTAGTCTACCTTTCTACGGGTTGGGTCTTTCTCTTGAAGGCTTTAAGATGGCTTTAAGCCTCACCCCCTTTTCGGTCTCCATTTGTGGCATGGCAACCATGAACTCTGGGTGCTCATTTTCCTTGTAGTTTGCTTCAGGTGCTGGTGATTTCTGTTCCCAGCTATGTTTGGGGAGGAGTTCTGTTTCTGCCCTGCAGTCACTTCTCACTCTTGTTTTCTGTTGTTCTACCATGCCCCTGCGGTCGGTGTGGGGTTGATGGGATTGCATGTTTTATCTATGTTGATAGAAAACTCCCATCAATTCCATGTCTGGTTTCAATCCCCTTCCTCTGGTTCCTGTCTGGGGTTTCTTGGTTGCACCCAGGTGCTTCATCGAAGCTGCTGTTCTGTACAAGACTAAAGAGAATTCTGTCCAGAAGAGAGGCTGACAGGCCTTGTGGAAAGGACAGTGGCACTGCCAGTCACATACAGTGCCACTCAGGTTAGTGTTCGGAAGTCCGGGGCACCCATAATTCCCTCTTCCCCCTATCTTGACAGGGTCATGACCCTACCCCTGCCCCATTGTTGATGCCTGCCTAATAAGGCTGAAACATGCCTGCCGTTGCTTGTGGTCTCATGCAGAAGGGATGTGACCTTGAAGTTCCGGGCTGTACTGCTCGTTTCTGGTTGGTGCTAAGCTTGATTAATCATCTTTCACCTTCTGTAAAGGCATAGCAGGCTGAATAACAGTGGTCTTGATGATTGCCCAGAACGATTGCCAGTGGTATGATGAATCTAGTGAATGTTTCCCTTCTCCCTAAGGGGGAGCTGCCCCCTTTGAGACTAGGGAGGTGGGCGGGATTACATATGGATTGCCACCGCCTCCATCTGGGGACAAGGAATGCTGAAGCAGGATTCCCTTTTACCTTCCCTCACTGCAAAGTCCAAAGCATTCAAAGGGTATAAGGGAATTGAGCAGCATGTGCATGTGCAGGGCCCCTTCAAGCGGGGTGGCTTGGTCTCTGACATACATCTTTTGCAGTCAGTCTAAAGCTGAGAACCAATGGGATCTCTCCCATTCCAAGTAGGGCCTAAAATACACCTGCAGAGAAATAAACTGGGAGATCAGCCAAGACATGCCGGCTTGGACTGCCATGCAAAGGAACAAGTCCCGTCTCCTCAGGATGAGTCGAAGGGGAGAGCCACGTGGTAAACAGGGACTCAAAGCAGCCCATGCAGCGCTGCTTCTTTCCCATCAGCAGAGACCCCGCCGAGCCATATACTGTCGGGAGAGGAAGCTACTTCCTAGGACGTAAGACTTATAACCATCCTCATCCTCCAATCTAGTAGAAAGGAACCATGGTGAAGCAGCCGACCACACAGACTAGGACGAGCATGCAGGTCCATGCACGCCAGGATGACCGCCTAGCGACCGAAAATCGCTGCTGAAGTGAAGGTGTGCAGTATTGTACACAATGCCGGTGGAGGGCTTTGAAACAGCCCTATAGCACAAACTTGGCTGATAACCAAGGGACCGCAGGCGGGGGTAAGAGAAATCGCAACCAAAGCACGTCAAGGACACGCATAACCCACACAGGGCTCAGAACCAGAGCAACTCAGGAGGGTTGAGAACAACCGTTACCAAAGCCAGAACCCAAGCAGGAATATCCTAACAGTAATAAGAAGAGTGGTATTTTCGAAATACTGATGGCTACAGATCAGAGGAACTAATTATTATTATTTTTTTTTATTAATTTCATTGAGCATTTTCTTGACATACAATTACCGACTGTCTCATATATGTATTTGTCTTGTACGGGCATGAAAAAGAAAAGTTTTTTTCAGGTGCATTTTTTTAGTTCAACTATAACCCCCTTCTTGAGACAAAACGAGTCACGGGTGTTAATCACTGGTATGAGTATATTCATTTATTTGGGGCCTCCTCTCCCCGGCTTCATCTCCAGTCATTTGTAGGCAACGAGGAAGGGTGCCCACTCCATTTCTCTACTTGGGGTGATCTCGTGGAGGGAGCCTGTGATGTTCTCCATCTCGTAGAGATCTCTAGCTTTCCGGGCCCAGGTTGATTCCGATGGAAGAGTCTGCGATTTCCAGTTTATGGTGATACAGACCCTCGCTGCTAGTAGTAGGAAGTGCATCATATGGGAAGCACCTTTCCACTCATCTTCCTGCTGTTCCAAGCCAAATAGCACCAGCCTGGGGTTGCACTCTCAGGTAATCCCATCTACCTTTTCAATCCAGGCTAGCACCTCTTTCCAACATGCTTGGGTTTTCGGACATGACCACCACATATGTCAGTAGTCAGCCTGCATGCCACATCCTCCAACATTGAGGGCTTGTTTGCTCGGAC
Organism: Ambystoma mexicanum; assembly: GCF_040938575.1. NCBI lineage: Eukaryota > Metazoa > Chordata > Amphibia > Caudata > Ambystomatidae > Ambystoma > Ambystoma mexicanum. The sequence continues at coordinate 388,126,997 of NC_090922.1, forward strand.
ATTTTGAAGAGTCTTTTGGGGTCGTATTGCCATCTGTGCAGCAATTCTTTTCTGTGTCATTTATATTGGGCGGAAATTGAGGTTTTGTATGCTGATCTGCACATTTGAGACCATAGTTGGTCCGACATCATTGGTCCAATGTCTTTGTCCCATCTTTTTTTAAGGCAGTCAATTCTGTTTCCTTTAGGATTCAATATGGATCTATACAGCTGCAAAATGAGGCCATTGGTTAAAAAGGATTCACTTAATATTTTCTCCATTGATGTGAGGTCCCTTTGGAGTTTATCCTTCCACTTCGAGGTCAGTAGTGCTCCTTTTAGTTGCAGAAACATAAACGCTCCCAGGGGTCTGGTTTGCAGGCCTGATTCCAAGTCTTGGATAGTTATACATCCATTGGGTTTAATGATTTGTCCCACTCTTTCCAGTCCTGCTGCATACCATTTCTGGTAGCAGTGTTGGTCTTGGATTTCATTTCTAATGGGGGGGAGCCAATATACAACTTATGGGAGATGGCCATGTCGTGAGCCCCTTCTTTTCTCCCTTGATGCACCATAGCTGCAAGCGCGCTCCTATCGCAAAGTGCTTGATTACGCTATTGGGGAGGGTCTTCTTTGGTGCCCATAGCCATTCTCCGAGCTTCACAGGTCCTAGTAGATGGTTTTAGATGGATAGCAACCCACTGTTTTTGTTTGTCTCCTCTCAGGTGTGGCACTATGGCCCTTAACTGGGCTGCTCGATAGTATGTGTACAGGTCCGGGAGCCCTGTTCCTCCTCCTTCCTTTGGTTGTATTAGGGCACTGTAGGCTATCCGCTGTTTTTTTCCCCTGCCAAAGAAATGTAAGAATCATGGCTTCCACGTCTATAAAGTGAGTTCTTGGGATAACGATTGGGAGCATCTGGTAGTGGTACAGAATTTTTGGGAGTACTACAATTTTTAGGGGAATGTGTCCTCCGACGTATTCTACATATATGACAGGTAATCGCCACAGATGTGCTGCTTCGTAAAATTCTTCTGCCGTCTGCGTCGTTGACATCAATATGTTGTCCTTCGAGGGCCTCCGTCGAGCCGACGTCACCGGATGTTATAAGTAGGACGCACAAGACCTCCAGCCTCAGTTGCGTTTTTTCCGCGAACGTGTTCGCATCGGAATTCCGGCGCACCTCGGTTCTTCTTCTGTTGAATCGGTTCTTCGTACTTGGTTTTGTGAATCATGTCTTTGTCTTCTTCTACTCCGAGGTCAGGCTTCAAGAAGTTCTGCAACTGCGGTTCCAAGATGTCGCTTATGGACCCACACAACGTCTGCGTGTGGTGCCTCAGCGAGAACCAACCCCCCCGATGACTGTGATGAATGCCAGTCTTTTACGTCGAATGCCTTGCGGGAGCGGAAGAAGAAGCTATCTGTAGGTAGGGTTTCCAAACCCCGAAAGTGGAAATCCGCTGGGCTTTCGACCGACGATTCGAGGGGTGCAAGTCCAGGGGGTCTCGGTCACGGAGTGGTTCCTGCCATTCCTCTGCCTCTTCTAGGCACTCTCGGAAGCGCCGTCACCAGTCGCCTTCCCTGTCCTCATACGAGGACTCGCCAGACAGCGGGTTGCTTGTCCCAACAAGCATTCATCTCTGGCGGAATGGGATGTATTTCGCAAGGAGATGATGGCGATTTTCGAATCGCAGGGCTCCGTTCCGTCCGGGCCTTTGAGAGAAGCCGGCAAGGAACGCTAAGGCCACCGCTCGCACGCCTTCGAGCTCGGGCGGTCGGCGCGATCATCGGGAGCAGTCTAGGTCCCGATCGGACAAGGTAGATCGCTCTAGCCATGCCCACTCCAGGTCCCGGTCCTCGACGCCCTCGAGACCATTGGAGCCTGTGAGGTCTTCTAAGAAGACATCGACTCCATCGGCGCCATGTCCGTCGAGGGACTCTCACGAGGCTCCGCCTCCGAGGAAGTCATCGACGCCATCTGCGCCGAGGCCGTTGAAGGATGACGCCGATTCAGTTGACGCCTTTTGAGGAGGCTTTATCGGAGGTGCCACGGAGACCGGTGGAAACCCTGAGTAAATCAGTGAGGCCTGTGTTTGAGCCTTTTTCTGTACCTTCATCCAGGGATTTATTCCAGCCTTTGGATTACATCTCAGAGGTGGATGAAGTGTCAGATGTGGAGGGGTTTGTTCCTCCTGAGGTTCTGTATCACCTTTTATCGGGTCATAGCCAGATCGAAGACCTGCGTCATTCCTTGCATGATGCCAGTGATCTGGACACCTCCCCAGAGGTTGAATTTGGCAGCCGTGAGCCTGGTACACACGCCGAGTCTTCGTACAGGTGTCTCATGTCGAGGTTGACGGAGTACTTGGGGTGGTCTGCTCCACCTGTGGATTTTCTGCAGGATGACCTGACAGATATATTGGACCATGGTCCACCCACTGACCCGGTGCTGCCATTTCATATGGCCTTACAAAGAAGGGTGGCGGCGGCTTGCACTGCTCCGGAGAGTCTCCCAGCAGTGAATAAGTCACTACCAAAAAAATACTGTCCAGTGGCGACCTCGGCTACTTGTCTTTGCACCCCACTCCGGAGAGTTTGGTGGTTCAGGCGGCTACGGCCCCAGCAAAGTAGGCTGCGTACCCTACCATCCCTCTGGATAGGGACGACAAACGCTTTGACGGTTGGGCGAAGAAAGTATTTTCATCTGAGGGTATGGCTTTAAAGGCAGCCAACTCTGTTTATGTCTTGGCAAGATTCACTCACACTCTGTGGAATTGTGTTTCTTTGGTGGCTGAACATATTCCCGAAGGGGAGGACGGGATGGTTTTCTTGCCCTCGTTCAGGATGGCAAGGATGCCATGTGTGAATCCGTTCAGTCGGGTCTGGACGTGACAGACTGTGTCAGCCGGTCCATGGCGGCGAGCACCGTGATGCGCAGGTTTGCGTGGTTGCGGAAGTCGGGGTTAGCTCCTGATGTACAGTCCCGAATTCTCAACATGCCATTTGATGGTGACCATCTTTTTGGCAGCAAGGCTGATGAGAGCCTTGAGAGGTTGCAGACCTCGAAAGCTGCAGCAAAGTCGTTGAACGCTGCAGTACGTCAACCTCCACCTTTTCGTCCTAGGGGACAGCAATGGAGGGGATGTTCCTTTCGATACTACTCTTCCTTTGGTAGATCAAGGGGAGCTGCCAGTCAAAGGGGCCAACGTAGGAGTACCAGAGGTGGAAAACAAGGTACTCGAGGTGCCAAAGCCGCTCAGGCAGTTGCCTCTTTGCCTTCAGGCGCTGCCTCTTCAGCTCAGTCATGAGGCCATGTCCCATGGTTCGCCGGTTGGGGGAAGGCTGGCGCAGCATCTTGTAGAATGGCGTGCCATTAGTTCAGATGTGTGGGTTCTGTAGATCATAGCCCACAGCTACTGTCTTCCTTTCCGGCAGAGGCCTCACGACAATCCACCAGGGAAGCTCTCTTTGAAGAGTCCGGATCTGCTCCTTGCGCAGGAAATCAAATCCCTGCTGGAGAAAGGCACCATAGAACTGGTGCCTGTAGCGGAGAGGAACAAGGGATGGTATTCCCCATATTTTTTGATCACGAAAAAAGACGGGGGATTGAGACCCATCATGGACTTGTGTGGTTTGAACAAGCTCCTCAAGAAGGACAAGTTCAAGATGGTTACTCTGGTTGCCAGTCAAAGGATTGAATCTAAAGGGTCGACAGGTCAAAGGATCGACACCAAAGGGTCGACAGGTCAAAGGATGGAATTATTTTTTTGACCTGTCGACCCTTTAGATTCGATCCTTTGACTAGACACCGGTTACTCTCTCTCAAGTCCTCCAGGCCCTTCAACTTCAGGACTGGTTGGTGTCTCTCGACCTCAAGGATGCTTACTTTCATGTGCCGATTCATCCCAAGCACAGGAAGTACCTGAAGTTTGCAGGTGGCGACTCGCATTTTCAGTTTCGGGTCCTGCCGTTCGGTTTGACCTCCGCCCTGAGGGTCTTCACCAAGCTAATGGCGGTGGTGGCAGCGTATCTTAGGAAAGAGGGGATTCACGTCTACCCCAACCTGGACGATTGGTTGATCAGGGCGCGCTCTCCCGAGCAAGCCCTGGATCATCTGTCAGTCACCTGCCACTCCCTTCGCAGGCTGGGCTTCTCCCTCAACTTAAAGAAGTCCCACTTGACAACGACCCAGCGACTCCAGTACATCAAAGCAGTGCTCGACACATCCCTTGGGTAGTGTTCGCCTCCCAGGTGAGGGCTCATCACATTCTGCAGATGGTGGACAAGTTTCAACGTGCCCTGAGTCTCCCGGCGTTCGAGTTCTTCAGGTTGTTCGGCCTCATGGCATCCTGCATTCTACTGGTGCCAGAGGCCAGGTTGCGGATGAGATCTCTGCAATGGGCTCTCAAGATGCAGTGGTCTCAGTCCTCCGGCAGGATGTCGGATCCCGTTCAGGTGCCGCCCTCGGTCGCCCAAGATCTTCTGTGGTGGGCCGTTGAAGGCAATCTGATGAAGTGGGTTCCATTTTGGCTACCCTGGCCGGAGGTAACAATCGTGACGGATGCATCCCTCGCGGGATGGGGAGCTCATGCCAACGAGTTGACAGTCAGCGGTCGTTGGTCTCCGTCGGAGTCCAGACTCCATATCAATCTGTTGGAGCTGAATGCCATCATGCTAGCCCTGAAGGCTTTTCTGCCGTCTTGGACAATACAGTGGCCATGCCCTACCTCAACAAAAAGGGGGGGGCAGGGTCTCTCCCACTCTGCAGAGAGGCGATGAGGCGATGCAGCTCTGGTTCTGTGCCATCCAGCAGGAAATTTCGATTCCTGCATTTCATCTGGCCGGAGATGAAAACGAGGCGGCTGACGCTCTGAGCAGGCAGAGCATGGTCTCTCATGAGTGGGAGCTGGTCAGGAGGTTCTCTTGGAGATCTTCACCCTTTGGGGTACCCCACAAGTGGCTCTCTTTGCCACCAGTGTCAACCGGAAGTGCGAAAGATTCTGCTTGCAGGAATTTCCTCCAAGAGAAGCCTTAGGGGACGCGTTCGTAGTGGAGTGGTCCTTCCACTGCTGTACGCATTTCCTCCAGCCCCCAGTCATTCCGCAAGTGCTGCTGAGGTTACGGAGGTTCGGTTCCTGAATGATCCTCATTGCTCCGGCATGGGCCAGGAGAGCGTGGTACCCGGATCTTCTCGACATGTCCATCTGCCCTCCACGCCGTCTTCCCGACCGAGACGATCTGCTCTCACGGGAGGGGGGTCGGGTTCTCCATCCAGAGGTCAAGTCTCTCAACCTTCATGCTTGGTTTCTGAAAGGTTGAGGTACAAGGAGTGGGACCTCCCGGAAGATGTGATGGAGGTGTTGCTTTCGGCCAGAAGGCCTGCAACAAAGTCCATGTACTGTTGCCATTGGAGAAAGTTCTGCGACTGGTACAGGGTAAAGAATGTGGATCCTTTTTCATGTGCCATTCCTGTGGTTCTGTCTTTTTTGCTTTCGTTAGCCCACAAGGGCCTGCAAGTGGGTGTTAGGGAGAATTCTCTGTTAAGGCTAATTTCCCAAACCTAGTGAGTCCCCCAGCAGCTTTGCTGGATTTTTGGGGTTAATCTATTTCTCCTGCTAAGAGTGAGACTATTTTTCTCCCACTCTTAGACATGATTTGAGATATCCTTTGACTTTGTAATGTGTTTTATGGGCTATGGGGTCTTTTACTCCATAGGGTTTCATGTGGTTTTTGGTAAGTGTGTTACACAGCACCCTCAGTGCAGTAACACAGGGGTGTCATAGTGACCCCCAAACATAGACTCCATACCCTGGGACTGACTACTGTCTCCCAGGGCATGTAAAGTCACCATTGACTTTACTAGTCTTAAATTGGGTACAGAACCAGTACAAACCATCATATTGTGGAAGTACTGGTAGGGGTAATTAGATTGCCCATGGGTCTGTTTTTCGAGGGGGCACTGTGCAGTCCCCCCTCGTTGGGTTTCTGGCTGGTGGCAGTGGTTACCACGCAAAATATTCCTTTCGAATATTTACTATGGGATTTTCCCATTCATTTTAAACGCACCACTTTTTGGTGAAATGTTAAAGAGACCGCCGGGTTATTTATTTAATATTTATTCCCCGGTTGGGTCTTTTCACCAGGACTCGGTTTTAAAGCAGCGTTTGTGTTCGCCTCTGTATCTCCAACCCAAGTTGAGCCCTTTTGTTCCACTTTTTGGCGGGCTTCTACACAGAAGCCTCCAAAAGTGGTACCACTCTGTCTGGGTATACAGGATGTGTGGGAGGGGGGGGGTTTAGGCACCCGGGACTGAGTTGCCTCGGCAACTCAAGTCACACTCTTGTGTGATTGGCCCAGTGGTGAGCTGCCCGGCTCACCACTTGGCATGTTTGAGTGACAGCTAGGACTGATGATTGGGGGTTTTCTGCATAAAAGCAGGGCTTTGGGGACTGGGCATTCAGACGTCGCCACAGGACCAAAGAATCCAAAGAGGGAGAAGCTGAGCCGACCTGCAACGATGACACCACCGGTGGAGCCCTGCTGAACCGACTAACCACTTCTTCCAACGACAAAGGAGATCTTCATCCCGAAGAGTCTTCTTCCTTTGACTGGTGGGGATAACCAGTTTGCCTGCCTTTTCGCCTTCCCGGATCATCTCGTGGCCGCCTTGCCTGTGCCAAGCACCCCGGCAACCGGAATACCACGTTTTACCACTACCGCGAATAAAAGGGTAGTACCTTTTAACTGGAGAACTCCGCGGCTGGTTTCTTCCCTGGCAGTTCAACGACCTTCAGCTTTCCTCCAAGTCGAGATCTTCTCTTCCTCTGGACGACGCCGCGACTTGCAGCCACTGCCAGAAACAACTGCCCCCGCTGGAGGATTCTCTCCACTTTCAAGGTACTGTGTTCACCTGGCCTCCCTCGCAACGGTCTGTGTGGGGTGTCTCGTAAATCCTCAATTTACCACTTGTGTTGGCCCTAGGCTGGCTAACTGAACTTTTTTGAGCTGAACTAATTCCTTTTTAAACTCTCTGCAAGACTTTCCAAGCCTTTTAAACTGTGTGATCTTGGGCGCATTGGTGTTCTACTCTCTCTAAGAGGGAGCCGTGCCTCTGAACTTTTTGCTCACAAGTAGACTTTGACTTTCCTGCCTTGCTGAGTGCTTCTAAAGTATTGTGTTATGTGCTGTTTCTAATTTCTGCCTTTTCCCTCCCTTTTTTTGATAACTTATTGGAGTGCCATCTTGAGTTAAGCGCTCACCTCTGTCTGAAAATAAGTGGTGTTAACTAAGACTTGTCTAATAATGGAATAAGGGATGTATATATGTTAATAGTGACTGTGTTTTGAACTTGCTTACAATAATAGTGCTGGAGTGTTTCTAAGTGTGTCTTTAAATAAATAATTACATACTTGATACCAAAGTTCTGGTCAGTGTTTACTTGTGCTACTGTATTTTGGTACCTATCTTGTATACTCTATATACTGTCTAACTCTTCTTGAGAGAAGTCTGGCTGCTCAGCCACAGCTACCAGATAAATCTGGGTGGTACAGACTGCTACCAATTGGGTTTACTGCCAACACCTATAGTCTTAAGCCTTTTGCAGTGGTCCCTAAGGGAACTGCACATGTTTCTGCCTAACAGTGGGTACCATTAAAGGTTACCTGGCGGCGCTGTCCATATTTAAGCACTCGTCTGAGGAGTGTTCTTATTTTAAGATCCCTTTGATTTCTCTTTTTCTGAAAGGGCTAACTAATGTGTTTCCACCGTCACCTTTCCAGGTCCCCAGTTGGGATTTGAACTTAGTTCTGAAATTCCTAATGGGAGCTCCGTTTGAGCCCTTACATTCTTGTCCTTTGAGACTGTTGACCTTTAAAACTGTATTTTTGGTTGCGGTTACTTCCGTTCGCAGAGTGAGTGAGTTGCAGGCACTATCCGCCAAGCCACCTTTCACGGTGTTCCATAAGGACAGGGTTGTCCTTAGGGTTCGTCCTTCTTTTCTTCCGAAGGTTGTGTCGGAATTTCATTTGAGCCAGAGGCGTTCTATCCTCCTCCGCATCCTGGTAAGGAAGAGGAGAGGCTCCATAGGTTGGATCCTAGGAGAGCTTTAAGTTTCTACATCTCACGCATGTCCCGGGTCAGAGTGGACGATCAGCTCTTTGTAGGGAATGCTGGATGGCGTTTGGGTCCAGCTGTTACTAAGTAGACCTTGTCCAGGTGGATTATCTTGACAATCTCTGAATGTTACCGTTTGGCAGGTAAGGACCCTCCAGTGGGCTTACGGGCCCATTCTACTAGGGGTGTGGCTGCCTCTACTGCTCTGCAGAGGGGTGTTCCCATTCGTAACATTTGTGAAGCAGCCACATGGGCCTCTGTCCATACTTTTGTAAAACACTACTCCCTGGATTCTATCCATGGGCAGGATTTGGCCTTTGGTAAGGCGGTCCTCTATCCTGCAATTTGATTGGGCATTCTAAAATTCTAAATTCTTTTCCCTCCTCCATACATTGGTACTGCTTTGGGAGTCTGTCATAGATGTGGAATACGTCAGAGGACACGATCCCCTCGAAGAACAAGTTACTTTCTTACCTGGTAACGTTCTTTCGATGGGATGTTCCTCCGAGGTATTCCACATCGCACCCTCCCAGCCTGTCCCTCTACAGAATTTCTTCTGCGATTGCAGCTTACGTTTCCGCAAGGCTTTCTGTAGTCATACTGGAAGAAGACTGGTGCCACATGTTCTGGGAAAAAACTACAACTGAGGCTGGAGGAATTGTGCGTCCTACTTATAACATCCGTTGACGTCGGCTCGACGGAGGCCCTCGAGGGACAGTGTATCAACGTCATCGACGCAGGACGCAGGCGGCGAAAATGTTTCCAAATCAGCACAGCTGTGGTGATTACTTGTCATAGATGTGGTATACGTCGGAGGAACATTCCATCGAAAGAACGTTACCAGGTAAGAAAGTAACTTGTTTTTTTATGGCATTCAGGCGGCCCAGGCGCAATATTGTTAGCTTGGCCTATCTTTCCAGATCCTTTGCTATTTCTGATAGGAGCGGCGGGAGATTTTCTTCGTATAAATCGTCAGCCACTTTTGCGACATTGATTCCTAGGTATCTTAGGCTTTGATATGTCGTCTGTATTCCCCAACTAATCACATTTCTAGTATCTAGGTGGTTGGGCGTCTTGTATGGGAAGAGCGTAGATTTTTCCACATTGACTTTTAGTCCTGCCCACTTGCCAAATTCTTGTATTGTCTGTAGCACTTTTGGTATGGCGGTCTGGCGTTCTACCAGGTAGGAGTATGTCGTCGGCGATCATAGCCAGTTTGTATTCTGTGTCACCCACCACAATCCCCTTAATTCCGTTCTCTTTCCTGAAAATATTGCCCAGAGGCTCAATGGATAGGGCATAGAGGAGTGGAGATAGGGGGAAACCCTGTCTGGTCCCCCTAGACATATCAAACTCTTCTGAGAGTTTGTTATTCACCGCCACTTTTCCCTTTGGGGTTTCATAAAGGGCTTGTAGCCCTTTGTATAAATCGTTCTCCGAAGCCCATGTTCCTAAGTATGGCCCAGAGGAAGCCCCACTCCACCCGATCAAAAGCTTTCTCTAAATCCATACTGAGAAGCGCTTGGTCCCCATCAAGTTGCCTGGAGTGCTCCATGATGTCTAAAGTTTTAAGCATGGCGTCCACCCCTTGTCTGCCTTTTATGAAGCCCACCTGGTCCAGGTGGACCAGGCGAGGCATTATCTCTTGCATACGTGAGGCTAGGACTCTTGCGTAAACCTTGGCATCTGTGTTTAACAATGAAAATGGTCAATAGGAATTACAGCATGTGGTATCTTTTCCTGCCTTGGGGATTACGCGGAGGATGACTGAGGTGCATGACCAGATTCTCGAAATATTATTGAACAGGTTGGCTAGGAAGGGGACAGGGTTTTGGCAAACTGCTTATAGAAACACATACCGTAACAGTGCTCTCTTGGGGCCCCTCCCGGGGGGAGTCTCTTTATTGCAGCTTTAATTTCCTCTGAGGTTATGGCCGAATCCAGGAGAGTCTGCTCTGAGTCCTTTAAATAATGTGCTAGTCCCGCCCTCGCAATGTACTCTGCTATTTCCTTTTCGGCCGATTTCCCTCTGAGGTGTAAAGGCTTTTATAATATTTGGCGAATTGGTTGGCTATTTCATCCGTGGATTGTACCCAGCTCCCCTATTCTGTTTTAACTCCCTCAACCCATCTTTCTGCTCTTTGGGCTCTCATTCTGGTAGCTAACATCTTGTCCGCCTTATCGCCCTTTTCGTAAAATGTTTGTTTTAGTAGCTTCAGTTTGCGTAGGTCTTCCTTCCCAAGTGCTTTAAGCTCCTCCCTTTTTTGTTTGAGAGTTTCTAGATTGTCTTTGCGATAGGATCCCTGGGCATGTCTTTGCTCCAAGTTTGTAATTTCCTTCCCCAATTTCTCCTCCTGCAGCCTGCGCTCTTTTACGCTTCGCCCCTTACCTCATCATGTGACCTCTCAATACTGCTTTTCCAGCCTCCCATACCGTTCTAATGTCAACCTCCCCATTATTGTTTATCTGGAAATATTCTTCTATTGCGGTCTTTAGTTCCTGGGCGTAGAGTTTCTCTCTCCACAGGAAGTCATTACAACGCCACTTGGGTGGTTGAGCCCTTCCATTTCCAACGTTGATGCGACCATATGGTGGTCCGACCAGCCTATTGGGCGATTCTAGTTGATTCATTGATTCTAGGTCTGGTTTCTCTGTTGACCAATAAATAGTCGATTCTGGTAAATGTATTGTGGACGTCTGATTTTAATGTATATCCCTTTTTGTCTGGGTTAACCGATCTCCAGATATCCACCAAGCCTTCCCCATTAACAGTGGTAGGAACATACTGGCCTCCTCCCTGGAGTAATTTTTAGCTATCACTTGTGTTTCTTGCCTATCTATTTGTGGGTCGGCCCATGTATTAAAATCTCCCCTATCACCACAAGACCTCTGCTGTTTCCCATTATGGTTGACAGGGCTTTCTCATTGAATGCCCCTTGGCCTTGATTGGGCGTGTAGACCCCTGCAAAGGTGATCTGTACGGCTTCCCATTCACCTTGAACCACCAGGAGCCTACCTTCCATTGATGCCTTTACTACTGGGTTGCTCAGTCTGATTTGTTTGTTCAGTATCAGGCCTACTCCCCCTTTTTTGTGATCTGCAGATGCCCAGAATGTTTGTTCCAACCCTTTGCCCCCTCAATGGTTTCTCTTCCCTGGATTTGAGCCTGGTTTCTTGGACAAAAAGGACATTTAAAGCGGCTCTATCGTATTCCCTCATCACCAAGGACCTCTGGTAGGGGAGTTGAGCCCCTTGTCATTGAGTTTGCCCACCTATAATGTTGTTGTCACTGGACCTGTATTGGAGGCGCTTCCATCCCTATGCTGAGTCCCATTCTTTCCACCTGTTCCTTCCCCTTTTGCCCCTTTGCTTTGAGTGACTCTTAATCCCCTGCATCACCCGATTAGTTTCACCCGTTTGTTTGTCTCGCCCTAACCCCCTGTTAACTGTAAACCTAACTAAACCTTCTAACTGAACCGAGGTCAACATAAATGTCCCAGGTCCTTTGGGTTGGGACGCCTTCTTAAAATTGAGGGCCACTAAGGTTGAAACTCATCCCCCGTTGGGGACTTCTTCCGTTAATCCCATCCCTTGTTTTTGTTACTTTGTGTGTGTAGTGTATTAACATTCCTTGTGCTTGTTAGTGTATGTGTCTTGTGCCCGCGGTATCCACCTCCCCTGTACCTTTTCATGGAGGTTTTATCGGTGATGCTGGACTCAGCTTATCGTACTTTCTCCCCACCTTGTTCCTTTTTTGCCTATGTGACAACCCCCCCACACTTTGCACTCGGTGTGTTTGGGCCTGCTCTGTGAGCCACAGGGTAAGCGGTCTACATGCCCTTCGTCCCAGCATTAAGCTTGATAGATCTTGAAATATTTTTATCTTTGAGCCCTGGAACTCGATGTCGTGCCTCTGCTTCGCTTTGGTGAGGATTTCTGATTTCTCTTTGTAGCTGAGGAACTTCACGACGATTTGAGCGTGGCCCTCCTCCAAAGGCTCTTCCTCCCCTATGGGCCCTCTCAATTTGCACTTTTTAGCCACCCTCTGCTTCAAAAGGTTGGTTTATTATGTTTTGGGCCTTCCTTTCCACCTGTTGTGGGGTTTCTCCTTCTTTTTCCTCCAGCTCAAGTATTCGTAAGTTTGACCTCCTTTCCCTATTTTCCATATCATCCATTTTGAGTGTAAGTTCTTCTTCTCTTAACTCTGTCAGTCATTCTAGCGTTTAATTTAATCTCTTCTAAATCCATATTGGTCTGGTTGTGCTCCAGGTTTTCTACTTTTCCTTCGATATGTTCTACCATTCCTCTTATTTCTGAAATGGATGTTTGAATATCTGATCGCAGAGCCCTGATTTCTGCCATGATTCCGGCAATGTCTTCCTTCTTCTTTTTTTTTTTAAATGTTTTTTTTTATTGTATGGATGAGATGAATCTCAACCTTTCAATATTTAATTACAAAAATTATAAATATTCTTAAAAGCAAAAAATAACTTTTGCATTCATCTTTTAACAAAGTTTAAAATAAAAAAACAGAGAAGAATAAACATGCTTTCAATACAGCGAGCAAATTAGAAAACACAGGATAAGACATCACAATCTGCAAAAACGCCAACACGGTTATCAGAAATAGATGCAATCAAAAACATTCCTGTTGGCTTGTGCAATTTCCATCTCCACTCCCTCTGGTCCGACCTTAAATATAATACACCAGGCCACATAAATCTCTGACTAGACAGCCAGTTTAACAATACATTACAATTAATTCAATTTTACACCCAAGAGTTTTTGCAGCAATTAGCGCTCACTGTCGTCCTTTAAATTCAATGCTCGCAAATAATTAACAATTGCATTCCTAACACTTTTGCAATCTGTGTGGAATAACGCAAGCCATAACTGTTGATGCGTAAGAGCCACTTGTTCCTTAAAATAACATTTGAATTGAATGCATCTTTGGTCAACTAACGACTCACTTCTATCAACAAGTGTCTTTACGTTTCAATTTGTAAATTACAAAAGCGACACATCATGTCAGATTGTAAGACCGTTTTCTCTCTTTTTTTTTTTTATTTACACACTATTTCCTTTGTTGGCCATAGGTTCAGTCTAAAATGTAAAAAGGCAGCCCGAAACTGAGGATTTGGTGACTTCCCCAAGCAGGGTGTAGGGGAGCCGGATCTCTTTAACTCAAAAGGATTTTCTATACATTTCTTATAACGCATACACTGGCTGCGGGTCTGAATCCAATCATACTCCCATAATTTGCGTTTAGCTTTATCAGGATTTTCAATTAATAAAGCGACTGGGATAACGGCAGAATTTGCCATAGTTTGGGGAAGGCATCGTCAGTTGACGTTAGGTGCCTTGATATTATAATCAGAAGACCTTTTTCTTTGTTACACATAATGCATTTACGATAGAGAGAACAGCATTTCCATTTGTACAAAGCTTATAATGAAATTAGCCCTATCTCATGTCTAATTATTGAAATGGACTCTGCCATGGGCAGATGTAGTAGTTTTTACCAATAAGAACCTTCAATTCTCTACCAAAATAAGTACGGTTTCCATGCTTTGTTTCGGTGCCATACATAGTAATTGGGACCACTTTCTGGTTGTAATACAGAATTAAAGGTTGGATCGTGAATTTACAGTATCTCGATCTTATGATCTTGGCTTGGGAGAGGGCTGTAAGATGTTTAGTTTTTCTGTTTTCCTCATACGGTGCATCTTTTGGCTGATTATTGATGTTCACACCTAAGTAAACATAACTCTGCACCACTCGTAAATTGAGGCCTTGAAGTTAGATTGTACTTCTGGATCAGATGCATGCACATGCTTCCTTTTGCACTGGAGACTTTTAGACCGCCCCCCAACAAACGTTTACATTGACTCAACATAGCAGCCTGATTCATAAATAATTGGATCTTGAAAAGCATGAATAAGAGTTAGCTTATACTGAGACAGTTTGAAATTCAACGTATTCGATTGCCTGCATTATTAACGATAATCGAGGTTGTGTGATCATTCACTATACTTGGTTCACAACTTGTGGCCCAGGACCAAGTGAGGCATAAATGATTATGATCACTTAGGATCATTTTCCTGATGATCAAGGAGGAAACCAAGTTGAGGAATTGCATGTCAGCAAAGATGTAATCAAGATTGGCATATTGAAGGTCTCGATGTCAGGTGAGACACAGCGGGGTATCACCCGGATTGCTCCATTTAACATGGCATTATTCCTTTCAGACATCATATCAGACCCAACGTAATTCATCCACAGTGCTGTCCATTGATGGCCGAGCTATTAAATGAAGATTCAGATCTCCCATTACCAAAGTGTGAGTTATGGTTAGATCCAATAATAAATCATCAAGAACTCCGTTCGGTTGATCAAAAAACATTTCGGACGTTAGGTGTTGTTTCCCCCAATATATATTAACAATGGCAACTTTATATGGGTCTTTTTGTAGCTGAACAACTAAGATGAGTTTGAGGTGTGTATTTTAACAATTCTTAAGCTTCTTCACCGCTATGAGCAAACCAGCCATAGGGCGTCCATGTGGGTGGCTAATAGCAGGAATTGTCATGATGTCATAGGTGTCCCAGACCGGGTCAACTGAAAGCCAAGTTTCCTGAAATAAAATAATGTCAAATTCACATAATTCCTGAGATTGCATGTTAATAAAATGCATATGCCCTCTCGTATTCCAGCACAGAATTGTCACAAGTTCTTTATGCTGGGATTGTTATGGTCTTTCTGTAAGTGATTTCAATCCTGCACACACCCAAGTCAATGCCTAGCGTGTAATGCACAACTGAAATCCTTTTTGTCTAAAAGTTCTTTATTCTGAACGATGTACCACTCATATCACGCCCCTCTGCTGGAACCCCCCCGGTCACACTGAACCAGGAATCAGGCTAGTTTGCGATGTTAAAATATTTATTTATGTATTTACATTTTAATCACACTATGTTTTAATATGTACTCAACAATTACCAATGGGGTGATGTAACACAGAATAATCTCTTTAATACACAAGGAGTAATAGTGAGCAAAACAATTCAGCACAGAAATAATACTTTTGTGTGTGTGTTCAGATCAGATAGCACTGTAGTTAAAGGTTCCCCCTGCACCCCTCATCCCCCCCCAATAGGCAATGTAAAGAGATAGGGAGGAGAGAGCAGGTATTCAGGAATGACAGAATTCAAACAAAAACAACAATCCCACTTCCCCCCAGCAAACACAAGAGAAAACAGAATTGACTATCAAGCTGTCTGAATAGCATTTGAAGTTATCTTGAAAATGAATTGGGCAAAAACACTAAATATGGTTTAAATTGCTGAAATTGTTATAATTTGTATGGGAGCCGCTTTGGATAGTTGCACACAAACACTAGCAATGATTAAATACCAAGAAACTATTTGAAATCTTAAAATTAAGGTCGGGAGCAATCATAAGCTGTTTTACGCGTGTAAGAATTTCCCTAAAACGAAATTTGTGGCAAACGTTTCACTGCGTGATAATCATGATAGCGGGATAACTGTAGGAAGTTATGGACGTTTTAGTGGAGGCCATTTTTTCGAGATGGGTGCAAGAATGGAAAAACAGGAATGCGCTTTTAAAATGACAAATGGGATTTCTAACACGAGAGGATGACTATGAATAAAACGATTCCCCACAAGAACCAGCCACTTGATCAGGGCGACTGCCTGCCCGGAACTCGCCTTCTTCAGATGAGAAAAGATCAGCGCAAAGATAGTTTTAGCAATACTAGCACAGAAGGGAGATGGGAGGGATTGGATGGAGAGTTCAGGCAATTAAAAGTATTCCTAACAATGCAGGTTCTGAAGACAAGGTAGGATGGATTTAAGATAGGGATTGGACTAAGCAAGGTACCTATGCTAGTGACACAGTTATATGTATAGATACTCACTAGATATGTTTCAAACGGAACCGTCAGGATTCTGGGCAGGGATTCTGGTCAGGACAGACTACTGGGCACATCGGATTTGGCCAGCGTCAAGGCGCTCTGGACACCGCATGCCACCGGACTGGATCTGATCTGCAATGCACTCTGGTCACAGCACGGCCCAGGACTGGATTGGATCTGCCCTTTTTGGTTCTGATGATAATTATTTCAGCAGGCAAGCAGTACAGCGCAGCCCAGCTGTATTTTAGATCCCCTTAGGTTTGTGGGGTTGGTTCTGGTTCTAGAAATGTGAGGCCTAGCTGAAAGTGGTTCGGCTATGCACTGCGTTCTGCTTTGCCAAGTTTCTGGAGTCTGGAGCAAGGAAGATGGAAAGTTCTGCAGCAGGGTGCTCCACCAGCATTCGGTTAGTGGGTGAATCTGTCTGTCTTTTTCTGCCCTCTGCTGTCTCTATTTATACTATGCTAAAGGGGGTGTGTGTGCTGGTTTATCCTAAGCTAGCCACTTTGACAGGGATTGGTCAGAATCTCCTCTCTGCCTTGATAGGAGGAGAAAAACAGGGTGTCACTTTTATGGTGTGGGTTTATGAGGCTTCGAGTCCACCCCCTAGCCTCTTGAACACAAAATCTGCTTTTGACACAATACATATTGCCACATGTGCAACCTCTATAACAACCACATATACAGATTACATATTGTGTACAGCAGCTACTCCTCCAAACCCCATAGCTGTAAGATCTTGTGTCTGCTTTTCCCAGAATTTCACCCTTTTCATTAGGAACACAATGTTCCATTTATCAGCAAATTTCTAGAAGTGTGCGCGTGTAACCTGGTCGTAAGTGTATACAGTTTCATACTTCTAGCAGGTGGAGTCTGGCAGAGTCTGAGGAGTGGAAGGAGTGAGTCTGCTTTCCCTGCTGCTACTGTGTTAGTAGCTCTACTGTGTCGACTGCCTTTGGGTGTGTCCTAAAAAACAAAACCTGCTTTCCCCCGCGGAGCGGGCGTGGAGTCTGGCAGAGTCTGAGGAGTCCGAGGAAGTCCGTGGAAGCCTGGACTATCCCGACTCCTCCTCTGCTCAACCATTCAGTCATTCCTTACTGGTGCAATGCGGGAGACTACGAAGTCCACCTCCTTTGCGAAGACTCATGCTCAACGGAAGCAGGAATCTGCTTCGTTCAGCCATCCGGACGTGTACTGTGTGCTCCCAGCTATATCACCTGTTTTGTCTGCGGCTTTGACGCCTGTGCCTCCATTGCTGCCTTCGCTCCAAGTAAGTGACAACATGCCCAATGTTACACATGCGGGAGTTCACAAGCTTGTTAATTCTGCTGAACTAGAAATGAACAATGCGAATTCCACAATTCGAGCTATACCCGTGAAAGTTTGTACAAAGATTGGTGGGTCGTCCCTCTCGGAAATGCCTGCCGCAATGTGTTTGACCCCGGCTCCGAGGGCGGTTCTCGGAGCCCTGGTTGAGAAACCAGGTAACAACCTAACGACTGCTGTTTCCTTGCCCGGAATGATTGTCCCCCTGCGAGAGCTAGTGTGGCGCTGGTTGAACGAGCATGAGCGAACAGTTGCAAACAACGCCTGTCTGGGGGCGTCCTCGGACTGTGTTGAGGTGACCCACGACAAAGTCACATTAATAAGTGTGAGCGAGAGTGGTGAGACTAGTCTGGGGTCCCCCCTCCCTAGATTTTACAGTTCTCTTGAGAAACTGGGTCCCTCTCCGTTGCATAATCTGGAAGAAGCGACAGCATTTGTTGATGGAAATAATGTGTTCTTTCCTACATCTGATGACAAGGAGGTGGGTGGTATGCTGGCCCACGATTTAGCGCGATCACAGCAGTCATCCCTAGCAGCGAATGTAAATGCCTTGCACCATCACGGACAACGTTAATAAACTGCTTACAGACTTAACTCAGTTAATCAAGGAAAGAATGCATAAATCATTAAACAACACCTTACCCAAGGAATCTGGCACACTCACTGAGCCCGACTTCACTGGGAATCCTTCTTGTGCTAAAAAACAAAATAGCCAAATTATTTGCACGAGGGGTCTTTCCAAGCGAAGGAGAGCTGACTCAAGCATTTCATCAAGAATCAGATGCTCCCAGATGAAGAAAGTCAAAATGTCAAAAAACATGTCTAAATCCAACTCGGACGGTTCTAATGACGACCTGCTTAAACGGAGAAGCGTTAGGCGTTTCTTGCTAAGCAGCTGATTCCTCTTCGGATTTGTCATCTTCTAATTCGTCCTTAATGGAACGCCCTTTTCCAAAAATTAGACGGCTGCCATACCGTCGAAAGTGCCGTGGATGACAAGAATTGCCACAGGTTAAGACAGTTGGCCATGAGCAAAACATGAAAGATCTTCAAGCTATCATAATATCATCGATGACACTGGCAATTGCCCCTTTTTTGAAAATGTATGAACATTTGAATGACAACATGAAAGATCTCTTCAGTCTGGTTGCCTCAATGAACTTCAAGCTCACGAATATTGAAAATGCACACAGCTCTTATAAAGAGTCACTGCGTGGTGCTCAAAAGAGGACCAAGTTGGCCCTGGACTCCTTAGCTGAATGTACTAAAAACGCCAATTTAGACAAGAAACTCTTGACAGAGGTGGCTAAAGAAGCTCTAACGTTTTTCCAAAAAAGAAATGAAACACATTCTGTGGTGAAACAAAACCTCGAAAGATGTACTGCCGGAGCCCATATTGGTTGTGAAACCTCTCCGAGTTGTTGTATGTGTCCAATTATAACTGAAAATGCTTCAGACACTTTGGATACTTTAACCACAAATACTGTACTAACTGACGCCACACGACAAGGAGTCGCCCCAACCACTGAGAATACTGATGAATTAAGTATGCAGCTATCTGAGAGTGATCTACCGGACGTGATCTTTGACAAGGAAGTGTGTGCTAGTGCACCTTTACAAGTACCTATCGCACACTCTAAGGAGAAGGCGTTGCCCAAGGAGTTTGTAGACATCCTTACCGTAAGCCAATCCTCAGGTAACTTGGCGCTTCTAGATCCTCAAACGGCTTCCACCTCCAATCTGGGAATTCTGCCTCAACCGGTTGGCGAGGATGCAACACTGTTACCCCCTGATGCTCATGCCAACGCTTCGCTGCTCTATGATATAGTCAAGAAGCCTACGATCATGCAAGGTTTACCTATGAATAAAAATAACTCAAAGGGTATCCGCGAAAAAAAACTGAAAAACCAACCTATCAAAAAAACAAAGCGTGGGAATGACTCACGCAAGTTCTTAATAAACATTGAAACCGTCAATGTGACAGTAAACAGAACTATTGTACAAGAAAAAAGTCGCGAAACAAGAGCTTGTCTAAAGGATGTAACGACTGCCGGATGAAGCCTTAGTCGCCCTCAGGTCTCAGCAGCGTATCCGCAGATCTTTTGAACTTGTCAACTTATGAGGAACTCAACGACCAAGAACAGAGTGAGCAGGCTGCTGCGGCATCGGTCGATTGCCAATCAGCTCCTATTATGCCACGTTGTGTTATGGTAGAACAACCTAAAGAGGTGTGTGCTATAAACTTGGATCTAAAATTTCCCCAACCTTCTGACTTACCTGCTACGAATGAATCTGCAGCTAAAGTCCAGATGACCGCTGCAATACCTGAGAAAGAAACTTCGAGTGAAGATAAAAGTGCAATTCAATGTAAGAAAACATCAAGAAGCTGCCAAGTCTTGCAACTCTCCACTTCTCCACAAGATGGTCCTGTAAAGTCCACGCCAAGTTTCATGACACTGGACGAGAAACATATGAAATTGGCGGCCCAGTCACTCAATACAGATGGCCTATGGAAAATATTAGAGTTTCAAAAAAATGTTGCTAGTTACAACGAGCCCCAATCCGCGGCCATCTTAAAACCCTATGTGCAGAAGAATATGCAACCCGAGTGCTTACCTGGCGTGCCGCAGCTCAACAGTTCTGACGCATCTACAAAGCATAAGCCAAACATGACAGAAACAGTAAGAACCCTTTTCAATCTGCAAAGGTCAAGCAAGTTAAAAGCACTGTACCTAAATCACAGGCCCTGCATCAAGTGCTCTTGGAGCGCATAGAATCTTCGGATTATTTAATTTTAAATCGCCACAATGTCCTATGGCTATGTCATCTCGTGCCAAGCCTCAGAGCAATTGAATCCGGAGACCTGAAAATCTTTGAATTTTTTTAGCGAAAACAAAAACGATGCGGTTATACTTCACCTACAATCAAAACTCATAGTAGACATCCTATTGGAAGCAGGCCCTGTGCTAATGTCTCTAGGGTTTGAAATATCGGCAGTAGTAAATCAATCTGTGCCTGGACCCTTAGAAAATGGCCCTCGTAGTGTGCCTGTCAGCGGAGCTAGCCAACCAGATGCTCGCCCTACCAACGCTGAACAACCCCAAACAACGCAACTACAAATGCGCGTCCCTCAATCCGACTTGATGGATAAACTACCTATGAATGATCTCATAAGGATAACAATTCAAGGGGCTGCAAGTGCGCCAACTACCGGCGGTGAGAGAGAAGAAGTTGCCAACTCAGTCGCTAAAGACAACGATTGGTCTTGGCTTGCTGGCACCTTAAACCGCGAAGTGGACAAGTAATGCCATGCCCAAGGGAAACCTCAACCGTGCACAATGGGGTCTTGGAATACAAGAGGCTTTATGCATTTGTTTAATACTCCTTGGGCCCTTGATCTAGATCTCATCTGTTTGCAGGAAACTTGGTTTAATGAAACTCCCATCCTTGAAGGCTTCGAAATTGCGATAAACCCTTCCATCAATCAGCCCAAGGGCAGACCTATAGCTGGGCTTTTAGTGGCGGCAAAGAGAGCGTCTGGTCTCAAGATTGAAAAATCCTTCAACCCTTCTCCTTTTATTCAAGTAGTGGTGATTGGTCCCTCAGTGGGAAGAAACGCTCTTGTACCCAAACTATACATCATAAATTTATATTGGAACCACTTGGCCGATGGCTCAGAGACTTTTATTGATCAAGTTACATCCATAATTGATGACCTAACAGAAAAGGAGAACTTGATTGATCTAATCATCTGTGGAGATCTTAACATTGACTGCATCACACATCTAAATCTACCTGGCGGCAAAAAGACATCTAATACCCGCCAAGAGAAGATAACAAATCAATGGTGCACGGAAATGGATCTACGAGGGCTAACAATGTTAAATGGTCAAACAGCCGGCGATATTCCTGCACAACCGACCTGGAGAAGATGTGACAAGAGCTCGACTCTTGATTACATATTTGTCTCTGAAAATTTACATATGAGGGCAATTCGCCTGGAGATTACCAAAATGATCGATAGTGACCACGACATGGTGACCTTAAGTTTTGATAATACTAATCAGTGTAACAACAGGTTGTGGCCGCATGCAGTGAGAACTGGAGCGTGTAGAATCCGGCTACATCTTGAAACTGAAGAGCTAATTCATATCACCGCCGAATTTCAAAAAAACTCGGAGACAATTGAATACTTCCATCTGTTGTCGCAATTTGAGGAACGAAAAAATAAACTAAAACATGCTGATTTTTCATCTAAACATAGATTCAATCTTGAAATTCTTCAACGTAAAAGAGCATTATGTCGTGATCTATGAAATTCACACAGACAAAGCTACGCCAATGTTGACAAAGATAAAAGAATCATAAGACAAGCATATAAGAACTGGCTCAAATCCCACAAAGCGATTATGTTACAAAATGACGCTGAGCTTATGCTGTCCAAAATGGTGAGTAACAATTGCAGAGAATACTGGAGACTAATAAACAACAATTTAGCTCCGCAACATGCCCTCCAAGCAAACAGTCTCAGAAGCAGAGTGGACGTCCTTTTACAATGATTTTTTTTGTAGGGATGTGACAGTTACAGAATGGGTTGCTCCGTATCTTACTCACTGGGAAATTGCGTTCCCCAGAGAAGACATCTTCCAAGTTATTAAGAATGTGCACGATTCTAGAGCTCCAGGCCCAGACGGCCTGACCAATTTTTCCATCAAACAACATCCGGATGAATGGTCAGACTTCTGTACTATCTTGTTCCACAGGATCGTCAAATGTCGCAGTACACCAAGATCGTGGAAGTCCGCAGTGATTGTTCCAATTTTCAAAAAGGGCGACAGACGCAATCCCAAAAACTAAAGATCTATTGCGATTTTGGACGTGTTGGGAAAAATCTATGCCACCCTCTTGCAACAAAAACTACTAAAGTGGTCAATTGCCTCCAATCGGGTGGATCCGAGACAAACAGGGTTTGTCAATGGAGTGGGTTGTGGAGTGAACCTTCTGCTGATAAACTTGTTGAAGATGGAAACACATCGATCCACCGCAAAAGTATATCTGGCCTTAATAGATCTATCTCATGCTTTTGACAGCATAAACCATGGGTGCACAACATACGGCCCACGGGCCAGTTGCGGCCCGCCATGCTCTTTTGTCCGGCCCGCAAGGCACAAAGACTTTCCTAATGGAGGGCGGCCCGCAAGCAGCATCGGCCGCCCTCCATTAGGAAAGTGTTTGTTGTCTACCGTGCCGGACAAAACACTGGCCCTTATTGGCTCAGCACACACACACCACGTCGCTCCTACGAGCCACGTAGTGCGTGTGTGCTGCACCAATGGAGGGCAATCACTACGGCTGGCGTGGTCCATAAGGCTTGATGCCGGAAGTCATTTCAGCCTTCGACCACGCCAGCCGTAGTACGATTCCAGCGACATCCAGCTTACCTGCTTTCCAGCACGTCTCCGGTAAGTGGTCTGTTTGTGTGTCAGGTCTGTTTTGCTGTATGTTTGTGTGTGTTTGTTGAGATGCGGGGGTGTTGGATGTGTATGAATGTTTGGATTTGAATGTTTTTTGTGTGTATGTTGAGATGCGGGGGTGTCGGATGTGTATGAATGTTTGGATTTGAATGTTTTTTGTGTGTATGTTGAGATGCGGGGGGGTCGGATGTGTATGAATGTTTGGATTTGAATGTTTTTTGTGTGTATGTTGAGATGCGGGGGGTGTCGGATGTGTATGAATGTTTGGATTTGAATGTTTTTTGTGTGTATGTTGAAATGCGGGGGTGGGGGGGTGTTGGATGTGTATGAATGTTTGGTTTTGAAGTTTTTTGTGTGTATTTTGAGGTGGGGGTGTGTGGGGGGGGTGTCAGATGTGTATGAATGTTTGGATTTGAATGTTTTTTTGTGTGTATGTTAAGATGCAGGGGTGGGGGGGTGTCTGGTGTGCAGGAATGTTTGTTTTGGAGTGTAAGTGCAGTGTATGTTGAGATGCAGGGTCTATATGTGTGCATGCTTGCTAGTTTGTATGCTGATTTGGGGGGTGGGGGGTTCTGGTCTGTATTGGTGCATGTTTGAGAGTGTGTGCTGAGTTGGGGGTGGGGGGTTTGGGTCTGTATGGGTGCTTGTTTGAGAGTGTGCTGATTTGGGGGGTGGGGGTTCGGGTCTATATGGGTGCATGTTTGAGAGTGTGCTGATTTGGGGGGTGGGGGTTGGGGTCTGTATGGCTGCATGTTTGTGTGTGTGCTGAGTTGGGGGGTCCAACTGTCATAGTGTTTGGGTGGGGGTGCCATGTGTTATAGTGTTTGGTTGAGGGGTGGGGGCTATGGGGCATAGTGTTTGGTTGGGGGTGAGGGTGCCATGGGGCATAGTGTTTGGCTGGGGGTGGGGGGCCATAGTGTTTGGTTCGGGGTGAGGGTGCCATGGGGCATAGTGTTTGGTTGGGGGTGAGGGGGCCATGGGGCATAGTGTTTGGTTGGGGTTGAGGGGGCCATGGGGCATAGTGTTTGGTTGAGGGGTGGGGGCGCCATGGGGCATAGTGTTTGGTTGAGGGGTGGGGGCGCCATGGGGCATAGTGTTTGGTTGAGGGGTGGGGGGGCCATGGGGCATAGTGTTTGGTTGGGGTTGAGGGAGCCACGGGGCATAGTGTTTGGGTGGGGGCCACGGGGCATAGTGTTTGGCTGGGGGTGGGGGCGCCATAGGGCATAGTGTTTGGTTGGGGGATGAAGGGGCCATGGGGCATAGTGTTTGGTTGAGGGGTGGGGGCCATGGGGCATAGTGTTTGGTTGGGGGTTGAAGGAGCCATGGGGCATAGTGTTTGGTTGGGGGTGAGGGGGCCATGGGGCATAGTGTTTGGTTGGGGGTGGGAGCCATGGGGCATAGTGTTGCACTCCAAGAGTGAACCCAATAATAAAGCTAAAACAGGCACAGTTAGGAGATGTACATCCTTTGCTTTTTGAGGAAACCCGACTCAACGAAGGCCATACTCCTCTTGGGCAACCCAAACAGCAAACTATAGCAGTCCAAAATAACGGAATGTCCAATCTAGGGTCAATAAAATATATATAATTTAATTAAACAGACGAGATACAATAACTAAATAGAAATAAATTATAACAATGGAAAATGTGTAGTACAAAATGTAAGTTTGAAATGCAAATAAAAATCGTTACCCCTCAAAAACATATTCTTTTTCCATGTGTTTAATACAAATTGGGGGTTTAAAAAGCCTCCTGCCTCGCCCCGCCTACCGCCCCGCCCACATTTACTTTTCGGCCCACTATAGCCCTCATGTAAGGTACTTTTGGCCCTCTGTCAAAATCAGTTGTGCACCTCTGGCATAAACAGAGACTTGCTTTGGAAAAAATTGAGCGCATGGAACTGTCCACCTAGCCTGCTGGCGGCTATTCGTGAGCTACACACAGACACCACTATTAAAATCAGATTGGATCTAAAAGGTTCAATATCAGCCCCTTTAAACTTACATAGAGGGGTTAAACAAGGGTGCCCTTTAGCAGCCATCATCTTTAACTTGTTCATATCGGACATTAAGGAGATCTTCAATGATCTAACTGCCTTCCCACCAAAAATCAATGGTACGCACATTGACTACCTTGCTTACGCGGATGATCTGATCCTTATGGATTCTACACCAATAGGTCTCCAGCGTAAACTTACCATTCTCGAAAAATATTTATTAGCAAATGGTTTACTAATAAATAAACAAAAATGTGAGATCTTGGTCCTTGAAAAACTAATGGGCAACAATGGGAAAGGGAAAAAATTCAACTGGTACCTTGATAAAGAACCGATCAAGATTCTGAAGAACACCTTATATCTAGGTATGACAATTAACGCAAACAGAAATGACTCACCTTGGGTCGAGGTGACTAAAACCAAATGTCGCCAGTTGTCTTGTCAGGCTTGCATGGTTAATAGAAAATTTGGCAAATTTTCTCTGAAACCAACTGTCACCTTTTTTCAACAAAAAGTAGTGCCTGCACTCAAAAATGGCGGAGAAAATGCCTTTGGATGTGGACACGAGTTGTGGAACTCATTGGACAATATTTTCTGGTCCAAAGTGTTACGCCTACCAAAGGGGACTTCCACGGCCGGTATAAGATTCGAACTTGGCTACATCTCGATCCAAGCATGCGTTGCCTGGAATCTAGTAAGTCTGTTCACGAAAACAAGGGAAAACGATCCTCTTCCTCAAGTTCGCATATTGCAGCCATTGGGAAAAGAAAATTCTGAAACAATTGTATTCCAATGGAACAAACTATGTCGTGAGGTATTAGAAATGTACGACATTGCGATACAGACCCTGATGGACAACCCAGACCAGGCTAAAAAAAAGATGTGGAGATTGGACTGGATCAACACATGCACTGCTAGATTCGAATGAATCGAAAACAATGAAGGATGTCCCTGTAGAAAACAGAGCATATGGGCAGATGCAAAATTATCTAAACTGCTTCCCAGACCAACATACCAGAGCCTTGTATATGCACTTTAGGCTCAATTGGCAACTAAGGAACGTCTAAGTTTGTGGTCACAACATGCCGACCTGGACTTAAAGTGCTGCTTTTGTCACACTGAAATCGAGACTCTAAAACATTTGACTATGTCATGCTCTGGGTTTGTTCACCAAAGAACAAACATTTTTGGTCCAATAATCTGCAAATATCAAACCCTGACGGCGGATGACTGGTGGAGAGTACTATTTTACGGCTCTAAACTGCCTGCCCTATACGCTTTAGTGGCGTTTATTCGTGTGCTAAAGGACGGGCTAGATGCTGTCCCCATAAATCTGAAGCCCAGCTATAGTTAAAGTTCAACGCGCACTAATCCATGCATGTCATACCTGAAATCTGTGTATTAAACTGAGAACGAACTGATCAGATGATGAAGAAATGGAATTGTGGATATATGTATATGTTGTTTTGTCTTGTCTTCTTTTTAAAGGTTTATATAAACCAAAAAAAATAAATAAAAAAAATAAGTACATTTGGTGTAAAATCACTTTTTCTGCCGTTTCCTTCCACAATATGTCACATGATCTTGCCGCCTCTTGAAATGTGCAGCCAAAATTTAGATTTACAATTCTGTTACTTTTGTGTTTTTGACAATTTTAAGTGGCAAGTTATATGTATTTAAACAAAATGAAATTTGTGAATGTTTAGCCACAGATGGTTGTTTGCCACCGCCTCTTCTGGTCTCCCTTCAGTTCAGGAGCATCTCCTCCTTGTTGGCTCTTGGCAGAGTCCATTTACGTCGGTCCTCGCACTTAGCATTTCCTGCTTTGCAGCTGTTAATTGTTTCCTTCCCCACTGCAGACCAGTCCTTCCCACACCCTATAATTATCATTTAGGTGTGATTTCCTGGTGGAGGCAGCTGGAGGGAGAGGCCTTGCCTCTGTGAGGAAAGCTGTTATTCCGGTTTGGTAGCTTTAGCCAGCTTATTTTAACTGTTAATTCTGTTGAATTTTCCCTTAGCATACAACAAACTTGTGGGATCAAATCACAGCTAAATACTTCAAGATTTTAAACCATGCAATCAAAACAATTACAAGATGGCTTACTCTCAATAACAGGCCTCTCAGGTTGCAAACATTTGATTTAATTTATACATGTTTACAGTTTTTAATCCTGCGGGACCCTGACAGCTGTCATTCAAGCGGCCCAGGGTACTGCACCCAGATTTTGACAGATTCCACAGGCAGGCCACTTTGGCTGTTGATATCCCTTGATGCTTTCAGCTTTTCAGGACATTGTATGTTCACAATGATTTCTTATACTAAGTGGATTGTAGCAACCAGCAAGAATGTTTGATGTTCGGGGGTGCCTTGCACTGGCATTCTGCAGTTTCAGCAACAAAGAAAAAAAGGATTTAAAGCAAGATTTAGCAAAGCACTGCTTTTCCTTCTGTACTCCATCTTCACATGTTTTGGAGCCCAGTGACATGTTTCAGGAATGAGATATCTGATCCACCACTAACAATATCCATGGCAGATTGGGCAGTCATCTTTTTGTGCTTTGCAAAGCGCAATTTTCAGAGGTTTTGGTGCACACAAGGGTTTTGCTGCCATTTTGATGTTTCCGGCACCATCAGAACACAGTGATGCCGCATGGCAGAGCAACAAGTGGGTAGAATCATCCCACAGAGCCCCCTCCTCACGACTTGAGTTTGACCGCCCGCAAAGGGGAAGTCGGGAGAATGGGATGTTATTTCTTTCTTTGGTCCAGGCGGAGAAAGTGATCTGCTTCTCCCATCAGTGCTGGATTGACACGCTCTCCTTGCCGGTTCTGGATGGGAGTATGGAGCGATACTCTGGGCTCCTTGGGTCTTTCCTCCTGGTCCCCGAGTGGTGTTCCTTGGTACTTAGAATCCTTGGTTTCCATTGCTATGAGATGGAACAGAACATGGTTATGGACATTTCCCCACCACTGTTCATGTAGTGGGGCAGATGCATACATTTGACATATAATTTACAATATTCCCCGCCTGTAATTCCTAATAATTTTAACAGGTGGAATGGTTTTAATAGTTGGAATTTTTCTAGGGATCCGGAATGTCCCCCTCTGGGTTTCCGGTTGGCTCCTCTATTTGCCGCAAAGTATGCCTGGGATGGCAACTCTTAAACTGATTTATGTGGACCCACTTGTCTTCTCCTTCTGCCAAACTGCTCTTGGGGATGTGGATTTTGTAGGTGACTGGTGAGATTCTGTCTACAATTTCAAAAGGACCCCACCAAATTGTGAGAAATGTGCGCTGTTTGGCTTGGTTCCTTTGGAAATTGTACAAGTAGACCCGGTCTCCTACTTGGTATTCTTTTTTAGTTTTTCTAAGGTCATAGTGGGTCTTCATATTGTCTGCAGATCTTTCTAAATTCTGCTGAGCATAGGCAAAAGTATGTTGAAGGTGTTTTCTCAGATTCTCAACATACTCCTGAGTTGTGAAGGCTTTTATCAAGGTCTGCTCTTGGGTTCTGTAGAGCAGATGCTGGGGTAGCACCATTCTTCGTCCAGTCATCAGGTCAAATGGAGACATTTTTGTTGCAGAAGAAGGGGTAGATCTGATGGCCATCAGGACAAGAGGTAATTGAATGTCCCAACTTGGCCCACATTCTGCCACAGATTTTTTTAATATGCTCACAATAGTCTTGTTGTATCTCTCAACTCCGCCACTACAGGCTATCCCGTAGCCTATGTGTAGTTTCCTTTTGATCCCAAATATCTCCTACATCTTTGTCATCACTTCGCTAGTGAAGTGGCTACCTCGGTCTGACTCAATCCTTTGGGGCAGTCCAAAATGTGAGAAGATGTGATTGATCATCAGTGCAGCTGCTGTTTCTGCCTTGGAATTTGGAGCCGGGAGACATTCCACCCATTTAGTGAACAAGCATGTTACGATCAACATGTACTTGTTCTCCCTAGAGGAGCGAATTGCGGGCCTGATGAAGTCGACTTGTAAATCTGACCAAGGGAGTGTCATCCCCCACTTTTGGAGGGGAGCACGGTGTGTCAGTGATGTTGGCTGAAATTGTGCACACACAAGACACCCCTTCAAGTATTGGTCGAGGTCCTGCCCCATGTGTGGCCAGTATGCAACTTCTCGCAAGATTTCTAGTGTCGTATGAAACCCCTGATTACCGGCTGTGGCCGCATCATGGGTGTGACTTAACATCAGGCTTCGGAATGAGGTGGGGATCACCCACTAGTCATGGCCAGCTATGGATCTCCTCACCAACAAACTGTCTTGGATTCGGACCATTTTTGGACATTTCATCAACACTTTGAGGTCCTCTTTCCAAATGTAATCGGTGTCCGTCAGGGGAAAGGTCTCAGGGTCCTCAATGTGTTGATAAAACTTACCAATTATTGGATCCCCTTTTTGAGCCGTAATTAAATCAGCATCTGGGGTCTCCTTACTCCATTGTGCAGTTGAGAGTTCATTGTGAGCATTTGTCTGGGACCTAGTGATAACAGTGACCTGGATTTCCCCCAACAGGGACTCGATCTCAAGTAGATCCCCTTGTATGGCTCCGGTTTTGTACAGCTGATCAGCTAGGTAATTTCCAGCTTTGTCTGGTCCCTCTACCTTAGAATGACCCTTGATCTTTTTCCAGTAGATGGTCACCCCATTCGAGGTGACCAGATCATCAATATTTCATATTAATTTCCCATGTTTCAATGGTTTGTTATTAGCACACAGCATGCCTCTGGTTTTCCAGTTTACCAGGTGCTCCACGAACCCGTACATAATCCGAATCAGTGATTATGACCACTTTGTGGAGTTTGTGTTGGACAGCAGTGAGGATGGCTTGATGCAGCCATCAGCTCTGACACTTGACTACTTCGGGGACCGATGTTGTACCCAGCGGAGGGTTCTGGGGCATCATTCACCCATGCATTGTCTACGCCGGCCACAAGTTATTTTTCCCCGTTGTTGTCAACATGATAGGAGCACCCATCCACATAGACCGTGGGCATTACCTCACACTGGTCTTCTTCATAGACTTTGTGTGGGGAATTAAGGTACGTCTCCATGTTGCCCTTGATTTTAAGACTTTCGTCCCCGAGACAGTTTTCTCTGGCACAATCATACAAGTCAGCCAGACCTTGCGTGAGGGGACTCTTCTTGTTTTGGCCACTTCTGACCTCCACACGAAAGCCTTGCATTGACAGAATCCAGGACGTAATATAGGAATTACTCACATTTCCGGCCCTGATTCTGTCACTTTGAGGATATTGCAAAGGTTGGTGTGGAGTCTCCACTATGATGTGTTCCCCCCTGGATAAACAGGCAGTAATTCTTCAATGCCCACACCGTTGCCAGTAGTGCCTTCTCACAATCGTTGAATTTTTCCTCCACAGAGGATAGTCTTACTTGCATAGGAGATTACTTTATTGACCATGTCATGCTTTTGATATAATACTGCAGTCAAGCATGTATTTGAGAGCCCTGTCTCCAGCAAAAACTCCTTGTTTTTGACAGGGTAAACTAGGCAAGGCGTTTGAGAGGCTTCTTTTGAGTTGTCTTACTGCCTCGGCTTGCTCTGGACCCCACTCCCACTTGAACCCCCCCTTCAAAAGATGGATATGGGGTCTTGTGATCTCTGCGTAATCCTCAATGAACTTTCTGCTGTAATTAGTCCGAGGAGGCTCCTTAGTTCCCGCAGAGTTGTGGGGTCTTTTATTTTCTGGAGTGCTTCCACTTTTTTTTCATGGGAACAGATATCCTGAGGAGTTATCTCATGCCCCAAGAAATTGACACGGGTTCTGCACCACTGTGCCTTTTGAAAGGAGAGTTTTGCTCCGGCAACCCTCAACTGGATCTCCGCTATGTGTTCCTCCACAGTTGAGCTTTTGACTAGAACATCGTCTACATAGGCCAGGTTACCCCTTTCACCCAGGTTGGGCATGGCCTTGTGTAGGAAGATGTTAAATTCATTGCCGGAGTTGATGTATTCGAAGGGAGTCCGGGTCCATGTGTACTGCTGCCCCACGAAGGTAAAGGCCAGCTTGTATTCGTCCTCCCTACTGACAGGTACAGTCCAGTACCCATTGGTCAGGTGTATTGCAGTGAATACCTGTGACCCCTGGATCTGGGCCAGCCCTTGGTTTGTCAATGTAGGGAAGAGACCACCGGGAAGTAAGGACCCGTTTGTTGAGCTCCCTTAGGTCAGCACAGAGTCTCCACTGGCCGTTAGGTTTCAAAATCCCCAGCACCGGATTATTGAAGGTGCTGTGGACTGGATGAATTATCCCATGGGACTCAAGGTTCTTAATTATTTCAGTAAGGGACTCCATTGATGCGAGAGGCAAGCAATATTGCTTCACAAACACTGGAGTCATGCCAGGGTCCGTGGGAATTGTTGTGTGGATGTCGGTGCGACCACAGTCATATGAGTCCACCGCAAAGAGATCTTGAAAATCTGAGAAAACTTGTTTCAATTTTTGCTTTTGCTCCAGAGTCTCACAGGCATCAGCTAGGTTGACTTGCTCTTCAACCATCTGCCTGAAGCCTGGAAAGACTTCCGGTTTGTCTATCTCAGAGGCCTCCTCCAGCTGGGTGGAGAAGTCCCTTATCAAAGTATTGATTTGGACTGATGGCTTCAGGTGGTGGAGGCAGTCCTCATGGACTTGAAAGATCACCTCATCCCTCCTAAAGTCACAGGTCACATCTTCCTTACCATAAGGGCAGGAAGAGTACACCAGGAAATTCCCTGCATGCCAGGTGAAGATCCTGTTTGGTGTTGCATCATTGTCACTATCACTGTCAAAACAGTTCTTGGGGATTGGTCCTAACAGTTCATTACCTAAATCTATGGAAAAATGTCAGTCATCAACCACCATTCCAATAATGGTGCCTGCGCCCAGAGAGATACTCTTTAGGTCGATGTTATCCACCTCTAATGGAATGGTGTTGTGTTCTATGTTGACTAGTGGTGTTGGGTTTATCCCCAACCCTTGCTGTTGGAAATGAGCATTGAGATGGACATAGGCGTCAGGATTTTTCAGTTTCTGTCCTCTTTTAATTTTTACTTCCAGTGCCAATTGTCGGGTCCATTTTGGGATGGTGACTTCCTCTCCAATCTGAATTTCAACTTCATATGGCAGCAGTTGAGCTGACCGAAATGCATTCTCTGGGTCATCAAAGTCCATGGGATTACCCTCTAATTGGGACCAAGCTTTGAAGTTTATTAGATCCAAACTAATGGCAAAACGATTGAGAATGTCACTGCCTAAGTAAAATGCAGCAGGGACATCTCGCACGACCCAACAATTATGGACTATGTTCTTGTTGCCTATGGAAACTTTGAGCATACACCTGTTAGGCAGGAGATGTTTGGAATTGGGTGTTTCCAGGTCAATTTCCCATTGGTATAACAGTTAAAATGTGGGAATGGCTGGATCTTTTGGGAGTTTGCGGAACATGGCCTAGTTTATGAAGCTCTTACCGTTGTTCACAAATACTCGGGCGAGAACAGAGTCCTTCCCCTCATTTAACTGAATAGGGATGAACAACTGCTCTCCAATTTTCTGAATATCAGCCACGCTTTGAGCTGATTTCTCATCTTTTTGGACTATAGGAATGGGATTTTCTGATTGTGAATTTGTATAGCATTTCAGGGTGTTTCCTTACAGTGTGGAATGCCACCTTAGACTGGAAGGAAGGTTGGTTTTCAGAAATAGAGAGGACTCCTCATCACCAGTTTGTTGTCCTACTGTAATTACTGTCATGTCTGGGATTTGATTATTCTGGAAGTGAAATTCTATTTGGTCAGGTTTTTGTTCAGCCATGTGGCATGCACCATTTAAACTAACATGGTTGACGCTATGTTTCAATTTTATTGGTCGGGTAATCTGGGTCCAGAGGACCTTGTTTACACAATCTATGAGGGGAGGCAACCTACGCAGGATTTCATTCCCTAGTAAACAAGGTGTGCCCTCTGGAGTCAGAACTATGACCGGGTGCTTCACCTTGTGTCGCCCAATTTTAATGTCCAAATCCGCAGTCCCATCGACAGGAATTTCCTTCCCATTGAAGTTCTGAAGTTGTCCAGGAAGAGGGGTGAGAGGAATTTGGTATTTCTCCCCCTTTCAGAATTCAGTTGATCAAAGGCCCTTTTTGACAGGATAGCTTGGTATCCAGTGTCCACCAGTGCCAAAATTGTACATTGCCCCTGTATTTGGACCGGGGCATAACATCTTCCCTCCTTTTCCTCAAGGGGGCAAAGATAATGCACATTTTTGGTCAACTGGCGGGTTAATTTCCTTGCTTTGGATACCGACATAGAGGTGATTTGGGCAGGATTCTGTTTGGGATCTTGGGAACCTGTAAGAAAAAGGTGACAGCTAGATATTGTGGAGAATTTGGGTTCCCCTGGTTCTGATTCTGGGCTGCCCTGCCCTTTTTGGAGGCAGTCACCAGGACGGGTTAGAACCAGGGGATTTTTGTGCTGGTCATTCTGGGTGCTGATGATGGGCGGTTTTAACTCGGTCCCCACCTCTACCCAGTCTGGATTTGGATCCTTTGGGACCCATTTTTCTTTGGGAGGAGTTCCCCCATCCCTGAAGGAGAAGATCCTTTTCCCAGAATCCTCTTGAGGACTCCTCTCCTTCAAACTGGAAGATTTGCACCTCCTCCTCAAAATGGGCCTTTTTAGGTTCTTTATTTCTCCTACCCGCCCTCTGCTCCTTGGGTTGCAGACTTTCGGGGGCAGGAGATTTTGGTTCCGGTTCCTGGGTTTCCAGGGGCTTTTCACAAGTGGGGAAGGGAGCTTCCTCCAAGGCTTTACACCCCCCTTCCCCTTGTGCCTCCTCCCTGGGAACCAGTGGTTTGTCGGGGTTCTTCCCCTGTCATTGTTCTGGAGCACCAGGCCCTGGATTTGAGGAATTCTGTGCCGCCATGCTCATCTGAGGGTTCTGTTGATCCCTCAGCACACGACCCAGATCCTGTGTTATGTTCTGGATCTGGCGCTCTAGTTGGGACACACACTCTGGCTGGTACGGGGTCCTCAGGTCTACCCTGGGTTGATCCCGGGAAGGGTAACTATCCCTTCTCGCAAAATACCCCTGGTTAGGAAAGTTTGGGTAGCCCTCCACCCTTGGCCTCCCCTCTCCCGGATTGGGGAAAGGGAGGAGGGAAGTTTCCTGGGTTGGCTGCTGTCTGGTGGGATCCCCCCCCCCCTTGGGCTGGAGGAGTCTACACATAGCCCAGGATGGGTCTATTTCCCTTGTAGCGTGGGCTGATGTAGTCAGGGGAGTTAGGGGTCCCCTTTGTGGGGTTACCTCCCTGGCTCCCTGTTTGGGATTGGCCCGAGGGCCTTCTGGGTTTGGGGTTAGTCTGATTCTGCACGGGAAGGTTTTTAGGCCCCCCACTATCTCCAGATCTAAAATGGGGCAACCTTCACCTCGGTCACCTTAGCAGCAGCAGGGGTGTTGGTTGTTTTAGGGCTTTTGCTACTATTTTTATTTTCCAACGGCTTCTGTACTTCATAGATGTGCGTTGCTTGTTCAATGACCCCATCTAGTGATCTTTTCTCATGAAAGTCCCTCACTAGCTGGGTCATTAAATACTTAGGGAGAGCATGAAAGAAGGTGTTCACAAAAATTCCTTACTGTCAGTGCGCACCCTTCTAGTGGTCTGCGCAAAGGCGCGCTTCAATTCCTGAACAAATTCTTGTGGGGCCTGGTCTTCCCCACATTGTAAGTTTTAGGCTTCCTTGCAAGCCTCTTGCGGGTTCCTATGAATGGAAAAATGTTTCAGGATGGCCGCCCTATAGGTGGACCATCTGGAATGGTTCTGATCCTCCAGCCCCGCAAAGAAGCTGGAGTACTCTGGAGAAAATGTTCAATTTACATACTGAATACAGCTTTTGCTGTCCTTCAGATGGTAAGTCTCATCATCTGCTCAAATAATTCAAGGTGCTCCCAAACCGAATATTTTGCATGTTTGTGGTAGGGCGTGATGACACTCCTAATAGCTTTTATTTGTTTCAGGGGATCCTTGAGTAAAGCCCTCTTTACTTTGTTAGCCTTTTTAGTTCTTGTCACCCTGGTCCACTCATCCTCTGACTTGGAGGCACTGCTACCAGAGGTGGCTGTCTGGTCTTCTAGACTCTCCGGATTCTGCGAGCTTGGGAATGGCTGGCAGAATGTGGGGGCCTATTTGCTTGGGTCCTGTGGCGCTCAGAAGAGTCTTCTGACTCTTCCTTGCTCCCCGGATTGGTTGAGTACCTTTTCTGAATTAGAGTGCTCCTCTGTTTTTTGAATGCACCAGCTTTCTGGCACTCTTCATCAAACTCTGTTTGAGATTCAAGGTCTTTAAGAATTCATTTATTATTTTCTTCTTTTAATTGGTCTATCTGGTCTTGTAAGACGACCATCTGTTCTGCCAAACTCTATTAAAAGTTAATTGTTGCGCCAGTTTTTTTTGGCTCTGTTTTAAAGAGTCCAACCTTTCTTGACACTCTTTTTGCAATGTCAGTAATTTGGTGTCTTGCTCTACCCTCTCTTGCTTCAGGAGATCCAGGTCTTCTTTTACTTTTGTCAGGTACTGTTTGGTTTCACGCTCTGATTCTTGGCTCTTTTGTAGCCTTTGCTCTGCAGAGTCCAGATCAGTTTGGGTCTTCTGTAGGGATTGTATTTGCCTTTTTGCCAGGTCTAGGTTTTCGGTATATTTTTCCTGTATTTCTCCAATGTGGAGGAGGTACAGGTACGCCGCTATTTTTGCAATTTTACATTGCTCTTCTTTTACCCTTGGGGCCATATACAGTTCACTAAGTGCGTGGTGTAATTGACCCTGGTCCTGCCATATATCTAATTCTGTGGCAGTGGCTTGTTGTTTGATTTCCTACAGCCAAACATTCTCATCCCGCTCATCCCATTCACCCCTGACAAACAATTTGTTCAGTAGGTGTTCTTTTGCCATATTAATTTCCACTGGAGTCGCCATTCCGGGAATATTAATTTGGGTTACTTTTACCTTTGCAAAACAGGCCCAACTCCTTTGAGTATTTCTCTTGAAGGGTGTTTTTACAGTGTAGCACAGTGTGGTAGCCCAGCAAGGTGTATGTACCCCGTCAGTTAGCACGCTGTGTTAGACTGTCACAAGTGGTATGTCTAATTCAGGATCTCGTGACGAGCCCCCAAGCTGTAAGTGATTTCAATCCGGCACACATCCAAGTCAACGCACAACTGAAATCCTTATCTATTTTTGTCTAAAAGTTCTTTATTCTGAAAGATGTACCACTCATATCACGCCCCTCTCCTGTAACAACCCCCTCCCCCGTAACAACCCCCCCCCCCCCAAGTCACACTGAACCAGGAATCAGGCTGGTTTGCAAAGTTAAATATTTATGTATTTACAATTTAATCACACTGTTTTAATATGTACTTCTCGACAATCACAAATGGGGTGATGTAACACAGAATACTCTTTAATACAAAGGAGTAATAGTGAGCAAAACAATTCAGCACAGAAATAATACTTTTGTGTGTGTGTTCAGATCAGATAGCACTGTGGTTTAAGGTTCCCCCTGCACGTTTCACAACCCCCCAATAGGCATTGTAAAGAGATAGGAGGAGAGAGCAGGTATTCAAGAATGACAGAATTCAAACAAAACAACAATCCCACTTTCCCCCAGCAAACACAAGAGAAAACAGAATTGACTGTCAAGCTGTCTGAATAGCTTTTGAAGTTATCTTGAAAATTGATTGGGCAAAAACACTAAATATGGTTTAAATTGCTGAAATTGTTATAATTCTTATGGGAGCCGCTTTGCATAGTTGCAAACAAACACTAGCAATGATTTAATACCAAGAAATAATTTGAAATCTTAAAATTAAGGTTGGGAGCAATCATAAGCTGTTTTACACGTGTAAGAATTTCCCTAAAATGAAATTCGCTGCAAACTTTTCACTGCGCGATAATCGCGATAACGGGATAACTGTAAGGATTTGGGATGCGGTTTTAGATGCGATTTAAAGCTGTGAATGTTAGCTAAAAGCATAAGTTGCAATTGTGTTCCTAGCACAACTACTGAGGAAGTTATGGACGTTTTAGTCGAGGTCATTTTTTCAAAATAGGTGCAAGAATGGAAAAACGGGAATGCGCTTTTAAAATGACAAATGGGATTTCTAACACGAGAAGATGACTATGAATAAAACAAATCCCCACAAGAAGCAGCCACTTGATCAGGGCGACTGCCTGCCCGGGACTCGCATTCTTCAGATGAGAAAAGATCAGCGCAAAGATAGTTTTAGCAATACTAGCACAGAAGGAAGATAGGAGGGATTGGATAAAGAGTTCAGGCAATTCAAAAGTACTCCTAACAATGCAGGTTCTGAAGGCAAGATAGAATGGATTTAAGATAGTAATTGGACTAAGCCAGGTACCTATGCTAGTGACACTGTTCTATCTATAGATACTCACTAGATATGTTTCAAACTGAACCGTCAGGATTCTGGGCAGGGATTCTGGTCAGGACAGACTGCCTGGCACATCGGATTTGGGCAGCATCAAGGCGCTCTGGATACCGCACGGCACAGGACTGGATCTGATCTGCAATGCACTCTGGTCACAGCACGGCCCAGGACTGGATTGGATCTGCCCTTTTTGGTTCTGATGATAATTATTTCAGCAGGCAAGCAGTACAGCGCAGCCCGGCTGTATTTTAGTTCCCCTTAGGTTTGTGGGGTTGGTTCTGGAAATTTGAGGCCTAGCTGAAAGTGGTTCAGCTATTGTCATGATTCCTGCCCCTCATGTCCCCAGCCCTCCAAGATGTCAGGCTGGAGCCAGGCCACGATCACCTACATGGCCCTCAAGGGCCTCTCCATCCCTCCAAAGACCCACTTGGAGTCAGACTTGGCGCTTGTGGCACCAGACTCACTCACTCTGATAGGATAACATTGGGGATTGGACTTGTAGTGCATTGATGAGGACAAGATGGATGCCCCCACATATTTCGGTTCCCAGAACTGCATGTGCAGTTTAGTCTTTTCGATCTTGTTCAGGCCAGATATTCCTGGGATACCCAGAGACTCTATTTAAGCCACGCCCAGGCTCAGAAACATGCTTTGTGTTTTCTGCACCTGCAGCGTGACACTCACTGTGTTCGGATCGGTCTCCAGTAGGCCTGCATCTTTCTTCTGCGCTCAGCTCCTGCAAGAACAAGAACACTGTTAGGAACAGCCTTACCTTGCGGCGCTTCTGCTCATCATTCATTGCTCCTTCTGTTCTGCGGGCATCTTCAGCGGTGTCATTCCCATCCCGGCACGCTGCTTCCTAAGGAAAAGCGAAAAGAACAGAAAAAAAGCATTAGTAAGCATTCAGCAAATCTTCGCTTATTTTTAAAGACTGTACGAGCTTCAAACGCTTACCTGAATCCCAGCCGCTCTGGGGGAACTCTGTCTCCGGAACTTCTCATCCATCTGCAAGAGGGAAAAGACACTCCAGGTTAGCGTGGAAACAACTAGAGGCGCCGCATACCGCACTTACTCACTGCATTTCTTCTTCATAACTGGCATCCACGCTGAAAACTTCACAGCACCTAAAAGACACAGAAAAAGAACTCCGTTCAATACAAAAAAAGAAAGGGGCGCATCGCACTCTCACTCACCGTCAGCGCTACTCATCGCAGCAGCACACCGCCATCCCCGGACGCCAGCCATCATCTAAAGAAGGAAAGGAACGAAGTTAGAGAACTGTTCAAAAGACTCATTATACTTACCTGTCGGACTCTTGCCAGTGAAGTAACTAGGCAGCAGCGAGCCCGCATCAATCAACGCGCCACTGCACTGAAAGCAGGACGGAGAGCACACTTTCCAAGAAACGAAGGTGAGCTGTGGATCAAAGGGAAGGGTTGGACCCCGGGGAAGAAGGGGTCCAAGCACACAGAGACAATAGGGAGTTAAACTCTACCAATCCTGTGTTTCAGGCCCAGTCTCCAGTCGAGTAGACTTCAGGGAAAGGTTTGAGGTTGTAAGAGGTCAGAACAGGCTGAGTGATGTCCCCATGGATACTAGGTGAGCGTTACAGCTATGCACTGGGTTCTACTTTGCCAAGTTTCTGGAATGTGGAGCAAGGAAGATGAAAAGTTCTGCAGCAGGGTGCTCCCCCAGCATTCGGTTAGTGGGTGAATCTGTCTGTCTTTTTCTGCCCTCTGCCTTCTCTATTTATGCTATGCTAAAGGGTGTGTGTGTGTGTGCTGGTTTATCCTAAGCTCGCCCCTTTGACAGGGAATGGTCAGAATCTTCTCTCTGCCTTGATAGGAGGAGAAAAACAGGCTGTCACCTTTATGGTGTGGGTTTATGAGGCTTAGAGTCCACCCCTAGCATCATGAACACAAAATCTACTTTTGACACAATACATATTTCCACATGTGCAACCTCTATAACAACCACATATACAGATTACATATTTTGTACAGCAGATACTCCTCCAAACCCTGTAGCCGTAAGATTTTGTATCTGCCTTTCCCAGAATTTAACCCTTTTCATCCGGAACACAATGTCCCATTTATCAGCAAATTTCTACAAGTGTGCGCGTGTAACCTGGACATAAGTGTATACAGTTTCATACTTCTAGCAGAAATACATTTGGTGTAAAATCACTTTTTGTGCCGTTTCCTTCCGCAATATGTCACACGATCTTGCCGCCTATTGACATGTGCAGCCAAAATTTAGATTTACAATTCCGTTACTTTTGTGTTTTTGACAATTTTAAGTGGCAAGCTATATGTATTTAAACAAAATGTAATTTGTGAATGTTTAGCCACAGATGGCTGTTTGCCTCCGCCTCTTCTTGTCTTCCTTCAGTTCAGCAGCATCTCCTTCCTGTTGGCTCTTGGCAGAATCCATTTATGACGGTCCTCGCACTTAGCATTTCCTGCTTTGCAGCTGTTAATTGTTTCCTTCCCCACTGCAGACCAGTCCTTCCCACACCCTATAATTATCATTTGGATGTGATTTCCTGATGGAGGGAGCTGGAGGAAGAGGCCTTGCCTCTCTGAGGAAAGCTGTTATTCCGATTTGGTAGCTTTAGCCAGCTTATTTTAACTGTTAATTCTGTTGAATTTTCCCTTAGCATACACCAAACTTGTGGGATCAAATCACAGCTAAATACTTCTTCAAGATTTTAAACCATGGAATCAAAACAATTACAAGATGGGTTACTCTCAATAACAGGCCTCTTAGGTTGCAAACATTTGACTTTAGTTTATACATGTTTACAGTTTTTAATCCTGCAGGCCCCTGACAGCTGTCATTCAGGCGGCCCAGGGCACTGCACCCAGATTTTCACAGATTCCACAGGGAGGCCACTTTGGCTGTGGAAATCCCTTGATGCTTTCAGCTTTTCAGGACATTGTATGTTCACAATGATTTCTTATACTAAGTGAATTGTAGCACCCAGCAAGAATTTTGGATGTTTGAGGGTGTCTTGCACCGGCATTCTGCAGTTTCAGCAACAAAGAGAAAAAGGATTTAAAGCAAGATTTAGCAAAGCACTGCTTTTCCTTCTGTACTCCATCTTCACATGTTGTGGAGCCCAGTGACATGTTTCAGGAGTGAGATCTCTGTTCCACCACTGACAACATGCATGGCAGATTGGTCAGCCATCTTTTTGTGCTTTGCAAAGCGTGATTTTCAGAGGTTTTGGCACGCACAAGGTTTTTGCTGCCATTTTGATGTTTCCGGCACCGTCAGAACACAGTGATGCCGCATGGCAGAGCAACAAGTGGGTAGAATCATTCCACATTTCCTCATAATTCTGTTTTTGCCAGGAAGTGTTGAACATTGAGATTGCTCTCGAGAATTTTTCAGAATATTACCATAAATCTTAGGCCCTCTGTATAGTTGTGGACCTTCGGGATCCTTAAGTGGTGCATTGTCTTGGAACTACACGAATCCCAAATTATACAAGGCTGTCCTGGCTTGCCATAGGGTGTACAGAATAACACCTGAGCGCATTTTCATTCTCGCCTCGGATAGGATTAAAATTATCCGGGAACTCCACTAGAACTATATCAGCGGAGGA
Organism: Ambystoma mexicanum; assembly: GCF_040938575.1. Taxonomy (NCBI): domain Eukaryota; kingdom Metazoa; phylum Chordata; class Amphibia; order Caudata; family Ambystomatidae; genus Ambystoma; species Ambystoma mexicanum. The sequence goes on from NC_090922.1 coordinate 388,167,880, forward strand.
CAAGTGATACAGTGCTGGGATTTCCGTACAGATGTTGATGATGCTTGAGCGATTGAGATCATATACAGTGAAAGGGGGTCTCTGCATCTAATAATATGTAGTGGTTCCTGTATTTCTGTAAGGGGTTGCTCATATTCTGGTCTTGGGCCGTAAGTCTCGTCAGGTTGCATAGTTTCTGGTCTAGGGGAAGGATCCTTACGTAGATCTATGTTTGTTGGACCTCCATGTGATGCAGTCTGAGGGAGTGAAGGGCCCTTCAGCAACATAGGTAAATTTGTGATTGAAGCCAATTAAACCTGGTTGGGACCTGTGGAGCTCTGTAAAGTTGACACTTGGGCAATATATTGCGCAATTTTTTATCTCAGTACGTAGATCTCGCAAAATGGCGCACATTATATTTTGTGATTCATTGCAAGCCGTTTGGGAAGTTGGCACCAATTTGATTTCATCTTGACTCATTTTGGGCAGATCTATATTTGCAACTAGATCTATCAATTCATCTATGGGTTTGTAAATTAATGTTTTAGGACTGGTAGATGTTTTCTTACTCTTAGAAAGGCTACACATACCCAGACCCGGTGTTTTCATTTTTGCAGACATAGTTAAAATCTTAATCAAGCGCCTCGTATCATTAATACTTCTACCGGCTTGTTGTTTTTGATGTTTAATTGGTAAATGTTTTTTTTTAATATATATATATTTTTTTAGCTCTTGTCTGGTTGAGCCCAAGTTGTCATATTGCATAGTTGTCTAGTTGTCTTGTTTGAAAATAAATTGAATGCCTTATCAGGCTTAGGAATCATCTGCAAATCTGGTAAGGAATTGCCAGCATCTGGCAGTTGACAATTTGAATCTGGATTTATGGCAATTACACCAGTCACGGCGGTAATGACATTTGAGGTTTTATCACAGGCGTTGGCCATCTCCGCCACCTTGCTGGCGTGTATATTGACATTTTATGAGCATGGGTGGGTTCATGGAGCAAAGATTGGGTTGAACATCTTGACCGGCTTAGAAAAAGATTGAGTACAAAAGGCTGGGTCAAGGTGGTCAACCAAGTCTGTTCCCTCAGTAGCTTTGTGTACTGTAGCAGCCATTTTCCTTTCAGGATTTTTGTTGACCACTGGTATTAGATGTCCAGCAGCTCCGTTATCGGAGCAAGAATTTTGTAGAGGCTTGTAAAACCAGCCACAATAGGCCTGTTTGTGTGTTTATTTTTTGCTCCAATGATTCCTATAGCTTCGCTACTGTGAGCAGGGCTGTGTTCATTGCACTTAGAGTATTGTTTAAAGCTGGAGCTTCTGGAAAGGAGCAACGATTTGGCATCTGGTCCTGACTAAAGAATTTCCATTCTTGTGTCAAATCATTAAAATGAGAGCGCCGTGGAGTTGGTGCTATAAAGGATAAATAATTATTTAAAGAGTGATCAACAGATTTGTCAAACATCATCAGTGATTTTGACAGATCGAGGGTGCTCGGTACACATTCCTTCTCATTGCCCACTGATTTGTCAAAAGATGTGTTGTTTGAACCGAGAACAGTTTTTCTCCTCGATTCCCCCGCGAATGTTAGAGTGTTATAAGCTTCACAGAGTTTTTGTTGAGCTAGGACCGAACAAATGGAGGGCACTTCCTGAAGTACGGCACTTTTTAAGGGCTCAGCTTGAGTAGCTTGCATTGGCTGAATTTCCCCATTCAAACATGTGATTTCTAATATGAAGTCTGTTATTTCCTGGTGATTTTGAATTGGAATGGAATTCCCATTCCGTGTTACATTGGCAGTGCAAGTTTTTGCCTTAATGATGATGATGGAGGAAGACTGAGCACTAACCGACTTGTCTGTTATCAGTTTTTCATAATGCGGATCTCTGGCGTCCCGCACGCCTGGTTCTATATTGTTCGTCTAATGAGCCATAACTACGGCTGAAGGTATACCACTTGGTGTCGCGCCATTATCTTGTGTTAGTTTTATATCATTCACACAAAATTGGCGGATGTCCTCTGATAACGATAATGACTGTTGCATTTTTTTAATTATTATAGCTCGTGCAACAGGCTTGAGTAACATTTTTTTAAGCTGAGTAGCAGTGTGAATTGGTGCCACATTATCCAGTAATTGAGCCGGCTACATGATTTCAGGGAGTAAGCATTCGAAGACATCACAGATTATGTTAACAACAAATTCAGAGAGTAATGTAAAATATAATAAAATAACCAAAATGTAGTGAGGTTTTAAAAAAATAATAATAATCATTTTAATAATATGCCTCACCTAACAAGCTTGAGGCCCACACTCCAGCTAGACAGCCAGACAGCAGCAAATCCACTTGACAAATGCACTTGAACAAATGCGCGGGATTGATGTTTTTGCAGGAAACGCTGTGCTGGGAGGTGGGGCAAGCACTAGCAGAAACGACAAACATAATAAATAAAAGGTGAAACCAGCATTCAGTGGCTGCTATCGGCCGCACTCAGATCGCGTTCACAAGCGTTCACGGCTGTACACAGTCCATACCACGTCAATCACTGGTCCACGGAAACAGACAGCTGGAGTAATTCCGGCAGCGTAGCAGGACAGCCAGACAGCAGCAAATCCACTTGACAAATGCACTTGAACAAATGCCCCTTGACGAATGCATTGCTCATTGTGGGGTTGTTGTTAGGACAGTTTTTCTGAAGTGCTACCCACTTCTTCAAAACCATTCAACTGAGGAGTACAAGACTCCACTCTTAGTATAAGACTGTACCACCTGAGTACATGGTGGCATACGCAGAACAGCCAGGCTTATCTTAGGAGGGAGAGAGGGCAGTAGAAGCAGTACAAGCGAAATTGTAATACAAATGATCCAAAGAAACACTGAAACACTATGTATTGTAAAAATAAAGGATTTATTTAAATACAGGTAGGCCCAGATAAATCTAGGGGGTTAATTAAGTACTAACACATTATATGAAATCACAATATAAAACACAACACTATACTTGAAAGCACACAGGCCCAAGTATAAACCTTATTTGGAACACCTAACAGTAGTTAGTATAGGTCAAGCCTATTCTTAGGGAGTAAAAGACCAATGGTTACTTTCAGTTTACTTTTGGTAATACAAGGGCAGTAGGCCCTTCCAGTTGTACAGTGACTCTTGGAACAAATCACATAAACAGTCAACTGGACAATATACTTTTTGGTGAATAGTGAAACACTTATTCTAGGTGTAGTAGAAACCTATAACCACTTTTGTCATAACACATAGTTATACTAGGATGTAATATACAATTACAGATGCTTTGGAAATCAGGGAACCCCAGATTGAGGTAAGCAATAACTCTGGTAACTTGTTTTGGATGGCACACAGCTAACACAAGGTAAGTCAAACCCACTTACTTTAACTTCACAATGAAGGGGAAAGTAAAACCCAATGTCACATTTTAGTTATTCTAGGTAGGCAACAACCTAATGTAGACTTATTAAGGACAGGCTAGCAGGAAGTCAGGGGAAGCAAGACCCAGTTGGGGAACACTCATACAGTTATCCTTCAGGAATAATCTGGTGAAACCAACACATTACTTTTGTAAAGAGGCACAACCTAATCACAGGAGAGTAAAATACCTTTACATCTGCATTCTTTTAGACTGGTAAAACAGTGGCTAAGGAAGAAAAGATGTTAACCATACTTTTAAGAATAGTGCATCACACCTTCAAGATCAGTAAGAACTTTTGTAACCGTTCATTCTTAGAATTACAGTTACCAGCCAACTCTTTACAAGTAAGTAAAACACTTGATTTCTTTTCTAGGCAGAAGTCCCAATCCCTTCAAAGTATTTCCCTTATTCTTGGAGCATGAGTGTTCTCAGTGGCAGAAGGGGGGTCACTAGGACTAGTGACCAACAGGCAGTGTTAGAATAAGTTCTTTAGTAGCAAAAGTCAGAGTTTCTTAGGAAAACTGGGCAAACAGGTGAGTACTTTACTTCTAGGGTTAGAATAGGGTCCAGGGGCTTCACAGAAGACACCCCAGCAGGATTCTAGCAGTGGGACTGAGTGCACTGGATGAGGGACCTCCCAATCACAGAAAACACCCCAGGACTACACAGACATCCCAACAGGCTTAAGGTAAGTATATACCCAAGCCAACACAGTACCTCAGCAATGAAAAAGAGATTGCAGTAGGAGAACTTCAGGGACTGCAGCCAAATACCCGGTCAGTGGATTCCTTATCCTGGAGACTGAACACAAGACCTCAGAAGGGGCTTTACAGCAGGGATCGATGAAGAAGGCTCTAGGAAAGATTTCTCTCTCGGCTGTATGCGGTTCTGCGGGTTTGGCGCCTTTTCAAGGAGAAAGGACGAAGAAAGAAAATTGCAATGGAATTCTCGTCATTTAAAAGGGCCAGCACTCTTGTGAGTGGACTTTTTGGACTCGATTCGAGTTTCTGGAGATACACCAGGATGCCCATGAAGTTTCTGCGAGATTCGGAATTCAGAAGCCCGTGCACCGCACAGTGGCTGGAGGTCCCAGGGTATTGGGGTATTGCAAGAAAGCAAGGTCACAGCAACCCGTGGGATGGCTCAAAATGCAGGTCCTCTTGAGTCTAGTGGGTCTCACCAGGCTCTGGGTTTGGGTCGTCGTTTTCGGAGACCCCAGGTCGATTGAACGGAAGGGCTGCAGCAGGCTCTGCTTACACAGCAGGCTCTCTGGTTGCTGGAAATCATTCCCGCCGCTTTTCCTTAGTCATCCTCTTCGGTTTTCTGTTCCAGTGGTCGACATGACTTTAGCTTCCAGGTTTCCATTTTTGTATTTATCAGGAACTACAGCACAAACCTCTGCATTCTCTCCCTGCATTTTACAAGAAAGGGGCGTCTGGTTGTCCAATCAGGACAGCCAGCCCCCACTGGGATTTCACCCAGTTGAAGGAAGGGGTAAGGCAAAGGATGAGGGAGTTTTGGACTCTTCCCCCACTTCCTGTGCTTACAGACTGACTGGAGTCTGGGCAAAACTCAAACAAAAGAGTTTCCCGCCCTGGATGTCAGGGGAAGGCACAAGAAACGACAAGAAACACTATAATGGCAGAAAAAGAAGACATGGGCTATTTTGGTAAAATAAGCACCTTTAGGTGCCTTTACTGCAGCTGTGATTACAGCCCGTGGTAAAGGTGCACCAAATTAGTAAAAGGTATCACTACCACCAGCCATTAAAGGTAAGCTTGTCACTGTAACAGAATTGTTACAGTTTTAATGTGAAAGGGGATACATTGTATCTCCCCAGCACTCCACATAAGGTGGGGTGTGCTGGTTTCACAGAATAAAATGTAAAAGGGATCCAAAGATCCTTTCTACCCTTGGGAACTGTAGTTCACACAAAGTTAGCACAACAAAAGTTAAATGGGGAGCCCCTAGGGCAACCCAGCAACAACAGGCACTTATTGCCAATAAGTTGTTAGACATGATAGCTTTAAAAAGACACTATGGAGAGTCTTAAAAATGACACCCATAAAAAGAGTTAAAGATTAGGTGAGTGTGGAAAAAGGTTCCCACTCACTGAGGTATTAATGATAAAATATCCCACTCGAAAAGCAAAAAGGTCTGGAGTTGTACCAGGAAAGGAAGATTTACCAGCTCTGTGGAAATCCTACCCAACAGGTGTCTATGTCGGGGACCTCTATTTCGTGAGGCTGTATTCGTCTGTACTGCTGTAACCTATGGAGGCTTTTTCCGAGGGGAGGCTCTGCTCTGTGTCTTTCACCTCCTGGTCTTCTTGTTTTGGTGGTGTGGGGGGCTACCACGGGTACCGCTACTCTGCTTTGCAGTGCTGTCCCTTGATAGGGATTTGCTTTACTGTGGCAGAATGGGCTCTGGGGCGCGGAGTCACTCTTGAGTGGTCTTTTGCAAGGGGATCTTTATGGCGGTCCTTTTTTTTTTTTTATTTCTTTATTGTTTTTTTTTAAACAACAACAAACACATAACATACAAACAACTTTAACATAGATGGCTTATTGGCACTTCGTACAGATCTTGTCTTTCCATTGTGGTTTCATATTTTTCCCCAGCGACCTTATCAGTTCGGTCTGGACCTCTCGCGGAGTCGAGCACCAGGTCTGGTATGCACAATGTTCTATTCTTGGGCTTCGTGCTGGCCTTATTATCTCACCTACGGGTCCTCTATTTCCGACGGATCTTCAGAGTTTCCTTCCTCTGGGTGGCCAAAGAGGTCTTGTACTAGTGTGTTCCATGTAGACAACTTGTGCGCAGTTTTACCTTCCCCTCTTGTCACTGCTCTTGTCCACACCACTGTCTCTGTCTGCGCCCACTTCTGAAGGTCTGACCACCATGCCTCCACACGCGGGCCCTCCTTTGACTTCCATGTCATTGCTATCCATCTCTTGGCCAGTATACTTATCAAATCTTTCATCTTTGCCAGATGCGAATCATGCTTACCCCCTCTCGAGAAGAGGCCCAGTAGGTACTTTTCGGGATGTTCCGCCTGGATTTGAAGTCCGCTTCCCGCTATCTTGAGTCTGATCCCGTCCCAGAACTCCTGTATCACTGGGCAGGACCAGAACATGTGTACCATGTCCGCTTCTTCCGACGAGCAGCGGGGGCACCCGCTCTGAGCACCTGTATGGACTTTATTCATCTTCTTGGGTGTGAGATACACTCTGTGCATTACATATAGCTGCGCCTGCCTAAATCTTGCATTTCTGGATAACTTTTTTGGGTATCGTACGGCCCTAGTCCATTCTTGATTGCTGAGGGGCCTCCCCAACTCCTCCTCCCAACGCTGCCTCGTGTGTTGTTCCCTTGGGTCCTTGGCCTTCAGTAGCTGTTCGTACAACCTGGAGGTTGTGCGCGTTCCGTCTGCAATGTCATACCATACATCTAATGCTGTTTCCTCGTCCTGGTCTTCCCAATCTGGCCATCTTCCCGTGATATTTCTCAGCATGTCGGTATATAGGATGAATTGACCCATATGTATTTCGTATTCATCTACCATTTCGTGGAAGTCCGCCCACCTTTAGCTTCCCAGTGTGCTCGATATGTTGCTAATGTATTTGTGTTCCCTCCCAGGAGACCCGCTATAGGGATTTGCGTTGATTGCAGATCCTTTACCCCTTGGAGTTTCCACACTCTTTTCCATAAGTCCACTGCGATGTTGAGCATGGTCGGCAGGGTTCTGAGCCGGGGTCTATCGAGCCATAGTATTTCCCTTAGGTAATACTGTTTCAGTGCAGGTTGGAAAATGCGAGTGTCTATTGTTTCATCTTCCCACAGCCATTTTACTGCAAATTGCAGCTGCCCTGCTAAATAGTACTTCTCAAAGTCCAGTAGTCTGATACCCCTTTCCTCGTAGTCCTTCTGCAGGGTCCTTATTGCGATCCTATTTCTCCCTCCGCCCCCATAGGAATGAACGCATTATTGTATTTAGTTTGGTGAAAAAGGCCCTGGGTATGTTGTATGGGATGTTCGTGAGGAAGTATAATAGGCGGGGCAGCACCACCATTTTCAGGAGGGCTGCTCTTCCGATCATTCCCAGTGGTAGTGTCCCCCAGAAAGTCATTGTCCGCTGCGTTCTCTCTAGAGCGACGAGCGTGTTGGATGCATGGGTCTCAGCGGTATTGTGATGTATCCCTATACCCAAATATTTAAAGGTGCGGGGCGCCCATGTCAGACCCAGGTCTGGGAAACAATGGGGGGGCGTGTTTCAGTCCTGCTAAGGGGAAGAGGAGGGACTTCTCTTTATTAATCGCTATGCCCGAAAGCCTAGTGTACGCCCCGATCGCCTCTAGGAGGCAGGGTAAGTTAGTGGTTGGCTTGCGTACGAATAGGAGCATATCATCCGCGTATAGCGAGATTTGGTGGAGCACCCCATCTATGTCCAGTCCGGTGTCTCTATATTCTGCTCTAAGGAATACCGCAAATGGCTCTAAAGCCAGGATATATAACATTGGCGATAGCGGGCACCCCTGCTTGTTTCCCCTATGTATCTTCCACTCCTCGGAAATGAATCGCCCCGTTTTCACCCTTGCTCTAGGTTCCTTGTATAGTAACCTGATCCACCGGAGGTACCCCTCCCCGATACCAAAGTGGGCGAGTACACCCGTCAGCCATTCCCAAAGCACAGAATTGAAAGTTTTGACAGCGTCCAAAGACACTATTACACTCTCGTCTTGCAGTCGATTTGTCTCATCCATCACAAGGTGAAGTCTGCGGAGGTTCCAGGACGTGTTCCTTCCCGGAATGTAGCCCGTTTGGTCCGAGTGGATCAGCGTGGGTATTACCTGTTTTAAGCGGTTGGCTAGGACTGCCGTTAGTATTTTGGCATCCTGATTCATAAGGGATATTGGCTATAGGAGGTGCATTTCCTGGGGGGCTTCCCTGGTTTGAGGATCGGGACAATTATCGATTCCGACAGGCTTGTCGGGAGACACATGGTCTCATATTAGTCTTGAAATGTCTCAAGCAGTTTCGGGGCACTCTTATACGTCTTGTAGAATTTCCCCGGAAGCCCATCCGAGCCCGGGGTTGTGCCGGTGGGAAGCTCTGCGATCACCATCTCCATTTCTTCCACTATGAGGGGTGCATCCAACAGCTGGGCCTGTTCCTCCTCTAGCCTCGGCAACCCTATTTCTACCAGTGCATCTGTGATGTCCTCCGGGTCTATTTCCGAATTCGGGGCGTACAGTTGCTCATAAAAACGCGCAAACATTGCGTTAATGTGCCCATGGTCCCTGATCTCTGTCCCGGTGTGATCTTCTAACACCGTTATGGGATCTTTCTTATTCTCTTGTCTGGTAAGCCAGGCCAGGAGCCTGCTAGGTTTATCCCCTTCCGTGTGTAACCACTGTAGGTACCTCCCATAGTTTAGCCTCCCTAGTTTTTCCCAGAACAACATACATTTAGTCCGCAGCTCTATCAGTTCTCCAGGTTCCTCCACCTCTAGTCCCGCTCGTCGTTCTCTCAATTCGATCTCCCTCTCGAGTTCATTCAATTCCCTCATTGCCGCCCTAGTCAATCCTCCTGTTTTGCCTATTGCCGCTCCCCTTATTACCACCTTAAATGCGTCCCATATTACAGCGCCACTTTCAAAACTGCCCTCGTTTTGCTCAAAATAATCATCGATCACCTCATGGAGGTGTTCCTCAAACTCACCCTCCCTCAGGGCCTCTGCTCGAAGTCGCCACGTTGGGATAGGGGCTTTCCTATTGATGTGTGCCCATTTCGCTACTAATGGGGCATGATCAGAAAGTGTGCGTGCTTTAATGGTGATTCCCGTGATATCTTGTAGTGATTCCCTGCCCGCGAATATATAGTCTATACGTGTGAATGTTCCATGTGGTGCGATGTAGTCTGTATAACCCCTCCCCTCCCCATGTACCTACCTCCATACGTCTGCTAGCTGCAGCTGCTCCAGGATCCTACACAGTTCTTTGGCTGGAGGCGCCGGCTTCTTGTATTTATTATCAGATCTGTCGAGGAGGGGATTCAAGGTGCAGTTGAAGTCGCCGGCCCAGATGAACGTCGCCTCCCTATATTGTGCTAACTTGGGCGCTAGCTTTCTGAAGAAGTCTGTTGCATCAGTATTCGGTGTATAGGTGTTGACCAGGCATACCTCCTTGTTTTCTAACATGCCATGCACCAATACCAGCCGTCCCTCTGTGTCGGTCTCCTGCTTGAGTAGCTGGAACGGGACCCCCTGGGCAATCCATATTAGTACACCTTGTGCGTAACTTGAATATGTGGCGCTGTAAATCTGTCGTCCCCAATTTCTTGTCCACCTTGGCCTGCCTGTCTTTTGTGAGGTGTGTCTCCTGTAACATCGCTATCTTGATGGCCTGCCTGTCTCTTGTGAGGTGTGTCTCCTGTAACATCGCTATCTTGATTTTTATCCGGTTTAGCCAGGCATAAACCCTAAGTCTCTTGACATACGCATTGAGTCCTCTCACATTCCAGGTGGCTATCGTCAGTTCATCCTGTCCCATGATCTCCTTTGTTTGCTTGGCTTCATTGTCCCACTGCCATGTCCTTGCACCCTGTGCTTTATTCTCCTCGTGCCCATCTCCCTCGGTGTCTTGGTCTTGGATCTACGCCTCTTGATGCAGCGGCTGCTGCTGTCACATGGGTCCTGTTCCATGTTGCTCCGGTCGCTTATTGTCTGTATTATTTCAGTGTTCTTTACAATAGTCCTTCCATAGTTTGTGCCTTGTACTGCCCATTCGCTCCATTCAACGCCCATAACTTCAACAAAAACTGAAAAACTAATGCCCAGCCACCCTCCCCCTGCTCGGGCTCCGCCGCTTCTCTCGCCATGCTCCTGTGATGGGCGCAGACTTGCCGCAGCGTGATGCCTTAAAACTGACATCCAAACTGATAGTTCATTCTTCCCGGGGGCGCCGCTTCTCTCAGCCAATGCAGGTAAAGTGGGGCTGATTGCTCCTCCATGCTTACTGCTAGCTTCTTTTAACTTACGGAATGCTTATTTTCTTGTTCCAGGTTGCCTTTGTTACTTCTCATCGGGTCTATTTCCAGGATTGTAAGCGTTTCTCTGCCTCAGCTGGGGGAAGCCTTGTGAGTCCATCCAACTGTGGGCCTCTTCAGTGGAGTCGAAAAAACAAGTTTTGCCTTGGTGTATCACCTTGAGTTTAGCGGGGAACAGGAGCATGCATCTCACCCCCGTGGTCCTGAGGCGTTCTTTTGTTGGGCCGAACTGTGCCTGTTGCCTCTGTACCATGGCTGTATAGTCCGGATACATTGTAATCTTGGAGGAGTTCCTGATGATCCCCCCCCCCTTCCTTGAGAACGCTATTATTTTCTCCCTGTCTTTGTAGTTCGTGATCCTAGCAATCATCGCTCTCGGGGGGGGACCCGGTTGGGGTCTTCCAGTCAGGGCTCTGTCTGCCCTTTCTACCACAAAGCCCTGGGATAGTGCACCTACTCCGACCTCCTAGAGGAGCATGTTCTCGACGTATTCAGTGGGGTCTTTGCCCTCCTCACCTTCCGGAATTCCAATTATGCGGATATTGTTCCTCTGCGCTCTCCCCTCTGCATCTTCTGCTCTCTTTTCTAGTACCTTAATTCTCTGTAGTACATCCGACATCTGTGTCTGCGTTACCGCAACCCCCGCCGTATTTTGTTGCAACTGCTGTTCCGTCGCCTTCACTCTTTGTTAGGTTCCTCGCGTCCTGGCGGAGAAGGCCCACATCTACCATTACTCTATCCAGTTTATTTTCTAGAGATGCTTTCAGGGCCCTGATTGCTGTGTCCATTTTGTTTTCGAGCGATTCTTTCATGGAGGCGATTGCTTCCAGTATCATGCCTTCGTTGGCGGGTTCCACCGGGCGTGACGTGTCATCCGCGGCTGCTGCTTTGTCCGCTGACGGCGTCAGTTTGTGTCCGGACGCCGTCGTAAAAGTCTCCATGTTTACTTGCTTGGTTTTCCCCTCCGCTTTCTTGTTCGGCATCGCGGGGGAGCCGCCCTCTGCCTGCGTCGCCGGTACCAGTCTTGGCTGCGCTCCTCGTGCCGTAGCCCATGCTTCTTCCGCCGCCCGCTCCCGGTTTTTACGTGTCTCTCCTTATATTGGGATTATTGCATTCTTCCGGCGGGTGTATTCGTTAGGCCCTCGTTGCGGGCGTCACTTCGGGCTCGGGCCTTCCTGTGCCTGCTGCGTATGTCGCCTCACCTTGTCAGGGGCCTTCCCGCTTCCACATCCCACTTCCACAGGCCGCGCCGATCTCCACGTCATGGGGTTGACTTGGGGTTGACTTAGGCTCGGGTCTACCCCGCACTGGTTTCTTTGTTATGCGTGTGATGTGTCCCTCTCTCGTGGATTCACCGGTTCATTCTGTATTACGCGGCCGGGGTCCTCCTACAGCTCGCGCGTCCGCCATTTTGATTTCGCAGGACGATCACCCTCCGGTGGTCTATCTCCTTTTCCACCGCCCGGTTTCCTCCGGGGGCTTCGCCGGGTGGGCAGCAGGTGTTCCCGTCTCTGTGGGGAGACTTTGGCGGTCTTCTGGAACCAATGTATGCTAGTTTTTATCGGATTTTGTCAGGATCGCTCCGGAGCTCCTCGGCAGCGCGTCTCACTACATCGGCCGCTAAGCCACGCCCCCCCTATGGTGGTCCTTTTTGCTGCTCCAGTAAACTATTTCCCATGTAGGCGGAAGGTGACTCGCCCCTCTCCCTCCTCTGGTGGGTGTTCTTGGGGGAGGTCTTGACCCCTGTGGCCTCCCCTGGATATTGCTTTGACTATAGGCTCTGTTGGGGACTCGCGCGGTGAGGTTCTGATTGGGACCTCATTGGAGGGGGCATCAGGTAGCAAAGGATTTCTTGGTTTTGTCCTGCCTGCTGACTTTGCTAGGCTGTCAGCAAGCTACGTTATCCTCTATTCTATAGGAGAGTGGGGGCCTCCCACTCCCCGAGCCGCAGCCTCTTACCTCCCCGTGCAGCCTGTCCTTTTCCCTCCTGTGCCTTGGGTTGCTGTCTTATAGTCCGTGCAATCTGCTCTTTATGGATCCCGATGGATCTCTGTGTGGAGCGTGGGTTAAAGGTGCCCCTGGCTAAGTACGGGTGGGCGCCCGCTCCCTCTGCAACAGCGTCTAACCCCCTCTGCGTTGCTGGGGAAGGGGCGCCTCTCACCTTGATCTCCTTTGTGACTCCTCCACTTCCTCTGAATTCTGCAACTTCTACCTTCTTGCGTCAGGCCTTCAGGCTTCCTCCTCTCATGGGCTAGAGCTTTGGGTGGGCGCTCCCGGAGGAACTGCTCAACGGCAGTGTCCCACCAGTGAACCACCCCCCTTTCCAGGTGCCGCTTTGTCCGGGCCACCTTCTCTGGGGACTTAGTTTGGGGGCTGCTCCGGCAGAGATGGATGGGTCGCACAATTGTAATCGGGACCTCGCAGCTCCTCTGGGTCACTTTCCTCTGCTTGCCGGGGGCCTTATGCCGGCTTCACTGTTGCAGCGTCCCTGCGTAGCTGGTTCAGCGTCAGTGTTAATGCCACCACACTGTTCAGGATGTAGCGGGTGGGGGAGGTGCTTCCGCTTCTCGGGCGCTGTTTCCCCAGACTGCAGTGTAGATTTCTCTCCTGCGGCCGTCCGCTTCCTCTTCGGTTCAGGGTCCTGCTCGTCCCTTAGTATCCCAGAGTCAGGGTAATGTTTGAATCCACTGAATCGCCACTCCGCATCGGTTGGAAGGTCAGGGAGGCGTTCCACTGGGAGATGCGGGCAGGCCTTAACGCGCTCGTTCTTTTCCTCCTTTTTCCGGGCCTCGGCTTACACAGCCTGGAACATCGCCGCTCGTACTCTTCAGAAGCTCTGATTCGGTCACACAGCCTGCAACAGTGATCCTGGGGCCTGGCACCCCCTTGTGAGCGTTTTCTCTTATTTGTTGGGGTTCCTCAGTGTCACGCTTCACCGTCCTCCATTTAGTGGTGTTCACCATTTCGCTGCCATATTCGGAGCTCTGTGGGGGGATAGGCACTTTATTTCCATAACAGATTCCTCTTTGTTTAGTTGGTTTAGTCTGGGTTTTGGAAACTCTGTTTTCTGTTGTGTGTCCCTGCGACAGTCGCCTGTTTTTTTCGCTGAATTGCGCTCAGGATTCTCTTTCATCTCTTTTGTCCCCGCCGAGAGTGGAGCCGAGCTTCAGGCAGCCATTGCCTTCTGTGCCCCCTAGCGGTCTCCCGGAACTAATTACTTTTAATATAGCAATGAGACGGGGGTAAACTGAGGACTTTTTGGACTATCTGATACAGCCATCACTGTGACAAAAGAACATTAAGAGGCATTTTCTTCATTTTGATTGTTTGTTCATTGGAAGAGCTGGAAGAGGCTCTTTGTTGTAAAGACCCTTTGTTAGTTAGTTGGAACTGCCGAATCAGGAGTGCAAGGAAACCTGAGGGTGTCCTCACTTCCTTCTCTCTGATAGCCTCTGCTCAGGTGGCCAGGGAAGGACCATCGCTTTTGGTTCCCGACCCTTGGGGTGGAGATGCGAGGGAGGATCACCTGGGTAGAGGAGACTTGGGGAATGCAAGGAGGATGTCCTTCAGTGAGACGCGGTATTCCCCATTTCCATTCCATGATGAACCTTCAGTCCCAGCAGCCTTTATGGGATATTGTCATCCTTTTTCTTTTTCTCCCTTCCAGGATGACCCTGGAAAATGCCATCTATGTGACACTAGGAAGCAGAGCGGTTAAATAGGAGAAAGTCATGGTATCCCCCTTTCTCTTGTGATAATAAACCTTAACCTCCTGCACCGTCATAGGTTGTTGCCAATCATTTCCCCTTATTTCCCCTCAGTCATACTACTCTAATACTGGGACGAGGAAGAGGCGACTAGGAGTTTTATACACTAACAGGCAGTTACACCACTCTGGCACTTAAACGAGGAAGAAGCCTGGAAGCTATTGTGAAGGGGAGGCATGTCCAGAGAACACCAGTAATTGTGGTCAGGAAATGGATTCAAGGGCTCACACCTGCAACCTGTTAATAGGTCACAGGTGCGTAAAAGGTAGAGCCGCCCGCAAGGAAGAAGAAACCAGCAGGAGAGATGCTGGGCTGCAAGAGACAGAGGGGAGAATTCCTGTACAGAAGGGGGCTGCTATTAGGAAAGATTCTATTTGGGTGTAATTTTCCCTCCATTTGTGGACCCCCAAACGTTTTGCTTTTGTTTGGCTATCCTATCCTGACTTTTTCCAGTGGAGCAAAGCCTTCAGCTGCACTCCCCTGTGCTTTTGCTCACTTGTTATGGGAAAACTGACACGTCCTTCAGACTGTCAGTACTGGGAAACTGTTTCTCTTAGTCTTTGACTATGTTGCCGTTTCTTGGTAACTTTTTAACAGTGCACACTGTACAAACCGCTGCGGTCCTTTTTGTTTTATGGCCCTAGACACCCTCAGAGGATTTTTTGGTGATTTTACGAGTGTGCCTGGGACAAACTGGTGGCAGCAGTTAATTTTTTTAAAGTGTTTTACTTCTTTTTACTGAATCACATTGCGTTTACCACGTTTGTTTCAAGACTGTGGCCATGTCTGAAAATGGCCGAGCCACAAAGTCTTTTGTTCTGTACCGTGGCTATATTGTCGCTTGCCTTCACCTAAGTCGAGTAACCTGGGTTTTCCTTATTTTGGGCATACAGCCGATCTCTTTCACTGGCTTCTGCCTGTCACGTGTGTATGCCCAGGAAGTGGGTTGGGACTGTCTGGTCCCAATCCACACTATTGGTGCCAGGATGTCTGGAGTGCCTGAATGACTGAGACCACTGTCGGCCGTGATTCGTCCACGACTGGGATGCCTGCATGAGAGCAGATCTTCAATTGGAAGTCCTTGATTTTGGCGCAAAGCTAATCTTGGACAAGAGAAGGGGCTCTGCATCCATTCCAGCTTGATAACCTGAGTTCTCACTGAACTACAGAAGGAGCCAAGTATCCTGCACGAAGAAACGGACTTGTGAAACCACCAGAGGCACTTTGGAAGGTTGCGGGCACAACTACTCTTGGCACCCCCCTGCTTACCCACCGAATGTGCCCTTACGAAAGTGTTCCTGGGCCATCCAGTGAACTGTCCAGCTCTACCTCAGGGTATCCCGCAGAACCGCTGCTGTTTCGAGTTGAAACCTGAAATTTGGGACATTGCTTGCTTGTGGTCCAGTGCCCTCCAGCCAAATTTCGCCTGCCTAGCTCCTCTAGCTCCTGATTTAGGAGAGTGCGTAACGCTAACCGCACCTGTGATTCCCACTTCACTAGCAGATGCTGTTCTGCTCTCCTGTGCCCTGAAGCCTGCTGCACCATAATTTTCTTCATACCTCCTTTGGAAGCTAAGAAAAGGCAACAGTCCTGTCACGGACAATAGTTCTATCCCGCAGCTGCCGAGACCCGAAACGCTTTAAAACTGCAGGACTCTAACCTACTAGTGACTTTGACTAAACTGGCAAAGTTTGGTCCTGACTAAACTGGCAAAGTTTAGTCCGGACTGTGCCGAGGGTCAGTGAGTGCTTGCATCACTTACCGGTGGCCCCCTGGCTCAGCCGTTTACTTTTACTCATGAAAATCCCTTAAAAGCTATTCGATCTTGGCTGGGTTAGACTGCGCTCCTTAGCTATTCTCACCTTTTGAAAACTGCTCTGCCGCCAAGGACAGATCCTACTCGAATAGTGGAAACCAATTCTTCATCGCCTCAATCCCCTTCTGACTTGCCTACAGCCCTCCCAAGAAGACACACTTTTTGCTTTGTCTGTGTGATCGTGCGCTTTTACACACAACTGTACTGTTGAGCACAATGCTCCCCTCTTCTTAGGGCTGGACGCGAAAGTTAGGGAACGGCTCTGAAGAATTCTCTAAAGCTCCTGGTGTATTAACTCACCCCTCTCTTTACAGGTTGTGGATGTATTTTACTACTGTGTTGCATTAGGCAACGTAATCTATATGTGTTATTTAGTATAAGGATTTTGAGTGATAACTGTTTTGAGATAACTAAAGTTTACTTGTGTCTATTGGTCCAGCCGACAATAAATGTATAGATATTTTTCATATACACATGTCTAAGAGTAATTTGTGGTTTGTTACTGTGTCTGCTCATTGTGGGCTTCTGATCACTCTCACCCCTCCTGAGACTTAGTCTTGACCACCTGCCAAGCTACCTAGATTGGTCTGGCTTGTCCAGAAGGTTTCACTAAACCAAGGGTGGCCTCCTAAACCTCTGCCCACTAGGTCAGAGTTTAGAAATCCATCTAAATAGCTGGCAAGGAGGGTCCTGCCTGGAGGCCAGGATACCAGCTGTAGCCAATGAGAGACTGTGATGCCGGGACCCGAGCGGGCCGTGCGAAGGTCAAAGCAGTCTCTGAGTCTCCTCTGCTTGGTTCCCACAGCCGGATCTCTGGGACACAGGGATATCCCAAGTGATGCAGGCCACCGGAAGCGTCCGCGAGCGACGAGCAGAGCTACCGGCAACCCACAGCGAGATTAGCAGAGAGCGAGCGCTGTTCGCAAAGGTCCAGAGAAGTGTGCGCAGAGCCAGGAACGAAGAGAGAGAATGCCCGGAGGACAGATGAGTGAATCAGAAGTAGCACTCATACCGGGGCGCTCTTGGGTCTACTACAGGGCATATGGTGAATGAACAGAATTAGTGTGCGAGTGACGGTGTACCCAAAATTATTTATTTATTTTTTTAAATATGAGTAAACGCTGAAGTAAAAGTCAAACATTATTGGATTCGGAACTAAAGGAAAGCTTTGCAAGCATTATTGAATTCCAAATTAAAGGAAAGCTTTAATACGCCTAACAACGAAATGAAAGCATGTGTGAAACACACGTAATGAACACTTAAAGACAACGCATGAAACTTTATGGATAAAACAAAAAGCAAGTGATGAGCACTTTTGAAGATTGTGAAAGCAAGGTGGTGGAAGAGAGTGAGACCCACAGTGAGTTGTGTGGAAGGACACACAGTGGCAAAGCCAAAGGACTGGCAAGGATAATCCAGTAAATTGTGTGGAGGGACACACTATGGCAAAGCCAAAAGATTACCAAAGAGAATCCAGAGTGAATACAAGAATCCAGTAAATTGTGTGGACAAACACACTGTTGCAAAGCCAAACGATTGGAAAGGACTATGCCCCGTGAATGTAAGGGAAATCTGTGTGGGCAAGAAGCCTGTGGTGATCAGTTGCATGACCTGTAATGGGTGGACCGTGTGGTCCGAAAGCTGCGCCTAGACCGAGGATACCCTCTCTGGAAAAGCCAAGGAAAGAAAAGATAAAGAATCGCCACTTGTGAATAAGTTTGCTGAAGTGAGTTTGAACGATGGCAATCTGTATCATCTGATAAAGTACCAAGGAAATAGAGATCCCTAGTATGGAAAAGTAGGTGGATTCCCGCCAGAGTTAGTGCCTCCCTGCCTCAAGGTAGCTAACTGAGGGTGGCACCAAAATCTGGCCTGGCCTGGCAATATTCACTGTCGCAGCAGGAGTTACAGACCCTGAATATCAAGGTGAGATTCAGGTGGTGCTACATAATTCAAGGACACACCCGTATGAATTTAAAGAAGACCCTGTTGCCTATGCTTTCTTTGAAAAAGCTATGAGCTCAGCCGTACAAGCGGTTGGACCATCTTTCCCAGACATTTTGTGGTGCCCTAGGCATTGTTGAAGCCGATAGAAACTTGACCCCACCTACCGAGACTGAAGGGGAGGACACCACCACAGGGTAAGACAACAGGAACCTGAGGCCCCCCTAACCCCCCCCCCGACTGACTGGGATGATACCACCACCACCTTACCTGATTTAGCATTCGCACAAAGGAATGACTATGATCTGGCAAAGTGTTTCAAAAGAGTTGCCTCTAATGGCCAGGGCTGGCAGCAGAATGGCCTTTTTTCTTCTAGAGACAAGGTCTATTGAATCGCGGTTGTAGAGAGCAGGATGGCACCCGGAAGACCCTGCTGGTGATTCCTCAAAGCCACAGGAGGGTGGTTATGGAAATGGCTCATTCACACTTAACTGCTGGTCACCAAGTGGTGCCTAAGACCCTAGATCAAATGGTTAACAAATTCTGTTGGCCAGGCATATCCACCAATGTTCAGAGCTATGTAGCCTATTGCGATATTTGTCAACCTCTGCTACCCCAGTACTGAGAGTTCCCTTGCAACAATTGCCGGTGATTGAGGTACCCTTCTCGAGAATCACAATTGACCTAGTGGATCCTCTAGAACTATCTAATTTAGGGAACAAATGGTCATCATAGACTATGCAACTGGTTACCCCGAGCCCCCCCCTCAAAACTTCCCCCTCAGAACAACACCAGTCAGCAAATTCTTAAACGCCTAATCTCCTCCCTTTCCTAAGTCGGATTCCCGAAAGAAATCCTTTCCAACTAGAGTACATTTATGTCCTGCTTGATGCAAGAGCCGGTGGAGGTATTGAATTAAAAATGTTGAGAACCTCTGTTTCTCAGGCTTTTGGATCTGCTTAGAATCACATGTTTTCTATAGGCCGACATCTAGTGGTTGGTGCAGAGTATTGGATGAATTGTTTTAGAAATTCGAAAAACTACATAGACAAGGCGTGTTTGTAATACTGTCCCTAGTGTGATCTGTACTGTACATGGTCTTTCACTCGTCGAGGTCCTCAAATTGTTATTTTTTCAACCATTGTGGTCAGTCGCACTATGCAGAGTATCTGACTTACTAGCCTTTACTTAATGATTAAATATTCATTTGTTTGCTCCCTGCTATTTACCATCCTTCGACACTAGACAGATTGGGTGGGACTCCGCAATATTTCCATCAAGATTTAAAGCAACTCGATGACTGTCTTTGACTTTGAGCTCAGTTGCTGGCTTCGTCTTGCACCAGGCTATGGCCTGTACAGTAGGGCGAGTGGAGGGAAATGACATCTTTTATTGCCCATAGGCAGTGTGTATATTTATATTCCCCTTTTGCATACGTTGTCTAGCTGCCATTTTTTCCAGATACGGAAAATACACCTTTTAAAATGTCCCCTTCCTGTAATAGAAAATATCCATGGATGGACAGACTAAGCGTGTGCAAGCACTGTCTTCCCATGGATCACCCTGAAAAACGCTGCCCGGCGTGTGTGCTCTTTCTTCCTAAAACATTAAAACACAGACGCCCAATAAACGTTGGCCGGCTTACACCATGCAAGTGGGGACTTTACCAGACAGCCCCACTGGTGCAGAGGAGTCTGAGGAGGAACAGGGCAGCTACGGCACACAAAATGATGCCGAAAGCCTAACGTGATTGGTGGATTCCTGAGCGACAGTCCCCCACTCTGAAGGGCAGGCCATCAGCCCTGCTGTGGAGACCACACCCGCTGACAAAGGCACACAAAAACAAAAACACAGGGCATGTCTCACTCATCTAAAAAACACAACCCCCAGCCACTCTTAGACATGGTGATGCAGTATCTAAATACACATCCAGTGCTTTTAGCTCAAAGCATTATAGGTCTACTTCGACCACGTCCAAACCATCGACGGAAGACTTAACATACAGTCACAACGCAATTCCACTACCGTGCATAAAAAAATCAACGGTTACTTTTTCCACAGCTGTCCGGCCCATCGAAAGAGTCTGGTACCGTAGGCTCTCAAAAACTACAGTCTAAAGAGTCACATGAACGCTTTTGGAACAGTTAGATACTTTTTCAAGGGGGACACACTACTCTTCAGCTAGGTCTCCCTTATTTGAAGCATTAAATAGAGATCCCATTCGTACTGATCCTGAGGTAGTTGCTTTTCCATTAAAAGATGTGCCTAGATCAAGTGTATGCAAAAAAGATTGCTTCGCGGAGACAGTGGATAATGTCTCTTCTTTTGTACAGTTTTTTGAAAATTACCCACATGGGTAAGGATCAACCACCTGCTAAGTCGCCCAGACTAGATAGAGTACCTTCTTCATAATCTCATGATATAGTCCATATTGATGAAGATGACAGAGATGATCAGGGAACTTTATATGATCCCACTGAGGATCCTGATGACGATCCACATAATTACCTGTTCTCCAGCATAGGGCCTGGCATGGATTCACATGATCATGAATATTCCCCCAGGCTGGGAATCCTCGGTAGAAGAAAACAGTTTCACTTTCACTTAAAAACTGTATTTCTCCTTTAAACCAGTCACTGTCCTCTGGCTCATACAGCCCCCATTCAGTGACATCATCTCCCTAAACCCCTCCTCTGGCAGCCATCTTCAGATTTTTACCGCACCCTTCAGTGTTGGGAGTCCTTGAGTTTGCTCTCCGGGCTATTTGTATATATTTCGTGTTTTTCAATGGAAAACGTTTTTTTTGTTTCAAAGAAGCTAGTCTGCTCTTTTCTTCTGCCGACAGCGGTGACCCGTTGTCTGTTAAGTTCCGCGCCCTTCAAGGGCAAAGCTCTATTGAAGATTTACAAGGCCATCTTGGGCCTCTGTCAGGCCCTCTGACCATGACAGAGGAGACTGAGGGAAGGTCCCTGTTAGGGCCCATCATCAAATGCAGGCCACGGAATGTGTTTGTGGAGGACAAGCACCTACAATGAGTCTACTGCCTGCACCCGGACCACAAAGAAGTAGAGCGTGAGATATGTCTGTTTCTCCAAGAAAACGGCATAGGACAGGCATAGTAGGCCGGCGGTCTGGCTTAACATGAACAAGGCCTCTGACTCGTGCTCAAGCAGGGTCATACCTCGTCCAGGGCCAGACGGTCTGAGTAGTAGTCTTCCAACTCCTTTGAGGGTGCCTCATCCATGGAGACCCAAGATGAGGCCAAAAGCTGCGAGTCCACCGGGTTCGCCGCGGAAGCGGGTCCCAAAGTAGATGGGGTGTGATCAGCATCATTGCTCCATTGCCAGCATACCTTCAAGCTCCTGTTCAAAGAGGAAGTCCTCTACCCCGGCTAAAGTACGGGAGAAATCTGAGAAGCCGCGGACGGAGGAGAGGAAGGCTGCACAGCCCAAACAGGCTCAACCGGCACAGGCAAAGACTTCGTCGGAGACACTACTACTACCAGGGCAGCTTCAGGCTCAAAGTGTCCCTGTCCCCAAGGCACGACACTAATGTAGTTACTTTGGCAAAGTGTGCAGGCATGCCAAAAGGGGTGAAACCGCCCCAGGCCCCTGTTCAAGACCCTCTTTGGAGATAAAAAAGGGGGGCGTGAGTAGGCCCCCGAAACAGCCCTCCCCGGCCGTCTGCCAAGCCATGGAGGTCTCGTCCACGGACGACGAAGATCAGGAATCCTTACATACGGTCCACAAAGACATTGAAAAGGATGACGACAGCTGCGCAGGGTTTAGTTTTCCTGTTATGCCTTATCAGGCGAGGGAAATTTCCTTGGATATTCTGTCGACTCTACACACCTTGGCGTCAGAGATCCAGATGAGAGTGCCTCCAGCGCCGGTTCCTGTGGTCCCCCCGGATCCCCAATCAGCCTCCAGCAAAGTAGAGGATGCATCATCTGACGCAACCGTATCAACCTCCTCCACCACGTTGGACGCCTTCTCCCCCAGCAGACACAGGTACGGGAACAGATACGGACATGATGCCGGCTGATGACGAAGACATTGTCGCAGCGGACGGTGAATCACCACCCATGATGCTCCACATAAGGTGGCCCCACCGGATGAGGTGGAGTCATTCCACTCCATGATCACCAGGGCCTCTGAGCTATGCCAGCTGGTTCCCAAGCAAACCAAGAAGGAGGGCTTCTTGTATCAAATGCACGAGGCCAAGAGGAAGACTATCATGGTGGTACCTTTTCGTAATGATGTTTGGCAGGAGGGCCTGGCCCTCATGAAGAACCCTTGCATGGCTCCAGCCTATCGGGATAGGCTGGAGAAGAAATATAGGGTGCCGGACTCGGCACTCAAGTGCCTGAGATCGCAACCATCGCCGGATTCAGTGTTGTCGACGGCCAGGCGGAAACGGTCAGCTAACCTGTCCTCGTCGTCTTCGGTTCCTCCGGACAGCGAGGGGGAAAAGGATGGACACCATGGGAAAGAAGGTAATTTACATTGCGGCGTCCACTTTCAAGGCGGCCAACGCACTGGCGATCCTGGCCAGGTACCACAGGGAATTGTGGTACAATCTAGGACCGAACCTGGAGTTCCTCCCTGACAATAAGGAGATGGTTGCCGGATCACGCCATCACAGTGGCACTGGACGTCGCCGACACAGGGTTCCGGCAAATGGGGAACAGTGTCTGCCTTTGTCGATAGGGTTGCATGAAAGCCACTAATTTCCATTAGGAGGTCCAAGCGAAGGTGCTGGACATGCCCTTTGACGGGAAAATCTTTTTGGAAAGGCCATCGACAAGTCCCCCCAGGTGCCATTAAGACAGATGCAGAGACGCCCCGTTCCCTGGGAACTCTCCAGCAGCGCTGCTAGTCTTCTCCTCCAGGGGAAAGTCGAGCAAGTCTTCAAAAGGTTTCTCCACATCGTACAGACATCCTTCACATCCTCAACACAAGAGGCCTACAGCTGCCTTTGGTAGCAGAGGACAGCATCGCTGTTGCCCGCACGGCAGGATGCCAGCACCACAGTAAGCCTGAAACGACCGGGCTGTCGCTCACCCACTCGTGCACCCCGCTGGGAGGCCGGCTGACTAGGTTAGTCAGCGAGTGGAGAAAGATCACCACCGACAGATGAGGGCTGGACGCTCTCGCCCAAGGACACACCCTGGAGTTCCAACAAAGGTGTCCGCGGATCACTCCTGTTCCCCGTCAGGAGCAGCACATCCCACATGAGCCATGCTGTGAAAAGGGGTGATACAGCTGGTTCCCCAACGGCTCTATTCCATCTACTTTCAAGTCAGTAAGAAGATAGGGGGCTAGAGGCCCATCCTGGACCTAAGACGTCTGCGTGCTTGGCCAACTGGAAAAAGGAGACTTCTTGATGTCGTTAGACCTGGAGGACGCCTATCTCCATGTCCCCATTCAAAGAAACCTCAATGTTTCTGCATTTTGTGGTGCAGGGCAAGCACTACCAGTTCAAGCCCCTTCCTTTACTTTTGAAGTCGGCCCCTAGAGTTTTCATGAAATGCCTGGCACAAGTAGCGGCCCATCTGCGTCTGGACGTCTGGCTGATACACGTCCACTCTTGGGGGCTGGCTGACAGACACACAGACGACAGTCCGGCTATTGATGGACCTGGGATTCTCCATCATCTATCCGAAGTCCTGCTTAACGCCATCGCAGAACGTGCTGTTCCTAGGCACCAGACTCAATACGATGTCTTGCCTGGCGTCACCCTCTGAGGAGAGGCTAGCAGCCATTCAAGGAAAGGTGCAACTGCTGTCGTCAGTAAAGCTGGCCACAGTGCAGGCTATCAAGTAGTTACTGGGCATGATGTCATCTACCATCTACCTAAAGCACCTCTGCAGGTTGCAGATGCGACCTCTACAGGAATTCCTGGACGACTGCTGAATACAGTTGTCTGGAAACTTCAGGGACAAGATCCCTCAACAAAGAGTTCTGATGGCGATAGAGTGGTGTAGCATCTGCTCCAACATCGCCCAAGGCATGGGATTTCAAACCCTGACCACCTCCCCAGAAGCATGGGGCGCGCACACCGACGTCTGCACACCAGAGGCCTGTGGCTGCCGGAGGAGATGGATATGCATATCAACATCCTGGAGCCACGGGCAGTGCTCTGGGCCCTCAAGTCGTTCCTATCGTCTCTGAAAGGCAAGGTGGTGAGGAACTTCACAGACAACAGCACCACCATGTTCTACATCAGGAAGTAGGGGAGCACGCGATCCCCAGTGCTTTCCAGGGAAGCACAGGACTTGTGGCACTGGAGAGTCGGACAGGGGATGTTCCTCGTCCCTCTCCACTTGGCAGGAGTCATGAACACCATTGCAGACTCCCTCAGCAGGGAACTGGGCTACTGCCACGAGTGGGAGCTTCATCGGGATCAGGTGGCCAGTATGTTTGTCAAATTGGGCAGACCCCAGATCGATCTGTTTGCGACGGCAGTGAACTCCCAAGTGCCAGAAGTTTGCCAGCAGATTCCACCAGCTGAAGAGCCTGGGCGACGCCTTCTCCTTCCCGTAGGAAGGGCCGTTTCTGTACGTGTTTCCTCCCTTTCCTCTCCTGTTATGAGTCATCAACACACTCTGTGCCAATGCAAGATGATACTCATTGCCCCGGCATGGCCGAGGCAGATTTGGTATCCGATCCTTGTCAGCCTTTCAGGGTCACCTCTCGTCAAGTTGCCAGTGGTTCTGGATTTTCTCACCAGAGAGGGAGGCGCAGTCTTTCATCACGACCCAGGATCGCTGAACCTGAGGGCTTGGCTCCTGCAGCCTTAGAGTTTGGAGGTTATGTGTTGCCAGCAGACTGCAGGGAGGTCCTTGCCAATGCCAGGGCGTCATCGAGCTGAAAGTGCTACGGCCATAAGTGGAAGCGTTTTGCTACATGGTGCCAGTCGCAGAAGTTTACCCCTCTGAGGGTCCCGGCTATCCTCGACAAAGGCTGGTCTGGTGCACACCTCCATCAAGTTGCATCTGGTGGCTTTCTGCCACTACACAAGATCCCCAGGAAGATCCTTGCTGTGTTCCCACAGACTCGTCAAAGAGTTTCTCATTATGCCCCGGCATGGGATCTCAATGTGGTTCTGACAAGGCTCATGCCTATGCCTCATCCCCCACTCAAGTTTCTCTCATGGAAGGCTGCATTCCTTATGGCTATTACCTCAGCCAGACGCGCAGGTGAGATCCAGGCCCTATCCTGCAAGCAGGGGTGGACTGGGAACCAAAAGAGGCCCTGGAAATAATGTTCAAAGTGGCCCCATATTACACATTTTCATGAAGCCCAACCCCTTTCCTTTGGGACAATTTGAAAATAACATAGGTTACCACACAAAATAGGCCAGGGTGTCGAGGCCTACCGGGAAATCTCCAGAGTTCCCTATAGGCCAGTCCAGCTCTGCCTGCAAGCAACCGTATCTGACTTTCCACGAATCAAGGGTGGTACTGCGTACGTACCCTCTTTCATGCTGAAGGTTCCATCGGAATTCCACCTCAACGAGCCTTTGGTGTTACCTGTTCTCTTCCCGAAAGCTTTGTTGCCAGCGGAAAGACCCTTGCACTCCTTGGATGTTGCTTCTGCCCTGAAGTTCTACTTGACACGCACAAAGAGTTTACGGAAGACTTCACATATGTGAAGTTTGGTCCTGTGAACCATGGGAAGGCTTCCATTTCAAGATGGCTCTCAGGCTGCATCATGCACTGTCATCGCTTGGCGAACCACTGCCCGGCCATCCGAGAGCCCACTCCACCAGAGCGATCGCTGCGACAACTGCGTTCCTGTCTGGTGTGCCCCTGCTGGACAACTACAGGGCTTCTACGTGGCGGTCCACGCACACCTTCACGAAGTTCTACTGCGTTGACAGGGATTCCAGGGAGGAGTCCAGAGTTGGCCAAGCAGTGCTGCCAACCTGTTAGCTTGAAGTGAGTCTGTTCCAGAGATTAGAGTTAATTGCTTCTGTTGAGCCTTGCCACCTTTCATGGTTGTGTAATGTTGTACTGCTATGTATTTGTTATTCATGAGCATTTGAATCCATGAAAGACCCCATGCTGGAGAAGGTTTAAGTTAGTTACCTGTTACCTCCGACCCTTCTGTTAGGGAGAATTCTCCTTCTAGGGCTAATTTCCCTTACCTAGTGAGTCCCCCAGCAGCTTTGCTGGATTTCTGGAGTTTAATTTTTTCCACCTGGTAAGAGTGTACATCTTTTTCCACTCTTACATGTGTTTTGGCCTATGTGTTTTTACTCATTGTGTGATCTTGGGCACTGGAGCATACCACTCCAGGTGCCCCTGTTCTTGTGTGGGTTACACCGCACCCTCAGTGTAGTAACCCAGGGTTGTCTTTAGGACTTTCCCCTGACTCCATTTTACTGTCCCCTAGAGAAAGGTAAAGTTGCCATTTACTTTACATAGTCATTTTTACCACATACCAGTACACCCCATCTTACATGGAATACTGGAAAGGGCTAATCTGTACCCCTTTTCTGTCTATACCTCCCTGAGCATTGTTTCGCTCTTTTAACATTTAAACTTGGCTGGTGGCAGTGGTATCTGCCCTAACTTCTCTACCGTGATTATGTTAGATAAATGTGGTACTGTTCTTGGCTATTATATTAGCCTCGAACATAAACCCGCTTGACCAAATCGTCTTTCTTTTGGCTCCGGTTGGGTTTATTTCCCATTTCTTTTTGTTAAAGTCCTCCTTGTGTTTTACTTTGCGCGGCAAACTAGGTTTGCCTTCTTTGTTCACTGTCTTTTTGGCGGGCTTCTGCAGAGAAGCCCTCCTCAAGGCGCCTGGGTGTCTAGGTGGGCAGAATGTGAGGGTGGGGTGTAGTCACCCCCTGCACAGGGTATCCTAGGAAACCCAAGTGGCACTTTGCCATGATTGGCTGAGGTGGTTGTCCTGGCTGGACAACCCCCCTGCTGCGTGATTGACATTCAGGCTGTGTGAATGGGGGTTTTGCGCATAAAAGGCAGGTCTCTTGGGCTAGAAGTCAGAGTCGCCTCTGGAACTACAAGGAACCGAAGAGAAGCGGAGAGAACGACGGCTGCTGCAACTACCCCATCCCGGTGAAGCCCTGCTGCAGTCCTGAGCTATCTACCCTTCGACGACTAAGAGGAGATCCAGTCCGGAGTCGTCTTCCCTTGAGCCTGGTGGGGATAACCAGCTCATCTTCTTCAGCCAGAGATCTCCGCTGTGGTCGAAATCGCTGCACACTGCTGTAGTGGTCCGGATAGCCACCTGCTGAGCCTCTCCTGTTTTTAAGGAGCGCATCTTTTCTTTGTTGTCGCTGCCGCCGGCTTCATCCCTGTGTGGTGCAGACCCCCTTCAGACGTCTGTCACAAGTCTCTCCCCTTCTCACCTGTTTCTGTTTTGTACTTGCGACCTTCTGGGATTTCTTCTTCTTTACGGTCCGGGATTTGTATAGACCCGAACGCCGATCTTTGGCGTCCAGCGTGAGAGTAGCAGTTAAGTTTCCAGGAGAGTTCCAAAAGTCCAGGGTAATTCCAGGAAGTAATTAAGGTATACTCGGAGGCACAGAGGACCGAGAATCAAGCACGGAAGGTTTTCCAGGAGATTGGGGAGGAAAGGGAACAGGAGGGAATTCAAGGGACTGGGAACAAGGAATCAAGCGAGAGCCCCGATCGAACTCCGGCTAAGCACGTCCGACTGCAGGTAGCGGTAGCGTTGAGACGCGCAGAGCCGCGGGGGCGTGTCTCTTTTGTAGGATGAGCAGCGTGGGACGCATGGACTGATCCGGAGCATTCTGTTTCGGGCGGCCATGTTGGAAGGATAACTGCATGCAATCCCCTGCGAGTCAGGGACCAGGAGGTCCAGAAAGGATGTAGATGACGTTCATGACAGTGTGCCTCCTCTGGAAACCAGCTCCTCCGGGTTTGCCCGGATGGATCAGATGAAATCGTCGAACCAATCTGGGATCATTCATATTTGACACGGTTTCCCGGGTACGCTCACTGGAAGGGTACCCTTTCCACTCAACCAGATATTGTAGTTGACCACGTCAATATCTTACAGTTGATCATTTACAATAACAGGGGTAGATCTAGGAGCTGTTTGGGATGACTGAATGTATGGTTTTAACAGAGAAGTGTGAAAGACT
Source organism: Ambystoma mexicanum (assembly GCF_040938575.1). Lineage (NCBI taxonomy): Eukaryota > Metazoa > Chordata > Amphibia > Caudata > Ambystomatidae > Ambystoma > Ambystoma mexicanum. The sequence goes on from NC_090922.1 coordinate 388,196,013, forward strand.
AGATGGATTCTTTTCCAAGATTCAGGTAACCGAAGTCGAAAGGCCACTGGGTTGATGATTTCTTGTATGGAAAATGGACCATAGTATCTGGGAGCCAGTTTATTGGGGCGCAGGTGTCGAGGAAGGAGCTTCGAGGATAACCAAACCTTATTTCCTACTGAATAGGAAGGTCCAGGTCTTCTTTTAGAGTCAGCATTACATTTGACATCTTCTTGGGCCCGTTCTAGGTATTCCTTAACCTCCTTATGTACTGTGATGAGGTTTTCGATCCAGGAGTCTACTGCAGGTACTGGAGTAGCATGTGGGAGTACGAAGGGTAGGACAGATGGATGGAATCCTTGGCTACAGAAGAAGGGACTGGTCTTGATAGCAGAATGATCTGAATTGTTATAGGCGAATTCAGCCATAGGTATTAGGAGTGACCAATCGTCCTGAACTTTGGTGGCGAAACATTGCAGATATTGTTTGAGAGTCTGGTTCACACGCTCCGTGGCTCCATTGGTTTGTGGATGGTAGCCAGAGGATAAGGCACGTTGGATTCCCAGAATACAACATACTTGCTTCCAAAACTGAGATATGTACTGAGTTCCTCGGTCTGAAAGGACCTTGGAAGGCAACCCATGAAGTCGGAATATGTGTTCCAGGAAAATTCATGCAAGGTCTGATGAGGAAGGTAGTTTGGATAAGGGTGTAAAATGAGCCATATCAGTAAACAAATCAATAAAGACCACGATTGTTGTGGAGCCTCTAGAGGGTGGTAATTCCACGATAAAATCAGTGGCGATGACTTCCCAGGGTCATGTTGGTATTGCTGGTTGGAGTAGGAGTCCGGCTGGCTTCTTATTATCGTGTTTGTTCTGATTGCAAACTGCGCATGTTGGGACATGGATCCTAATATCATCCTTCATCTTGGGCCACCAAAACTGTCTTTGTACTAGATGGAGAGTGTTGGTTATCCCACGATGTCCCGAATGTAAGGTATCATGACATAGACTTGTGACCCTTTGTCTCAGTCCAGGAGTGAGAATGACTAAGCGATTATCTTTGAATAGATACCCGTCCTTAGCTGTGAGATTCCATCTGTTATTTCTCTTGTGCTCCTTCCAGAGGTCCGAAAGTCGAGTTTGGCCTTGGATATTCTCCAGGAGGGTGAGTGCTTGGGCAACAAAGATCGTGTGAGGAAACATCTTTGGAAAGGTCCGATCCTCAGAGTTTTCATAGTCAGGACGTCTGGAAAGGGCATCAGCAATTATGTTTTGTGATCCAGGGACATGATGGATGTGGAACTAGTACTGGGCAAAGAAGGCCCAACGGGCCTGACGACTGTTCCTACACTCCAAAGATTGTAGAACTTGAAGATTTCGATGGTCCGTACGGACCTGGACTGGATGCCTAGCTCCCAGGAGTAGATGTCGCCATTCTGTGAAGGCTTGGCGGAGGGCTAGCAGTTCCTTTTCCAAGACGGAATAATGAGTCTCACTGGGCGTCAGGGTTTGTGAAAGGTAAGCAATGGGGTGCTCCAATTTGTCCTCTAATTCCTGTTTTAGTACTGCTCCTATGGCGTAATTGGATGCATCTGTCTTCACTAGGAATGGCCGGTTAATATCTGGTTGAGCCAGGATGGGGGCTTGAGTAAGCTCTGTCTTTAATCGTTGGAATGGCCTTGTCTTGATCTGTAGACCAGAGAAATGGAGCATCTTTCTTCAAGAGAGCAATGACCGGTTGAACAATTTCAGAGAAGGACGGTATGAACTTTCGGTAAAAATTGGCAAGTCCCAGGAAAGATTCAATCTGTTTCCCGGATGTGGGAGCCGGCCTAGATAGTATGGCCTTTATCTTTGAAGAATCCATTCCAATTCATTCTGGACTAAGGACAAATCCTAGGTAATTAACAGAAGTGACGTGAAACAGGCATTTCTCGGGTTTAGCTAGGAGTTTGTGTTCCCGTAATCGTTGTAAGAGTGCCTTAACATGCTCTTCATGCCTTAGAAAGTCGTTGGAGTAGATCAAGATGTCATCCAGGTAGACGATAACGAAGAGGAACAGCATGTCCGAGAACACCCTATCCATGAAACGTTGAAAAACTGCTGGAGCATTAGCAAGTCCAAAGAGCATGACCAGATATTCAAAATGGCCAAAGGGAGTTCTAAAGGCTGTTTTCCATTCGTCACCTTCCTTTATACGAATGAGATGGTAAGCACCCCTTAGGTCTAATTTTGTGAAGATTACTGCACCTCTGACTGCTTCCAGGATATCCGAGATGAGGGGTAAAGGATAACGGTCCTTGAGAGTGCACTGATTTAGACCATGGTAGTCCAGACATGGTCTGAGTTCTTTGGTATCTTTCTTTGGAACGAAGAACAATGAAGCACCTGCTGGAGATTTGGACGGGCGTATGGTGCCATTTTCCAGGTTAGTATCCAGGTATTCTCGGAGAGCCTTCTTTTCAGGTTCAGATAATATAAACATTCTGCCGAAAGGAATCACAGCTGTGGGTTCGGTATCGATGGCACAATCCTCTGGCTTGTGAGGAGGGAGAGCTTGGACTATCGCGGTCGAAAAAACATCAGAAAAGGCTTGGTAGGCCCTGGGAATCTGGATGGTGTTAGAAACTGTGACTGGACTCGGTTGGTTCTCTTGAAAGTCTCTAGAAGGCTTTGTTAAGGTATGCAGGGATAGGCAGTGAGCCATACAATATTCAGATCCAAGAAACTGTGAGCCGGCTGCCCAGTTGATGTAAGGATTGTGCCTCTGTAGCCAGGGCATTCCAAGAACCATCGGATAATGGGCTGATTTAATGAGGTCAAATTTGATTCTCTCTTGATGGTGATTAATAGAAAGTAGAATCTCTTTAGTCTGAAGGGTAATGGGTCCTGAGGAAAGAGGCCTTTCATCAGTTGCCTCTACTGGTTGCACTGTAACTCGGCTTTCATGTGGAATGTTATGAGCAGTGACCCAATCTTGATCTAGAAATACGCCCATAGCTCCGCAGTCAACTAATGCCAGGATGGGGTAGGATTCTGTCTTGGAAGCCGATAGTAGGGCCTGAAGAACCACAAGGTTATTTTGTCCAGGAGAGTTCAAGGATGGAATTGATGTGGAGCAAACATCTCTCTCCCGACACTGTGCTCCATCTAGGATCGGGAGCTGGCGTTTCCCGAACGCCGTGGAGGAGCAATGGGACATTCTCTCACAAGATGTTTATCGGAGGCCCAATACATGCATAGACCTGTATGGATTTGTCGCATCCTTTCCTGAGGGGTAATGGGTCCACGAAAGGCTCCTAGTTGCATATGTTCTGGGTCCGGGGTAGAAGGAACAGTAGACTCTGCTCTAGGGGCATGTTCTGTGATGGTCTTTTGGATACTTGCCTTAGACTTCCTCTTCTCTGCTCTTTCTTGGATTCGGAAATCTATCTGTAAGGATAGATCCATAAGAGCCTGGAAGGAGCTTGGGCGGGCCACCCTAGCGAGCTCATCTTTTATTTCTTTATTCAGCCCCCTTCAGAAGAGTGTAAAACTAGCTTCTGGAGACCAGTCTGCTTCTTTCACAAGTTGTTTGAAATGAGTAACATAGGTGAGCATATCCTGGGACCCTTGTTGAAACTCGAGTAGTCTCTCTTGAGCACTATATACCTGCTCTGGGCGATCAAACATTTCCTTAAGGGCTCTCACAAAGCCATCATAGTCATCCAGGAGAGGGTCGCTTGTATTGACTAGGGGGGTTGCCCAAGTCGATGCATTTCCAGTGAGGTGTGAGATCATAAAACCCACCTTTGCTCTAGGAGTGGAAAAGTAGTAGGGCTTGAAAGTGAAGTGAACTAAACACGAATCAAGGAAGGCGCATAGAGTCTTGGAAGAACCGTCATACTTGTCCACTATTCCACCCAATATTTAATTTTCTTTGGTTGCGGAATCACGTGATGGAACTAGCTGCTTTAATGCTGCGTTCTCTGCCTTGAGGTTCTGTACCTCAGTTGTTAATTCCTTCATGCCTCGCATGAGGTCTTGAACGGCGGCTGCCATCTCTGGATCTGTATCGTTTTAAGGCGTCTCAATCTGTCACAAGTCTCTCCCCTTCTCAACTGTTTCTGTTGTGTACTTGCGACCTTCTGGGATTTCTTCTTCTTTACGGTCCGGGATTTGTATAGACCCGAACGCCGATCTTCGGCGTCCAGCGTGAGAGTAGCGGTTCAGTTTCCAGGAGCGTTCAAAAAGTCCAGGGTAATTCCAGGAAGTAATTATGGTAAGCTCGGAGGCACGGAGGACCGTGAATCGAGCGCAGAAGGTTTTCCAGGAGATTGGAGAGGAAAGGGAACAGGAGGGAATTCAAGGGACTTGGAACAAGGAATCAAGCGAGAGCCCCGATCGAACTCTGGCTAAGCACGTCCGACTACAGGTAGCTGTAGCGTTGAGACGTGCAGAGCCGCGGGGGCGTGTCTCTTTTGGAGGATGAGCAGCGTGGAACGCATGGCCTGATCCGGAGCATTCTGTTCCGGGCGACCATGTTGGAAGGATAACAGCATGCAATCCCCTGCGAGTCCGGGACCAGGAGGTCCAGAAAGGACGTAGACGACGGTTCATGACAACGTCCACCTTCACAATGAAGTTCTAGGAATCGTGGGTCTGCGGGAAACCAACAGGAACAAGTGCCAGGGCTCCAGCTGCATCATGGAATAAGGTACTGTGTTCTACTCGACGAAACTGGGTGAATCCCTTTTCTTCATCCTCAAGGCTTGTCCTTGTCTTCCCTCCTTCTTATAACTTTTGCTTCCGAACATTGACAATATTCAAGTACTTTTGGGCTACGCTGAATTTTGAACTGTCTAACGGTGTGATCTTCGGCAACAGGTCTCCGGTGTCACTTAAACCTGGCGGTAGCGTGTTTTACTCATAACACTGGTTCATTTAAACACAGGGTACTTACCTTGAGACATACTGTACAAAGTGAAGTTGTTAGTTGTAGTATATTTAACGTGTGGTTTTGTTTAAAGTTTAATAGAAGTGTTGTGTTTATAACTGATGGTTTAAAAATAAATGTACTTATATTTTTTTACCTGAAACCTTGAGTCAGTGTTTGCTTGAGTCACAGTAATTGTGGTCCCTTTGTGTAATCTCTGCTACTGCTCATATACTCTTGAGATAAGCCTGGCTGCTCTGCTACTGCTACCATTATAACTTAGTAGTACAGGCTTGTACCAAAGGTAAAACTTGTATTGCCACCTGAGTGTTAATTGAGTGTAGTGGTCCCTAAGGGCACTGCAAAGGATTCTGCCTAACACCTTCTGCGGCTCTTCTTGGTTATACTACCATTTTAAGCGCTTACCAAATCTGAAGATGGCTACCAGAGGTGGGGCTTAGAGAGAGGATTGTCTTTAGATGGAGGCAGTATGACCCAGATGACAGTGATTGGTTTAGAGGAGAAATACATTTTTTAAGTGAAATTGAAACTGGTTTTTCTTTTAACGAGGATTCCCAGCCTGACGATGGGGAATATTCATTAGCATGTGAATCCATGCCAAACCCATGCTGGAGAGCAATAGTTACAGATACGTAGCTTACACCTTATCACCTGATGTGGACGATGAACAGGTCTTTAACTCCCCTATGGACAACCAGATCCTCTATAATGACTTAAATAAGAAAGCTACATACCGTTTTAAAATACAAACTCATGAATCCATTTAGGATACAGATTATGTAGATAACATCCTTAATGAAAAAAAGTCTGTAGGACAATGTATTCCTTTGTTACAGACCATAACCAAACATTTATATCCTTTTTTGGTAGCCCTCTTACTTACTAGAGCAGTACATTCTCGTAATGAGAGCTCATACGACACACCTGGCTTTGTAATTCTGGCTTCAAGCTGGAAACTCGAGCTACTCTAATTAACATGCCCATAGATAGCAATGTATTATTTGGGAAGGTTGTGGATGATGCTCTAGAACATTCCAAAAAAGAGCATGAACCTGTAAAAACATCAGCGCAAATTTCAAATAAGCTTTATGTGCAGCGTTGGGTTTTTAACACCTGCTGTTTCTTTTGAGGACCAGGCTACCCCCATCATCAGTCCATTTACAGTCGGGGATCTACATCTTCCCAATGGTATTCCTCACAATCACAATCCACCCCTTTTCCAGAATGGGGTATGTCATGGATTCACATGCTCATGAACATTCCTCATCGTCAAGTTGTGAATCCTTGTTAAAATAGAAAAGCACTTTCGTACGGATTGTGTCCTCCAACGTATTCCACATCTTTGACATGTAATGTCCACAGCTGTGCACTTCAGAAACTTTTCCAGCAGAGGGCGTCCTGTGTCAATGACGTCGGGTCGATGTCCCTCGAAGACCTCCATCGAGGGAGACGTCACTGGATGTTATAAATAGAAAG